>NC_058116.1:24149791-24467500 GCF_914725855.1 Thunnus albacares
TACAGTATGTGAAAGAGAGCATTTTCAGCTGTAACTTAAGTAATGAAAAGGGAGAAGAGAGCTGAACAGGAGAAAAAAAAAACAATGATGGAAAGAAGGTAAAAAAAGAGAGTGCAGAGGTGAGGACAGTCTCAGCCAGAACCCTGATACAAGACAGCTGGCACTAGTCAGGCTGGCTGTGTAACACATGACAGCCCGCACACACTCACAAATACACATATGCTGTCTCTGTGTGTCGCTTTGTCCAGGAGAGCATCACCCAGAGTCGCCCTCTTCCCCTCTTGTACAAACTCTCTCACCCTCTCTAACACACAGAGGGTGAGCTGAATCTCTTGGAGCGCCACCAGGCCTCCGACCCATCTGGAGAGTCAAGACACTGAACCGAACACAGAGTGTGTCTGCTTTTACCCGTGAGTCATAGCACTGACTCAAGAACCAAACACAAAGAAATCAGACAAGCAGTACTTTACTGCACTTTTGTCACAATGCTTTAACATATTTTGTTTTGTCAAATTAAGGTGTGAACTGCTTGCTGCAGGTAAGATTAGCCAACATTTAATAACAGGCAATGCAGTTTAACATTGCAAGACAGCTGATCAATAAACTTTATTAGGTTTCAGTACTATGAATGTACTGTTGGACTGTGCATGTCTGGGCTCCAGCAAAGAACAAATGAGTTAATTATCAGTAACGAGCAACAAAGACATGCTTTATTTATGTTGAGATCCTTTGTTACCAAAAGAGAACACAAGCACATAGATGACTTTGGATACACATAAAATATTTGTAAGTAGGATGAGTTCATTGTTAGTTTGGCTCTGCGCATGAGATTTGTTGACAGTAAGAAAAATATCGACAGCCAAATTCTAATAATGATTCAAGAGCCTATTTTTTTCGTAGACACTGTATTCTTAAACCAAATATCATTTCTTATCTATTGTAAAAACTCAGCCCCAATACGTCTAAAATACTTCAAGGAGCAATATGTCTGTTGTTGGGTTCACATAGTACATTAAAAGTCCTAATACCACCAACAATAGTGTCTCACTACATTAGCAAAGAGTAAAGTATCAAGGAAATTTATATTTCTACACCAACTAATAGCATAAAAGAAAGATAATCTGGATTTCTGTCATTCTGATTTGAGCTAATCACATAGGCTTAATCTGCTGGCTGCGCTTTCTATAGTGTGTCTCACATCCAGCAACTCTCACACATTTCATGATCAGACTTGTTGGTGTACAACAAAGGTCACCAATTAACCATGGGCCACTTTTTTTCACAGTTTTTGTTTATTTCTTTCAATTAATTTAAAATTACATTGATTTATAACACTGTTAAAGGTTGTATCTGAGAGCAGATGTCATTTTTTCCCCATTAGTAAGTGATTGTTAACAGCTTATTTTTATACATATCTTATTAGTTATCCACACATATACAGTGGCCTGTTTCATTTATGAATTTATGGCTGATTAAAAGTTATTGTTGCCTTTAGGAAAAAAATGGCATCAACACTTCCATTTCTGTTAAGACTGCCACCTATTTGTGTGTATGAAGAACACATCTGTTCTGGTCACATAGGCTAATGTTGTGTAATTAAAACAGTGTCATAATTCACACATTCAAATTTCATTTCTGGTAGGTGCATATTTCAAATAGCATGGTTTTAATGCCTCTCCTTGTGTGGGGGCAGTATCAGATGTATCAAAGATTATATTTATTGAGATTTACACAAACCTTGTATTTATTTTGTTATCTACAGTAGATTTGTGAAAGTATTCAGTTTTCGTGTAAACTCTGAAAGTCAAAACTTTTTACTGGAGGGCTGCATTTGACCCAGGGGCCACTATTTCCCTACGGCTGTTGTACACATTGGTAAAAATTATCGGTAAAAATTGGTAGATGAGCAACAAGACAGCGGTCACATGATACTTCGGCAGTCTGAGATCGGGATGAGGAGCAAAAAAATGTGATCAGGCAACACATCCTCATAACGAAATGACCACACAGGTTGATTGTACCTGCGCTCCAGAGCGACCCATAGGAGCATTTATAATATGCCACCTCTATCGGCAGTAATCATAAAAAATAATTATGTTTTATGACATGACAACACTGTGTTTAAGGTCTGGTTGGGTTTAGGCACAAAAAACCACTTGATTAGGATAAGAGAAAGATCATGGTTTGGGTTAAAATGATCACTTGAAATGTGGTGTTGGTTTAAATTACTTAAAGTTACGCAATCTTCATCGTCATGGCAACAGTAAACACCACGACGATCAAAGTTACGGTTTTTAAAAAAACTGTCCTAACTCACGATTGGAAACGCGAAGCAAACAGTGGTCTCTTGCAACCATCTAGCCTAGGAGGTGTCTAGCATGCGTTCATCCGGCCAGCACGGGAATGTCAAACATGGCACCAGATTAAAAGCTCCAGTATACTGTGAAATACAGAGAGAATGATCTTGCGATGAAAGGCTTAATCAGCATTGTGTGAACTCGTTTGGCAACGGCTTGAATGTTCCAGACGTTCATTTATTATAAAAGTTCCACACTACAGATTTAAGGTAGTATGGCTGTTTTGTAAGTCTCTGGTTTAGAGATCTAACCTGGACAACCATAATCCTGCTCTGGTGGGCTGTTGTTAATGCTTTATTTAAAATGTCTCCCTTTAAAAAAAAAAAAGGAATAAGTAAACTAATGAATTCTCTTTCATTAGAGGTAAATCCAGTGATGAGGGGTAATTTGACTTCGAGGATAATTGGCTCTTAGGTCTAAAATCCTCCATGTGTGACTGTCTACATTCCAAGAGAGCCTCTGATATGAGACTTCAGAGCTGAAACTTGCTTGCTGAGAAGCACTCACCCATAAACTGTCATGGGTTTAACCTAGTTTTGTGTTTTTCATCCTGTTTAATGTGCTGGCACACCTCAAGAACACATAAATCTCCCAAGTAATGCCTACTAATGTTTAATTAGTAGAATATTTATATAGATGTTTATTTCCTTTACAGAAGAAAATTCAAATCTTGACGTAGTTTACAAATGTCGGTGATTAGTTTTGGTGATTTGTGCCAGAAAATTAAATAGCTCACACTGCGTATTCTGAAATAACAAGAACGACACAAAACTTTTTTGTGCTTTTTTAAAATCACCGAAAACTCCTCAAGCTGCACGTAGGTCTAATAATTTACTAGATAACGGCAAAAAAAGAGAATAAACTAGCAGAAAAATATCAAATTAATTCTCTAGGGAAAATTTGGCAAGTTTTCTCTGAATTTCTCACTGTATAATAAATCGTTTATGTGACCCTCTCTGTCTTCAAAAGCAGTACAGTGAGTCAGCCAGAATGTTAATCAACACTTTCACTGAGGGTGCACTTTGAGCACACATGCACACGTTTTTTTTTTTTTTCTGCTATGTTTAAAATGTATTCAGTTCCAGAAAGAACAGATGTCCTCTCTCTCCTTCTGTGTCATCCGTCTAGAAACTCGGTAGGGAAGCATTTAAGACTTGTGTTCCTCAGCTTCATCGCTTTAAGCTTATTGCTGCTTTAATTTAGCCCACGCCTGCCCAAATTTAAACATGTAGTTATTAAAGAACAGCAGTACAGTTATTATGTATACAGTCATCAGGCTAAAAACACTGAATTCTCCTTTTGTTTCCTGGAAAGCTTATTTGTTGTTCATTTTTCCAGTTTCTCAAGCTCATTCTGTTGTGCCAGCCGTCTGTGTGGTTACCGCCTGCCAGCAAATCGATGCCTCTCTCGGGGAGAGCAGACACTATTCGGTGTAACATCCTTTGGGTTGTTAGTTAATCAGGAAGGCAAGCATGCGTGACCAGTGCTAACAAGACTGGGGAAACAGGGGAGAAAAAGGAGAGAGTGGGAGGTGGCGCAAATGAAGTGGGAGAGAGAGGAAAGAGAAAGGGAGAATAGGAGACAAAAGAGAAAGAGTAGTTGAGAAATAGGTGGATGTGATAACCAAAGAGGGGCTGGAGGAGTAGAAGAGGGAGGCAGAGGTGTAAGAAGATGAGGAGGAGCAAGAAGTAGGAAGGCTCAAATGACAAGGAGGGGGAAACATGCAAATCTAGCGTGTGCTGTCTCCAAACAACGGGTGTGTGCAAATATACTAAAAAGTGTACCCAAGTATCTGGGAGGTTTGTCAGTTCTTTGCCTTTATTGTGTTTCAATGCTAATCCTGATGCTTATCAGCTTGGTTCATCAGTGTACAGCCGTCAAACACAAGCCCATAGTGTCTTTCTATTCTCTTCTATTGTATTCTATTCTGTTCTATTCTATTTTATGTTCCCAATAGTCCACTCAGATGTCCTGCCAACATCTGCATAGCTGTAGCAATGGTTACGACTTGGCAGCGGTAAACCCTAATTATCAGTGAGTTATGTAAGAGCGAGGCCAGTGCCAACACTTAACACCCATACTCTCTCTCTCCTCAGCGTTCACTTGGCACTGGTTATAAGCAGATGATAGATGAGGCGGCATCTGATCCGACATCAATTCCCGCACCAGATTTTGAACTGTTGGCGGTGCTTTTGTCATTTTTTGTCATTTATTTCCTGCAGTTTCTAGCACATCAAAGTCAGCAGAGACACAGATAATAGCAAAAAGTCACCCAGTGGTGGAAAGTACCTAATTACCTCTACTCGAGTGTTTTCATTGTATGCTTCAACATACAACCACACTACATTTCAGAGGAAACAGCGTATGATCATCTTATTAAAAGGATTCGTTCTTATGAATTAAACTACCCAGCAGTTCATAACAAAAGCAAAAATGAGCTCCAGCTCGACTAGCTAACTAACATTAAAATACTACTTACATGTAAATGAATCAATAATAGTAATCCACTGATTACTGCTGTAAAATGTATCATAATATATCACTCTGAAAGGGGCCTTTCTGTGTAATGACTATTGTTACTTTTCATGCTTAAAGTGCACTTTGCTGATAATACTTATGTACTTTTACATGTGCAAGATCTTAAATGCAGGAATATTATTTGTAAAATATAATTTTTATGGGGTGGTATAGCTATTTTTACTTATGTAAAGGATATGAGTACTTCTTCCACATCTGCCCTCACCTATCGAAAAGAGTTTTAACTTACAGGGTGAGAAAGGCACCACCTTTTGTTATGTTAAACATAAAAGTCAAGGATGAGGTCTTAATGGTCCTGCTTCAGGGTTAGGTTCAGGGAGAACAAGGAATGATGTGCCAACTTTACATAAAAAGTAAATCATGTACAGTAGCCTTAAATGAGATAGATAGTAAAGTATCTGAACCACTGCAATGATGTTACTGTCTGTACTGGTCAAGGCTGGCGAGGTAGGAGCACTATAAGGTTATAACCAGTCATTATCAGTATTATTGTTCAGTGTATAAAATGTCAGAAAATAGTGAATAATAATAATAATAATAATAATAATAATAATAATAATAATTCCCCTTGTTTTGTCCGACCAACAGTCAAAAACCCTAACGACGTTGAGTTTATCCTCATCTAAAACCATAAAAACTAGCAAATATTCACATTTAAGAGGCTAGTGCCAGTGATAATTTGGGCATTTTTGCTCTTGAGTACTACCATGTATAGTGGGGGTCAATGGGGACCCAAAAAGAAATTTCTGGGGCTCCATATGAGGTTAATCCAGTCATGATACTGGTTTTTCAACAGCTCTTAAACTAAAATTAGTCTTTACAGTTAAACCCCTATAGTTTTCACTGTGTGCTATGGTTATGAATGACTACAACTGGCCTAAAACTAATAATGAAATAAAAATATTACTGAATCAGGGGCGGATATACCAGGGTGGCACGAGGTGGCAGCTGCCACTCCTACAAAATGCCTTGACACCCAAGTTTTGGGCAATCTAATTCAAATATATATATATATATACTGTATGAAAATGTGTGGCTTGTTGGAAATTTACAAGAGCGAAACTTTGATGTCCGAGTTCAAGCGAATGCAGCAAGAGATGACGCCAGGCGCCATTAGCCGTTCCTGCAATGGGCAGCAGTTCTGTTTTCTCCCGACCTCGGCAGCTTTCTGCGCAACCTCTCCTGGTCCCGGGCCGCACACAACGACTACTAATGGCTTTTTTTCCTACTAAATATGTGTGTAGGGTTGCCAGCTTCCACTTGTAGAAATACAGAATGGCCACAGATGGATAGTGGCGGGGGTTGTTTTGTTGAAGTGTGTTTTGTTTAGTAATAGTGTCTCATATGAGGGACAAATAAAACCTGACTAAACCCAAATATTCACTGGTGCTTATGTGCGTCTCCTGCATCTACCAGCATCTCTGAAACTGTTCATTCTGCAGACAAACATCCAAATTTCAGATAAGTCATGCGAGTGAAATGTACAAAAGCACCCAGTGTAAAAAACTTAAAGTCATTCACTTTAAGCCCCAAACAAAGAGCCACATTAGTCACCATCACATGAGTTACCCTTTACTTAACACTACAGATGTAATCCCTCCTCTGACCACAATGTGGGTTGCAATGGCAGAGTGGCGCTGTCCCTATTTCTACTCATTGACTTCATGGGAAGTCAAGAAGAAGAAGCAGTGACTCACTGACTAACTTTGTTGAAAACTTAAGACGAAATAAAAGATATTTGTTTTTTGTTTTTTTTATGTTTCTGGTGAGTGAAACTCACAAGGATTTTCTTTGTTCAGGCTGATATTCATCTGCTGGCCTTCAATAAGTTTGTTCCTGGCATTGATTCAGCTGTTTCTCTGCTGTGGAACTGGATGAACGGTAAGAGACAATTTTGATTTATCTCTGAATGTTTGCCTTTTACCTCCACCTGAGCAGTCGTATTCATAACGTAACATTATTGATAATCTCTCCACGCAATAACATTGGTAATATTAATTGGTAATAACAACAAGAAACACAACAACAAATGAACGTACTGCTCTGTCTCCTCTATTGGTAACGCAAAAGTACTCTAATAAGTTACTTTTATCAGTCGGTAATGCTTTAATGTAATGAGTTACTGTATTGTTGTGATGTAACAAGTTACTTTTAAAAGTAACACTGATGGAGTTTGTACTTTCACCACATTTTCAAACTGAAGCTCAGAGAAAAGGACTTTTGCCATTTTATCAGCATTACTGGATAAAAACTGGATATCTTGCATCATTGGCTACATAGGCTGAGTGATAGTCGTATGTTAAATTATTTAAAAACTGCCACATTTTAGATTTGGAAATAAAACAATTGATTTCTAATGCCACCTTTAAATATTTCTACTCAATGCTTTACTATTTTACTGCACCACAATAATGTAATGTTTTTGAGTTAAAATATCTTCATTTGGAGACTTTTCCCGGCAAATATTGATATATGTGATTGTTTGTGATTAAATCAGCATATATTTCTACTACCCCTTAAAGCCTCCATGCCACCCTCTTGCCACCCCATAAATATTTTCCTAGATCCGCCCCTGTACCAAAATCCACACTGACAAACTGGACTCATGATTGTGTTATTGTCTAATTAATTATTGTCTGCCAACAGGTACAGTTAATCCAGACAGATGAACTGCTTTCCATTCAGTCACTCATCAAACCACCCTCCCTGTTGACTGTATGAAAAAACAAGAGTCCATATCGAATTAGTAGAATCATTTGCAGCCAAACAGAAATGTAATTACATCCACCTCTCTGTTCCTCAAGGGCAAGAGCTCAATTCAGGGATGTGAAATTCAATTACATTATGATGAGCAAAGGAATAATCCCGGAGAAAGAGAATGGGCAGAAGAGACAGAAAAAGAGGCAGACAGGGCTGTAGATAGACAGACAAACAGAGCTACAGAGTGAGACAGACTGTGGTTGAGAGAGAGTAGGAGAAACAGTCAGAGAGAGAGATTAATAAAGAGAGAGAAAGACATAAAGGGGCGAGGGTAGTGAGGAAGATTGTAGGAGCCACTCTTGCGCTGCCAATCAAGTGACTCTCTCAACTTTTGATCTAATCAGGTTGACTTATTTGTGTTAGTGCTCTAAAAAAAAAACTCCCAATAGACACATTTCCTGAAGTTGAGGAAAACCACTTAGTGGTCCCAAGATGAGGGAAAGGATTCAGAGTGTTTGAAGGTTCACAAGCACTTCATTTTATTTCTGCGCTATGTGGTGACGGTGGTGGAGCTGTTATTTGCACAATGTAGTGATGAAAATGAGATGGTAAACAGAGGCAGGTAAGGAAGTAGAGGCAGGGAGACGAGCGAGAGAGCTGGACAGAGAAGAGATGAAGGAAAAGGAGAGTTTTAGAGAGCGGAGGAGGGGACACGGATGGATGAGAGCAGACAGTGGGGAGCAATTATGCATCATTTAAGATTGATTAAATAAGATTTTTATGCAAATACGCTTGTCAGTGCTGAAATTGTGCAGCAGAGTTGCGATGAAATAGAACATCACATTGCCAAGATTTCTCTGGCGGAAAATCTGGACTGCAGGGAAGTTATTCACTGCTATTTTTGATTGCCAATGATCAAAGTGACCTAGTGCAGCTTTTTAAAGTTTTGATAGGTCAATTCAAATGGCTCATATTGAACATGAAAAGAGAATAATGATTTGTAAAAATATTGGAATTACCTGCAAATACTCCATGAATGTGTGTGCATAACATATGATCCCATTTACATTTGTATCTTTGGCAGATCATACATGTAAATGCATCCAAGAAGCATTCAACATGGACTTTGGGGGCTGGTTTGAAACGCATTCTAGCCAGATATCCACAAAGTGTAAATTCATCCATCTCACCAAGATGTAATCTTTATGCTCTCACTGTATCTACATCTGTGGAAATCATCTATAAAAGATCTGTCCCCTGTGATAACTGGAGCTGAAGTAACATTTAAAAAGCTGTCATTCTTTCTTCCTCATTAAAGCCACAAGACAAAGCGGCTCCAACAATTTCCATACACACATGCACTGAGCTGCTGTAGCACTTATTTGATCTCTGATCAGTGCAACTGCTGAGAGATATTTGCGGTGATGGAGCAGCATGAGTGAGAGTCCTTGCAGACTAAAAACTTTTGTCTCTCTCATACTTCATTAATATGATTCATCTATGTGTTAGTTGATGCATACAGTAGCTATTAGCGTTCTAGCTAAACTGCTATTTCTTCTGATGAGTAAAGTAGACTGAGTTGTGCAAGACAAGTGTAGATGGGCAGTATGTGTCAGGGTGTACAAACCCATTACCAAGTGTGTGTGTGTGCGTTTCTGCATGTGTGTGTGTGTGTCTTAAATTGCTGGTTGCTCTCCACTGGGGCAGGGAGTTAACACAAAGGCTTTCAGGATGTTACTTCCTCATTAATTAGTGGCTCTAAAAGTGGCATACATACACTCCCTCTGATAGCCACACACACACACACTGGTACACACACAAAAACAAGCTGACAACAGCAACAAACACTTGTACACACACAAAAAATAAGACCATTAAGAAAAAAGGTATAATACTACAACTTGAGTGTAGAACACACATAAAGCTAGATAGATAGATAGATAGATAGATAGATAGATAGATAGATAGATAGATAGATAGATAGATAGATAGATAGATAGATAGATACTGTATTTATCCCAAAGGGACATTAAAACACATGGCATCACCACCACACATACAGATAAACACAATCTTTGCCCCCTCAGCAGACACATCCAACATGGCTGCAGCCGTTTGCTCAGCTGCAAAATATTGTGTTTAATAATTCAGGATCCACTGCTGAGCTTGGCTCAGCTCTGCACCGCGCCTCACACTCTGGCTGAGTCCACCCTGCAGAAAACCCTAATGGGACGCTTCCTCTCTCTCCCCCTCCCCTCCTTCCTCCCTCTTTCCAACCTCCCCCTTTTTTTCTGTCCTCCTTTCTCTCTGTTCCCTGTGGGTGGCCGTCTCGGTCCCCTTTTTCCCTGTCTTTCTCTCTGTCCTCCTTGGTGCAGTTGTTAATCCTCCCATCTTTTTCCCTACTTCACCACACTTTTGTTTTACCGTTTATCATCCTCTCTCCCTTGCTCTTTTTGCGCTCTCCTACCACACCCTATCTGTTTCAGTCCCCTTCATTTTGCTTCTTAATCTATCTTCCATCCCCTCACTCCTCTTCTTTCCTACATTAACACCCCTATAGTCCTAAAACCCTCTATATCCTCCACCATTTTAACCCTCCCTTGAATGGCCTCCCTCGCTCCTACGCTCCCTCAGCCCTCTCCCCTCACAGTGGCCCAGCAGTATTGATTTCTAGCAGGGCAGAATTGCAGTCGATGGGCACAGCGAGGGGGGTTGCCATCTGTGAGAGGCTTGGCACTAGGGACTCACCGGGGTTCGTGCAGAGATTAGGACAAACACACGGCTGATTTGACTAATGCTTCCTACACACCTGCAGGTTTTAAAGAGCTTCATTCTGGAAACGTTTTAACAGTATAGGAAACCATGAGTGGAGTTCTACATCAGGGGTTGTCACTCTGCTCATATCAGTGCTGCATCTTCTGTTGCACCAGGTAAAAGTGGAGTAATATACTTATATAAATAATAAAGCACACAAGGTTCATTATTAATCACATTTTTCAATATAATGCTTCACAATTTGGCAGGAATTACAGTTCAGCAAAACCCAGCAGAGTCATAAACGGTTTATGTTGGTATAAAAGTAATTTCTACTGACTATTCATTTTCTGTTAATTTCCTCACAGCAGGGAGATTTACTGTGATGCTGCTAGCTAAAGGATATCTTGTGGCGACCAGTGTGACAGTATTATGAGGAAATTATTAGCGGCAGACAAAATACTTTTCAAGGTCCTGACTGCTGTTGTGTTCAGCTGCATCACAGTGGCAACCAGTGCAGTACTTCAGCTGAAGGCAGGTATTAGTTTCTCTTAGAATTTGAAGGATGACCGAATTGTTTGTCGGAAGGATAATCTAACTAAAAATGACTGTGGTTTATTTTCTCTGGCTTGGTGGAGTAGTTTACACACTAGGATTCAGTCATTTATTGTAATTCAATACAGGGACAGAGCAAGGTTATATCATACAGCCAAGTGGCATCATATATCAGAAGTTGTGATTGCGTTCTTTTCGCTTTCATTTATACATGTCTTGTTTAAATGCAGCTTTCTCAAGGAGGATAATCTACTATGTAAATGATGCCAAAAATATAAAAATGTAACATGGCTGTCTGTGCCTCGCTGTCCTCATTACAATATGACATAAACAACATCTATGAATCCCTGTGGATTTTAAAGCAAGTGCAAATGAACATAAAAGCTTCAATCATAAAAGTATTCTAGGCCAAAACGCTGCTTTATTTAGGTTTGTATGTGTCATAAAATTTAAAAAATGAACTTCAAGTTGTAGTTCAAGGCAAAACTGAGAAAGAGACTGAAGCGGATCTTATTCAAAGACATCTCAATTCATGAACACACACATCAAAGAAGCTCTGCCTAAATTATATAACATTTCATTGAAAAGATTTTGTGCAGAAATGATGAATGAATTTCTTGATTCATCGTTCGTTTTTTTCCAAGGCAGAAATAAAAGATGCCTCGAATGAGTAAAGTCACAAATGAGCATGAACTGGAAAATACAAATACAAAATCCAATATATTCAAATACTTTCAAAATGTTTTCTCTTCCCATTCCAACTCAGTGTTGCTGTTCTGGCCAAACATTTACAGAGATACAATTGTAGAGCTGAAGGAACTCCCTTGAGCTCAAGTCTCTGACCACACTGAGCCTCCAACTGTGAAAACTGCAGATTTCTACAGTAAATAGACCCTTTTGGGTTTTGTTTTTGTTTTCTGGGGTTTTTTTTTTAGGAAAAAACCCATAAATATGATGCTGTTCAGTATCCAATTTGGACATCTTTCACTAATGCTGGACCAGTTGACCACAGAAGATAGTTGACTACAAAAGAAAAACTGAGAAATGGTGGAATTTTCAGATACAGGATACAAAGAATAATATGACAACTAGATTTCAACCATGTACAGATAGACAGAAAACTAAAACGTATACCGTTTACATGCAGTATTCAATGTTGCAATGTTTTGCACATAGAAAATTCCCTCCCTTATGCACAAGCAAAAATGAAGACCATGTGGTACGGTAAGGGTTCCGAAATAAACGAGTAAGTGGACTTTGAGTTGAAATTGCTTTTTAAACTGACCTATCAAGCTCAATTTTTATGAACATGGTTAAGATGTCTTAGAAGTGTTCATAATCATGGAAAGTTCAGACATCTTCGGGTACAAGGAAACTAAGCAAAATCTGCTGATGAGGGCCTTGTGAAAAGCTCCAAAACAAGTGGACCTTGAGTTGAGATTGTTTTGTCAAGTAGCCTTGCAGTTTGAAGAATATAACAGTAAAATATACAACAGATTAAAACCAACTCCAGTCTCCCAAACATCTCCTCTAAACCAGATGTATATCGATAGCTGCATGTCAGCAGTACAGTCAGCAGTCCTCCATCTGTCTACACTGAATCTGTTCATCCATAGTGCTGATGTACACTTATAAGTGTTTTGACAGTACTCACAGCTCAATATAACAATAACTGCAGGACTCTATGTAGTGATAAAAAAAAGCCTAAAGAGAGATTTCAGGTCACAGTGAGGTGCATTGAGTAGAAACAGTGCAACTATACTCTCTTTTATCACTGTGCTCAACATTAGCTGCATCATTATACATCATTATTTAACTAATAAACTAATTTTAAAAGGCCTTTTCACACTGTTTACCTTTTTATCCTTCTTTCTTTCCAAATTTCTTGTCAGAAAACATAGAAACCTTTAAAACTTTCTCCCCCAACTCTGTTGTTTGTGATTTATTTGAATGTCTGTACGTAACAGCCCTTATACATTCCCGTTTAATTATAACAAACAAACAAACAAACCCAAGTATAGTGTTGTGAGTACTTCCTCCGGGTCCGTCAGAGCTCCAGCTGGCAGCATAGAATAATTACCCCACTGTTGACTGTTTACCTAACTAATTTATTTGCTTTGATATGTTTCAAGACTTCCAGCGGCACAGTGAGCGATAATTAGCCGAAATCATGCCACTTCAGTATCCCAAACTAGACAGCTGCTGACCTGTGTTTAAACAGTTTCACTACGGTGTGAGTGGGTGGTAACCAAATTGGCCACTGAGGCACAAAGTCAGATACGCAGTCTAAACCACATGAGGTTCACACCAGTGTTAGGAGACCAAATGAACAACACACACACACGAACACGCAGAAAAACACGGACTACTGGCATTAAATATTTTGCTTATGGCAGAATGGATTCACCTGAGTCTGATGTCTGACTGCTATCGTTTCCAGCCCTGCAGTGAGTCGTGCCAGACACCTGAGCCTCTAGACTACCCCTCTCTCTCTCTGTATATGCACTTGAGCAACAGTACTTAAGCAGGCACTTTTTGTATCACAGCCTTCAATTTCAACAACATCTCAGCCTCTAGCCTTTTTACATTTTTCGTCTATGTTGCAGGAAATAATTAAGATACGATGAGTTGTACAAATGTTTCTCTGTTACAAGTGACAAGGGTCAATGTTTTGAAATGTCACACAAAATGTCACGCAAAGTGTTTCGCTTTTAACTGTTCTCAACTAAAGATGATGATGCTCGTCACCCTCAAATATTATGAAACTGTTACTACTCAAAGTCCAGCAGGCTACATTTAAAGGGGAATATTATGCACATTTCCATGTCTATATTTATATTCTGGGTCATTCCTGATGAGCCCCCTCTGTTCTGATTGGTTGAGCTGTGGCTCGGCCAACTTCCATCAACTCCAGAGGCTACGTAAACAAACAGTAGAGGATTTCACTTTTTTTCTGGTTCTTTACTTGAAATGGCAACTTCTCAAATACCTCCATACATGTTTGAGCCCAAATCTGATAAGAAATATGCGTGTGCCATCAATCTGACGTCACTGCAAGAAGGAATTAGAGGTAACATTGCGAACGAAGCACTTAGAGCAGGCTGAAGCCCTGGCTTTTGACTTTCAGGGTGCATTTTTACATACGTTCACCTCATGTTTTGGAACTTTGACCGTCTTTAACATAGACACTCAACATCAAACAGTATAAAAATAACAAAATCAAAAAAGCATAAGTCACCTTTAAAAACAAGTTTAATTTTTATTTTCATCTCAGCTAAATGCTCATATGAGCTCTTGTGGAATGCACTTACAAATGGCATTATTTGTCATTTATGCATCTTCTCCTTTGAAAAAGAAATTTATTATTTGGCAAGTTAGATAGAGGACACCTTCATGTTTAAAATCTAAAAAAGTTCTAGGATTTGTCTTTCTCTTTCCTTACTTTTACTTTGAGGACCCAGTGGAGATCCAGGAACAATTTGTTGACTTACAAATATTCTCGAATGTCTTAGGGGCCCTGTCTTGCCAGTTTTATACTCAGTTTAATACTCTGATTCTCTGATAGTCTGAATGCCTGCAACCATACAGAGTATAATGAAGTGATGACATCAGTATTTCCCCATTAAAAATTAACATTCATTCATTTTCTGTTTACTTAGTTACACAAAACAGAAAGAAACCATGAAATGTGATAGAGACAGGTGTTAAGACTAGCCCTACTGTTCAGTATGTAGATCTCTCTGACCTTGAGGAGGTGCTGATTCAGACATAACTAAAGTGAGGGTTCATTTTCAGCACATAGAGAAATCGAGGCAGAAAAAGAAACATGAGAAACTGACAACAGAGTGATTTGTGGGTGTGTTTTTGCAAAAATACCTGAATGTGATTTTTTTCTTTTTTTTTACCTATGCATCCTTATGCATGACTTTGCATGCATATGAAGAATAAAAAGACAAGATAGTGAGGCAGACAGTGTTTTGTTTTTGTTTATGAAGGCTTCAGTTCTTATCAAATCACAGTGCAAGTCTTCTCTGCATCTGTGGCCACAACACAGTTACTCCTAAACTCTGTGGAGACTGTTCTGCATAATCAAATTGAGACACAGACAGACTGAAATCCCTGAGACACTTACACAAGTGGCCACACGATAGTAGACACACACATATACACACACACACACACACACACATGCACACGCACGAACACACTGTAGCCTCTGAAAAGAGGTTGCCATTAAAGATAACTTCAGCTGTCAAACACCAATTACTGTGATGTTTTTTCATGATAGGCATCAAAATCACAGTGGTTGAAAGAAATATTTGGCATCTGATCATTTTCTGTTTACAGCTGAGTGAACTCTCATCTACTGTAAGTGTGTGCCTCTGTGGAGTCTGTGTCTGTAACTTAGCCATGCAATCAAGAGCAACAGAGAACATAGAGGCAAATACTGTTGTAATTCAGTCAAAGAAAACACAAGAATTCACTAAAAACCACTCAAAAATACTGGGATCCAATGGTTGCACTCACATCCTAACCCAGACCACATCTTCCCCACCTTAAAGGGGACGAATCATGCACATTTCCAGGTCTATGGTTATATTCTGGGGCTCTATTAGTATATCTTTGCATGATTTACAGTTAAAAAAAAAACCCTTATTTATCTTATACTTGCTCTTTATGCAGCCCCCTGAGTTCAGCCTTTTTAGCTCCTGTCTCTTTAAGGTCCCACTCCCAATGAGCCCACTCTGCTCTGATTGACCAGCCCCTCGGCAGACTTCTGGCGGTTCTGGAGGCTACATAAACAAACATTAGTAGTAGGATTTCACTTATTTTCCTCATCTTTATTCAAAATGGAAACTTTCCGTACCGAAATATGCATGTGGACGTGTACACCCCATGGAACGACCTTAGCGACAAAAAATAACCCTTCACACTGCATCGAACCCATCTCTACAACAGTGTTTTTCCTGCAAAAATTACCCTCTGTATTTAGCTTCAATGCAACAATTATGTAAAATCTGAGACTACAGAAACTATATGGGCTAAATACTGACATTTATAAAACAAACCAAGACATGTCAGTCCTGTTAATATTCATTCCCGCTTTTGACTTTTGTTAAAAGAGCAAACTTTAATAGTTTCTATTGCATCTTTCAATCCTCAGCATTAAAATTAGAATCTTTCTCATTCCCCCTGCTGTTCTCTCGCTGTGACGTGTAATATAAATAAACCTGAAAACCAAACACACCAGCCGCTAATCAGAGTCACAGTGATTCATTTATCACAACATCTATTTTTTTTCTGCTTTTCCAGACTTGAAAACAACAAGCTTACTTCAGTTAGAAGCCATGTGAGTTGTTGAAGGGAGGGGGAAAATACCTCAGTGGATACTCACCGGGTTTTTTTTAATGAATGTGAGCTGTTTTGAAATTAAATGCTTTCTGGTTTATTTAGTCAGTATAAGAAATGTTCTGTCAAGGATGTTAAGAAAAAAGCTACAGCTGCAAAGATTACCCAAGCGTTACATCTAATCAAAATTTTAACCATCCACTGGGGCTTTATGAATCACGTACCATCAACTCATAACATTGTGAATTTGTGAGTCTAGTCTGCAAACACATAATAACAACACACATAAAGTTATCCTGATCTAGAAACATACAGTAGTGCCTTTTATGTCATCATTGGCAGTGGATGATGTAAGGACAAGCATTGTTTCTAGCTGAGGTGCCTCCCCAGACCAATCATTTTTCTGGTTATAATAATACATCCTACAAAAAAAAGGGGGATTAAGAGTTTCTGGATGCACACTGTAACAAGCAGTCCTGTCATGACAACAGGCCTCGAGTTTCATCATTATTCACCATGGTAACAAGAGCACAGAAGGCACTGATAGGCTTCTCAGTTGAAAACATGATGTGATGTGTTGGATCCAGTAGTGTGTGGTAGCTGAGGAAAGTCAAACAAAACATAACAATGAAGATACTATATATTATATAGTGGGGGAAGGTGTTTTGCATCCAACAAATCCAACAACATACTGGAATTAGGGATTAAGGTGTGGAGGCAAAACTTCTCTTGTGATTCATCTGGCATCACAGCATCTCAGACATCTGTTTTGAAATATCCCACCGATTATCTTGTCTGAAAAAGGACTTGCCTTGAGAGATTTATCCAACAGTGATTTCTAATGCTCAGTTTGAGGTTTCATGTTCACTGCAAAGCTAACCCACATTCACACGGAGCAGCTGCAGCCCGATTTCCACTCGTTCAGACAACCCAATACAGTTTCATCTTCTTTAAAAATGAATGAGGTGTGAGTCATGACCAGCAACTATTTCTGTCTATTTTGATTCTGTGCTGTCACTTTCTATTAGCCCTCATCTCTACTCCTTGAGAGAGTGAACAGTAGAAGACAGACAGCAGATGAAAGTGGTTTGTTTGGCTGTGAGTTGGTCATGTCACAGAGTGTAAAAAATAATTGAGGCACCTTTGAAAAGAAACTTTCGGCCTCCATTTTAGTTGCATCAGCATTAGATGTGATCAAAGGAATCCATATATTTGCATATATAGAACAAAATGATTGACAACTATTTGGTTTTAAGTGTGCTCAATAGTTTTTTTGTAGTCCCAGGTGCAGTGTGGCCAAAGCACTACTGCAAGTGGTGATGAGCAACTTATACAGCATAAAACGACAACGATTAGCCGATTACTCCATTAGTCAATCGACAAAAAATTAATTGGCAACGATTTTGATAGTTGAATAATTGTTTTAATCATTTTTTTTAAGGAAAAATGCCAAACATTTTCTGATTCCAGCTTCTCAAATGTGATGATTTTAAGCTTTTCTGTCATACATGACAGTGAACTCAATCTTTAATCTTTGGGTGCTGGACATTTGAAGATATCACCTTGGGCTCTAAGAAATTAGAACAGACATTTTTCACTATTTTCTGATATTTTATATACAAACAATTGAGAAAATAATAGGCAGATTAATCGATAATGAAAAGAATCCATAGTTGCAGCCCTATATGACATCTAATGGCAACAATCATCCTCCTGAATACTTGCCACAGCCAACTTGAACTTGAAACCATGCTTGATTGAATAAGCTGTCTGTCAAATAACTCTGAACTGAACTTTTGTAACATCCCTCCCTCTCTCTCACACTTTTCATAGCTGGCATCCACTCTAAATATTTTCCTTCTTCTCATTTTGGCACCAAATTGACACCTTTTTGGCATTGCTTTGATTACAAAAATTACGTACAATATGGCATCAATGTAGATCAGTGACCAACATGAGCACATAAAGGCAAAATACATCTGCAGGGGCAGCCACAGCTAGTGTTTCTATAAAATAGACTGGAAGAACCATATGTTGTGGTTATTCATCAGAGATGTAACTGAGACACTTGAAAGCAAGGTAAAGAAGTCATGAATGCAAGATACACAAATAGCAACAAGGGATTAGTATTCATAAAAAAAACACCATCAATATCTTCTAATATTACAGCAACGATGATGATTTCTTCCCTTCTCCCACTACAAACACAAGAGGAAAACACAAAGTAAAAAGAGACAGAAAGGAATGTTTCCAACTGGCTATTGATATAACTATTGAAAGTTGTTTGAGTGCAATACCAAACCAACCCTTTTGTGTGCAACAAGAGTCAGTATCAATCTCACTAGAGGAGCAAAAACAGTCTAACATGCTTGAAATTGATTGGCACATATGAGACAAGGAACAGGGAGGAAGTGTGACGCTCTCACGCTTCACAACTCTTCACGGACAACTGACGGCTTGAATTTCATCTGAGATCATTTTACTGTTTTGTTTCAATGCATTGCTTGAGCTGAGAGCCTAAAGCAGATAAATTATATCCAGTTATATCATTGTTATATATATTTTCCAGTTATATTAGTCAGTTTATAGCTATAAAATGATTTCACCCTTGCGTCCATCAACCACAATCTAGGATCTAAGTGGTGTTGTGAGGTGTTCTTTCCTGCTGAGGTAGAGAGAGTAAACAGAGAGCTCCTGCCTCGCCAGCATTTTTCACCCATTCATATTAGATTTCTGACTTCTTACACACACACACACACATCTACAGCACATGATCTGCGCAGCATCTTAGTGAAGCATGACATCCTTCCTGCAGGAGTTCATTTAGTAAAACATTCTGAGCCACTGTTATAAAAGATTTCATACATTTGGAAAGAAAAAATCTGGTTTATCAGCTAGGATCATGATATTTAGACTCACATACATACACACACACACTCAAACACGGGCACTCAATGTCATAATCTAAGTACCCTCCACTCTCTGGCAGATCCATGGCTGAAAATTGAGTGCAAATTAGTTCTCTGTCTGTGTGTGTTTGTGCGTGTATGTTGTCCTGATGTGGCCGATGAACTGCTACTAGGGGGATTCAGACAGATCGCGGAAAACACTTATAACCTCTCAAGTTCATATTGCAGCTAAGACATAATCCAAGAAGAAGCTGGTACAATTTCACCTGGAACCAGAGCTGTACTTCATACATAAACATAAAGAGGATTATCTCAGATACTGAATGGATTTTGCTATGGATCTAAACTTAAGATGCACAAAAGGACTAATTGCTGCGTACTTTGCAACCTTTATCTGACTGACATATTCAAGACACATTCATGTCACGCCTTCTGTCTGACTGCCGTTGTTTTATCTGTCTGCCTGACTTATTCGACATGAGACAATGCTTCGGCTGGGTTGAGCACAAAGGAGGGTTTGTTTGTTTTTATACTAAACTAGAATGAGTGGGTGGTGGATTACTGTCTGGTCATGGCCCAGGAGAGGATACTATGAGTCAGTACAAGAAATAAAAAAATCAAAAACAAAAAAAAAAACCCCAGGTGATCCCACAATGTTCAAAAGAAAAAGTTTGAGATAGTTTTGAATCCTCTGTAAACAGGGGATGTGCTTAAATGCTATTCCTGATAAGAAAAAGGTAGCATTCATCCCTGTTATTACGAACTGAAGGTCAAGCTGATTCAATGGAAGGTCATGCTGCAGCTGCTTTTTCCTCTTAAATGAAATACTGTTCAATAGGTACAATACCTGTCCTTTGGTTGAATGCTGTGGAAGATTGAACAACGACAGTATATGGAGAGATAACTGTAACAGAAATGATAATAGCATGAAACTGTGTGTTGGGGCACTACAGCTCTGGTTTAGCTGCTGTATGGACAGCAAGATGAGCAACCTCTCTTCCCTTTTTTTCTCATTCTTGTCCTTTGCCACTGTGAACTCAATCGCTCCCTCACTTCAACGCCTCTCAGTCTGCTGTCACTCATCTCTCTACTTCTTATTGTCTACTTGACTCCACTACCTGGCCTTTCTCTCACCCACCTTCTACTTACCCTCCCTCCCTGTGCACACATCTGCGTTTGCTTACTCTCAGCTAATAAAACCTAAAAATGTCTATCTCTATTTTTAAGTATACAGAGAGAGATGGAGTGACATGGTTTGGTTTCAACAGAAATATCTTGCTGCTCTACAAAAAGATGAAGAAAGAAATGGATATTACCCTTAGTTTTCTTTCATTCTCTTTCTTTCTTTCACCCCATTATCCCCTTCTTCCATCCCATTTACACGTTCAATCAGCCCAACAGAATAGGGCTCAATAAAACATTCATGCATTAAGGGGAAAATTAGGCTTTCCCAGGCCCTTTTCCCTGAGGCTACCTTCACCAGCATATAATTTGTTCCCAGGTAACAAATTGCAGTATGAGGAAGCCCAGGCCTCTTGGTAATGGATCCATTGCAAGCATCAATTTACCATTGATCACGGTGGAACTAGTTGTTGGTTGCTGTGAGAGTTTCACTGCCTGCTCTTTTGTGTTCCCCCTCTACACGAGGCAAGAAAAGCAAGTGGTTCAATAAGAGTCCATTATAAAGGCTCGATCCTTGAACCATTCATAAATTAAAGAGGGTGCTATTACACATGAAAGCCACTAGAAAACAGCAAGTTAAGTGCAATTTTCTGATTTCTGAAGAGAGAGCAGCCAACTGGAGTGGAATGACTGCTGCTATGATAATGAGAAGCAAAACACAGAAAACCAGATCAGGCAGAATATGGATTTAACAGGAGGTCCTATTTAGGTTAATATCCTGAAACATCATTTATCATGTTGTTGTACTTGACACTGGTCTTGACTGGTTAACTTCTGTCAGGTACACCTTAAATGGGAATTCCACTCTAACAAAATGGGGCCATAGAGTTGGACTATGGTAATTGTAGTTTTTGGAACTGGACCCATATCAAGAAGTCTAGTCAGGGTATCTTGGCCTCTACTGCTTCAATTTTGACCCTTTGTTATTTAATCTGTCTCATGAATCCCCCAAGTACAATACCGAATCAGTGAAGTGCTTTGTTTTGTTGTTTTTCAACCATTAGCAGAGAAAATGATGTAAAACAAAACACAACAATAGTGAACCATTTAGGTTACAGACTTTGAATGGATTTCCCTCAGCTATTAACCACCTCACATGGCATTGAATACAACTCTGCTGGCTTGTGTGGTACAGTGCAATTAATTGAGCTGCTATAAATATTTAATGACATTCACAAGACTGTTCCTTTCATGTATAGATCACATGCAGCAGTGACCCGATACAAGCTGAAGACGCAGGAGGTGAGAGTATAGAAAAATCCCATACTCACCACCACACCACCAAAATTAATCTGCCAATCAAAATCTTTCATACTGCTTGAGCTGCATTTGCACTTTGACTACCACATTAACACTCAACCTTCAATTTAATATTATTGTTGGCTCGATCTGGCAGCCCTATATAGACAAGACAAGTCCAAACCCCACCAGAAAACGCTTTGTCTATGAATTCAGTGGCGATGAAAATCTGAGCTGCGTAGACATGAGACTAGCTGTGAAATGCTACACCTCAACACAGGATAGGTAGAACATTAAACCACACTGTGTGACTTAACAAGAAACATCCCTAACACACACATACACACACATTCACAGTAGCTCGCATTCTCTTCTGACGTTTATATCTGATCACACTGCACCACCTCACTTCTTTGGCTCGTCAGTGAGGAGTAAAAATAGTCAAGTGGTGCTGACTGATAGAAGATGGTGTGAGGCTGCCTAGAGAGGCTGTCCTATAATTATGCAAATGATTTGACAGCCAAGCAAATACACAGATAAAACACACCATAGCTTCTGATAAAAATGCCTACCAAGAGTTCCCTGACACATCAACAGCAAGGTGAAGTATGTGTGAGAGAAACAATAAGTAAAAAAAACTGTGTGCAAACCCATACTTGCAATGATCTCTTCCAAAAGTGAATAAGCTCAGTTGTTGATCATTCTTTGTGTTGCTGTGCTTTCATATCATCCATCTCAACATAATAATTATGAATTTTAAAATTTAGTTTTGATGGACAAAAAGAGGTCCACGGCTTTATTCTAAAAAAAAAAATGTATATCCACAACAACTGAGTGTCTGTCTCAGTTGAAAAATGAACCATCTCTAACCTGCATCAGCCCTGCAAGGTTTTCAAAACAATTTCTCATGAGAAGGTAATCAATAGTATAGCATTACTGCAAGTAGCTAGGATTTCATTAATGGCCTCATCTTTAAAGCTGCAGCATGTTGGAAACAGGCACCTTCTGAAGTTTAGAAATACTCGCAAATATTTCAAACCCAAATTTTGTCCTTTGAGCGGATAAAGTGGGACAGAGATGGAGAAAACATTTTTTGCAGCAGTTACAGCCATCAGAGAGCTTTTACCTCATTTTTCAGCCTGCTGTGTGCAGCATTTTTTTTAAATACTCACACAAGAAATTAATGTGCATATGGGTGACATCAAAAAGGGCAAGAGTCTACATTTCTATTCTGGGGCTCTACTGGAATATCTTTGCATGATTTATGTTTCAAAAAACTCCTTATTTATCTCATACTGTCCCTTTATGCAGCCCCTCAGTTCAGCCTCTGTCTGAAACAGGCTGTTTTAGCTCCTGTCTCTTTAAGGCCCCCCTCCCGATCAGCCATTTCTGTTCTGATTGGTTAGCTCCCGGAAACTGTCCCTTGACAGACTTCCGCCTGCTCCAGATGTTACGTAAACAGTAGTAGTAGGATTTCACTTCCTTTTCTCCTTCTTTACTCGAAAAGTCAACTTCTCAAATACATCCATACATGACTGAGCCGGAATCTGAATCGAAATATGCAAGTAGACAATGTGAACAACCCATGGAACAACCTTAGCAACAAAGACTACAGAACGGACGTCCATTTATGGGCATCCCCGAACACTCTGATGTCAGTTCAATGGGGAAATGGGGGTATTGTTACCTTTTGACTGCCTTTTTGATTTTCAGGGAGCATTTTTATCATGTTTATCATGGATATCGGACATTATAACTATAGAAATGACAGAAAACCACAAAAAGCATTATATGTCACCTTTAACAATCATATTGTTCTGTTTGCATCAACATCATGTACTCAAATGAAACCTCCGCTGATGCTTAGTGTAGGAGACTTGAAGGGCTGGAATGACTCTAGCCCATTAACTACATCAAAACCAGGAGGCATGCAGCAGGGTTGTAAATACTAATTGTCCATCACAAACAACACAGGTGAGATCAGAGAGTTAATGTAGTGAAAACCTAAACAGAGATCCATTCAGCATGAGTGCGAGGCTGAGCAGTGATGCTGAGCTGGAAAGAAGACCTTGACAACAGTGGCAGAGCTTAAATCTCAGTGTAAACAAAAAGGTTTAACCTCATTACAAAACACCCGAATGTATAAGTGAAGAGAATCCAATTAGTATTACAAAAAAAAACATGTTCTAATTATGAAGCCCATCCATGAACCTTCCAGTTCCAGTTTGGTTTTTTTTTGTTTGTTTTTTTTTTATTTGTCCGTATCATTAAACAAGTCCTACACTCGATTAACAAAAGCCAGACAGCAAGGCCCTGATATGCTCGAGCAAAAGGTCAACTCCTTCGTGTAAATTAATGTAAGCAGTATGTTGCACAGTCAACATATGTGTCTCTATGTCTGTCTGTTCCAGCATTCGTAGTTTATTTAGGTTAATCACAAGATCTCATGATTGAAGCTGTGTAACAAACCATGAATAATCACTTGGTATCCACTGAACATCAAGGGTTTTCAGCAGAGCACAGGTGTAAGCAAGCACACACATACACACATGTTCAAAAGCTTTGCAGTTAGACAGGCACTCACCAACGTCACTCCATTTAAAGACATATCCACAAATGAGCATTAGTGCAAACTGAGTCATTTCTGCTTTGATGAAGAGAAACTTATCATTTCTATGCTGTAGCCATCATTTAATCTCTTGTGCTGGCGCTGGTGTGAGTGATCATGAGGGAGACTATTATTATTTACACAAGTCGAGAGACATTTTATTTGTCATTTGTCAACTCAAACATACTTATCCTGAAAGAAAAAGGTCATCTTCATTTATCCATTCTCATTAGCCAACTCTTTTAATCAGTATCAAATCAAAGATCCCATGCAATGTCACATCGAATGTCTTGTTTTTTCATTCCGCCCTCCCAAAAATAATCATACACAGATGGTATCTGTATTTAATTTGGAAATAACTACAATGTCTCTGTAGCACATATCAACGCTATCAAATGCCAAAACAGGTCTGTAATTGGAAATTATAGAACGATCTAGGTTACTCTTTTTTAAAAGAGGCTTAATGACTGCGGTTTTCAAAGCCTTAGGGGAAATGCCTGCAAGGAGAGAACTGTTAAGTATTTGCAGTATTTCCAAGAGAAAAGAGAAAAGACATTCACTGCCTTAAACATATCAGTGAATGTTTAGACTTGTAACTTTTAAATCAGAATTTTGACAATTTTAGGTTTTATTTTATTTAACAAAGTCCTTGTACAGCTACTTCTGCTCAGATTTAAAGATTTTAAAAAATACATTATCTTACTCTAAATTAAAAACAATGTTTTTACTCAATGTAAGGTATGAAAGAAATTGTTGTTTTAGTATCGTTACCAAACCCAAGGATCATATCAGCATAAGTATTGAAAAACTCTAAATGTTACTCTGTATCAACTGCTGTAGTTTTGAACTATATTTAGCTCTGCAACATGCATTTACATGGTGGACCCTGCCCCCTTACTCAGGCATTAAAATCTAAAAGCATATGTGCTTAATTTCAGAGAAATTACCAAACCTAATAGAGAAGAAGAAGAATTGCTGTTCTAGTTAAAGGGGAAAAATGAATACAGTGATTTTTGACTCTAACATTATAATCAGCCTTATATAGATTTCATAACTATACCTGCAGAATGACGGCCTGTGAGCACAAACACACACATAAACACAGTGTTATACAAACAGATTCATGCACACATACCACAGCAAACACCCAAAGGAAACTTTAGTCACTAATGATTAAGATTAGGCTGTAGCTTATATCTTAAACGAATTAAATCCTTGAAAGGGGAGAAAGATTAAGCCTTTTTTTTGGAACTACTTTTTATATTCAGGAAACTTTTTACATTCTATCCCCATATTGGTAATACTTCTAACTGTGCTATTTAAAGAAATATGTTCCTATCTTCAACCTATGTCATTCGCTGGCATGTGAGCATGACAAATGGGTGTATGCCTGTGTGTGTGTGTGTGTGTGTGATTTGTCGTAGTCCACTTGGCGCTGAAGAGGAGGAGGGGAGATGTGACTGAAGCATCTGGTGTGAGAAACCGAGAACGCGGAAAACAACCTCACTGCTGCGCTCAGCGGAGCTTCAGAGAGTGTGAATAGCAGGGGATCTGTTTATTGTGACAGTGTGGTACTTCTACAGAATATAGCGTGGTATCAGCACTGTATGATTATAGTTTTGATTAAAGCCGAAGCACAATTTGTAGTTGTAGCAAGTTGCACTGATCCACATGCCTTATTGCATTAACATCCACAGCAGGTACTCACAACTGTGTCTGGTAAAGTTTTACCAAGAACTTTTATAATTAATCAAGAATAAATGAATAAAATGAGTCTCTCTTGAACTGGGGAGTATCTGTTCTTGAGCAGCAGCTAAATAAATTGGTAGCACACACTGCAGTGGATTTATCAGGTATTTTAGAACATAAAGTCACAACTACGCAGAGCAACAAAACACCTCAGTAACCTCACTCTATCTGTGAGAAGTCAAAGTACTCTTGTCCCCATTCTGTCAACAATAAGATACTATATAGTGATGCTCCATGCTGAAGCCAATAAATCTCACACACAGACCAATTGTCATTCATTATATAATTGCTAATAGATGCCATTTACCAAATACAGTTTCAGCACATGCTGTCAAATCATGGGTTGTAAAAGACGGCATTATCCTGTTCACTTCTTTACAATACTTGGATACAGAAAAGAATGAGATGCTTAAACACTAAAGATTAACATACCAGTAAACAGCCTGTGGCCACTCAGTAGTCTACATTGTCTACTGTTGTTTAAGTGCAAGCCCTCGAAGAATCAAAATAATCTGAGGAATGACTGGAGTAATCACTTACTACTAAGCAGCTATGTGGAAGAAACTATTACGATGCAACTGAAAGAATCACGTGTGATTTTTAACCAGTATAAATCTACCAAGTTCATAATGTGTATGTTTGTTATTTGTGACTGAAAAGTGACGATTTAGTGCAAATTCCTAGACCATCTGATAACAGTGATCCAGTTTGAAAAGACATCTTTTAACGTAATAATAGGTTTTGCTTCAGGCAGCTGGCAGATAAGTTAAGGGAAAGCTCATGACATCTGACATCTGTCTCAAAAGCAGTAATTGAGGGAAATCACAACGATCCTGGAAATGGTTCTCTATGAATGACATGCAGTGTATAAAATTCACCTTGTAGGACCTTTCCCAGTGAAAGTGAAGCAGTTCAAATGGCAAAACATTACATTTGAATGGGAAATTTAGAGGAGCTATCCACTGAGAGTTTGCTGCGCCAGGCTTACTGTTAACAACCGAGCCATAATCCAGTCCTTCCATATCAGACACAGATGTATTTCAACAAGTCCTCCAAATTAAACGACCACACACTGCATATCGTTTGACCATGTGCACTCTAGGAGTGTTTTTTTTTTTTTAATCTGGCACCCCTATCTGCAGTATTTGGCAGGACAACATCATTTGTCTGTGCAAGCATAAAAAAATTATGTTTTATTTTGTTTTGATGGTTAGGTTTCAGCAGTATCCTGTAGTAAAGTCCATTGTTGGGTTTTACCATCCATCCACCCATCCTCCACCAAATGAGGAAAATTGTCAACTTTTATATATGTCATCTGAACTGTGCCGCTGCTCTTGGTCATAATTACTATGGCTGCTAGATGGCTGTCACTCAAATTTAACTATATGTCGCAACTGACATTACGACCTAATGAGTCATTTTTCTTGGGAGGACAGGTCAGTCTTTTGTATTTATGCTCACACATAAACAACCGAAACATTTGACACATATGATGGATTTGTCCAAAGAAATTTATGAATGATTTGCACAAATTTGGCATAGCCTCTCATCAGACAAAATATATAATACAGAACAGCTCCATCAAACTATATGTGTCCATGAGCAGACATAGAGAGGGGAGGCAAAGTCTCCATTACTAAACCAGACAACATGGGGGTACTGGAGAACAACTCAACTAATCTTTCTAAAACCTATAATTGGACCAACAGTGTCATGAAAAAAGTTATGAGAAGAAATAGAGAAGAAACTGGCTGGCAGAGGTATGGAACTGGTATATTCTTGCTAATTCCTGTACCTCAGCTGTCAGGCAGACAGTATGAAAATGGGCCAAGACTGAGGTAAACAAACGCATAATTTCGGAGAGGATGTTTGAAGGGGAAACTCAGTGTCCTGCATTTTGTTCTGTCAATGCACACACATACAGTATATTCAAAAACACACACTAAACCAAACACAGATGCTCAAAAATGTGTGGCAGTTTCAAATTTTGGTTTACCTTCCATATATGTTATGTAAGCCTACATGTACACTAATGTCCCAACTGTACAATGACAGGTCTGCATGTATTTCATGAATGAAAAAATGAAAAATACTACAATAATTCACATAAGATTCAAAGCTGGGATCACAGATGAGGCAAACCAGTGCTTTAGCAGCCAAGCTGACTTCGAAGTTACAGCCTCATTTAGTCGTTATAGACTTGTCCCACAATGGTACATGCACAGTAATACCTCTGACATTTTTAGGAATGACCAACACAGTGACATATTGTGTAAATGCTGCTGGTTGCAGCTAAAAACACAATGACACATAATGACCATTTGGACTGGACGAAATTAAGTCTTATCCGATTATTTAAATCACAATAATGATACACACCTGAAACAGAAACACACAATATTAAACCATGCTGTACGTATGATAATGGGTACAAAAGCAAAGCAAACAAAAGAAGGCACAAAAAAGAAAAAGAATAAGAAGTAAGTAAATTATTTTACACTATTTAGCCTTGCATTTCTTCCTTGTTTGCAACTTGGCATTTACCAGTAAAAATAGACTGCACATGGAAGGGAAAACAAATGAATAAATGATTGTGTTTTCCACCATGAGACAGACAGTGGGTGGGGGAAAGGTTGGAGTTGGGTGCACGAGTAAGGTGGAGAGAGGGGGGAAGGAAATAGAAGATGGAGAGTGGAAGTTAAAGAGGGAGGAGGTTTGGGCGGAGGGGAGGAAAGGAGGGAAAGCGGGTGGGACCACAGGATTGGGGGAATGAAGCACTGAGAGGTAGAATTAGGGCAAGCGAGGGAGGGTGCGAGAGAGGAGGATATTGGCACAACTGTGTTTCTGCAGCGACTGCCTGGATATGATGAATGGCCTGCAGATACCACTGTACAGCTGAACGCAAACATCTCTATTGTGTACACTCTGCCTTCTGTGATTCATCATTTGTTTTTGCTTTGGCTATGTTATTCTTTTAGATCTAGCAAATGAGATAGTGAAAGCAGTAGGAGTCAGCAAATGCATCTCCAATGACCACGAATGCATCCCGATAATATTACAGCACTTTCATCACAGTATGACATAAAGAATTATTATCATGTGAGCTATGATACTTATAGACATTGTGCGTCTTAGATACAAACATGTCAATTCTTGTCTAGTGTAGTCCATCTTTATTTTGAATAGCAAACTATCTAATTCAAGACACATTGAAAGCACTTCAAGTCAAACCCTACTTTTAAGGATGAGGCTGATGTTACTCTTTATTTTTCTTATTGTCAACAAATCCAATAAAAAAAGACCAAAATCAACTATGCATTAGTCAGTATCTCAGTATTTCCTTCCTGTCTGTGGCCCTCAGCCCCAAACCCAATTGTTCTTACTAAATGCGTGAATCTTTAAAAAACATGTCATGCAAACAGGCATGCACTCGGTTTCCAGTTCCGGTATTAATCATAATGAAGAAATATGTCATCCAGTACAACAGGGTGGCTTATTGATGTGTTGGAAAACACTGGAGGTCTGTAATGACACAGATAAAATAAGATATTTATCAGGCTACACAGGAGATATTTGTTAATAGGATCTATTCATTGTTGATTTTGGTCTTTTTATGGGATTTGTTGTCAATAAGAACATGGCCTGCCCTATCCTTTAATGGTAAAATCCAATTTAAAACATTTTCACCACTGTTAAAATAAAGTCACCTACTGGTGATCTACATCATCTTTACATTTAACTTATGAGTCAAACCATTTACAAAAAAACGCATTTCCTTACTTTCCTCTGGTGGTATGTAGTGCCAGATTGGTTTCGGTTTTATTGGCACAGGTTTTGTTTGTCTCTGATATTTTTTTCTGCTGTTACAGTACAATGGAGGTGAAGTGAACTTGTGGTGCTCAAGCCATTAAAAATCACTAGTTACTTGTCATCCCAGAAACAATATTAATCCACATACATCACTATGGAAGAAATAGCCCAAACAAAAAATTGTTTGGTTGACAGTATATTCAATCAATTATCCAGATGTTCAGAAATTAAGTGTCACAGTAACATAATGATTTCACAACTGCTAAAGACCTCTGTTCAGGACAAGCAGGAGAAAGACAAAGTCAAAAAATCTTATGGTCCAACACTGTTGAAACTTCCCCAACAAGGTACGTGCTATGAACACACAATGTAAGAAGATATGGATACAGATATACATTGTATGTCCACTGTAAACATTCCAACAACCACTTTTACCACTTTTAAGCTCTGTTTAGCTCAAATATTTGTAGTAGGTAATTCTGTAGAGTAGCAGATGTATGCAGCTACAGTCACTGATCTGAGTCTTGTGTGAATGGAGACAACAGAGATTAACCTGTGACAGCCCCTCTGGTCTACAAGTCTACAAGTCAAACAAGGGCTGATTGTGCCCTTCTTACCACGTGTTAAAAATGCGGGTTTTTGTGCGGAAGTTGTATCACAGAGCTAACTTTTTATGCATTATCTGGCTCAGCTCCTCCCATATACCGCTACAAAGTCATAGCACAGATAGATATTCATAAAATGATGGTTTATTTATAACTATGTTGGGTTCTTACTTTATGTATCTGGGTTAAATCACATTAATTACAGCTCTACTGCAGAGACAGAGAAAGAAAGAACAAGAGAGAGAGTTGAGGAGGAAGTTCTGTGTTGCTGTCTTGGCCAAATGAGCACTGCTGATATTTTGGACCAGACAAAGCAGTCAGATGAAAAGTGATAGCTTCCTTTTTTTCTTTATTTTCTTTTGTCCTACTGTGTCATTTGCTCTACAGATCTTAATAATTTCTCTGGACTAACTCCATCTCCATCTCAACCTCCTGCTGTCTCACTCCAACTTTCCCTATTTTCTTATTTCACACATTTGTCTTTATTAGTTCCTTCCTCATTTATGTTCCCTTAGTTTCCATCCTGCTCTTACTGTACTTCTTGTTCCCTCTTTTCCTAAATGTTCCCTCTCATTTTCCTCTGTCAACTCATGTCTTTCTGTCCCCTTTTCTCCTTCCTGATCTCTATTATCCCTCTCTCTTCCTCCCTCTTTTAATGCCTCCTAGCACACACTTTCCATCTCCTTGCTCAAATGGTTAAATGGTTGTTGGCAGTGCAACTGATTGATCGTGTGGCAGCCTATTAGTCCAGAGTCCAGCTCCTATAGCCTCCTAAAAGGCCTGGAAGGCCATCTGAAAATCATCCTTGTTGTTGTGCAGGCTTTTGCCCAGTCTGAATATGGTACAGCTTTTCCAGTGGCTGCTTAGCAAGCACAACACAAATGCAACACAAAAGCACACAATGCAGAAATCCAATTTTACATTACCTGGTAATAAAAACAATATCTATTCAATGTACTTACACAACTTGTACAACACAACTTGGAATTTCCAATGAGTTACAAAAGGCAGGCAAAACACTCGAGGAAATGTGCAATTCTTAAGATTGTTCATTAAAGCTGGAGTGCACTGTTTACAAGGTCAATCAGCAGCCCCCTATATGTAACGGATCATGATTGTTTGTCTTGTTTTTGCTGTCTTTTAATAAGATTTTAAAACCAGGTAGAACATACAGTATGTCACGGCTGAGCTCTCAGACAGCAGTGAGTGGAGCCCCATTGCTAAAAGCTACTGATTCTCTCAGTGACAACAGTGCTTCATTATAGTCAGTTCAGTTTGTGAACGATTTGATTAAAGATTTGTTCATACATGTACTGAATAACTCTTCTTCTTTGGTAAGTGGCCATGATAAGTGAGGTAATACAATCCAAGGTGTCCTGCTAAAATAATGCAAATTTGCTTCAATTTTGCCATTCTTCACCTGCATCTTGCACATCATTATTTTAGAGAATAAGAGAATAATATATATATATATAACAGCACAGAGTATTGTCTTGGGACTAACATTTAGTGTCTAAGACCCTTATTTGCATAAAACAACAGAAATAAACAAACATGTGAGGGTCATAGTGCTGCTGCAGAATCACTTTGGATTTTTTTTAATTTTTCATTTAAGTAGAGAATCAAAGGAAATAGTTGTCTTTGTATGTTTCCCTAAATCTTAGGACAAAACCCTTAATTTATTCCATCACATTTGTCCACACAGATCCACATCTGTGTGCTCACATGCCTTACTGACATGATGTCATCTTGTGGTTTCCTGTGTTTGTCAATCATGTCTGTCTTTTAGTGAACTTTCTGATGACTCCTTGAAATTCTCTTCCAATTGAAAGCTCACAGCTCACAGCTTTCAGGAGAAATTGTGTACCAAGTTTCATTTTATTTAAGACAACAGAAATATCATGTTATAATGTTACTTTACCCCTGTGGGTAGAATTGTAGGAAATGTTACACACTTGTGCAGTGTGACTGTATGTACAACATTCTCAAATTTGGTTGCAAACCATTTAGCATTGAAGAGTTATAGCCCATTAAGTGCATCAGGCAACACCTTCATAAGGTCATCTAATTATGGTATGTACCAAGTTTGGTGATGATTAGAACAAATATGTGCTAAAATAAGCAAGAATTGTGTTTACCAAAAAATCAAAAATGGTGGAAAATTTTTTCAAATGAGCGTGGCCAATATCAGTCGAATCAGCTTCAACCAAGGAACAAACTGTGAAAATATTGTTTTGCCACACCTCACAGTTCATAAGTTATTAGCCAAAACATGAAACACATAATAACTGACCACATGGTGGCACTATAGGTACCATATTTTAATAAATTAAGCATTTCCACAAGGGGCAGCTGTCCAAAAAATATGAATACTTTAGCACATTTAGTTTTTGAGATATCAACTTTAAAACATTCCTCCTATAGACTTACCATTACAGATTTTAATACTTGAACATCTTGATATTTGAATGGTCTGTCGCTGTAAGTACACAGAAGAAGTTAGTGACCGAAAAATGTACAGAAAAAAAGGAAAAAAAGAGAGGAAGGAAGAAAGAAAGGAAGGAGGAAAGAACAGAACAAAGATAACATACTGTGAGAGCTTCACTATAATAATAATACATTTAATTTGTACCGCACTTTTGATAGTGAAGTAGTAGTTTCATAGTGAAATTCAAAGTGCTACAATATTAACAACATAAAATACACAACATAAAGAAAATAGTAATGAGTTAAGATGAAAAAGCCTTCCTGAATAGAAAGGTTTTTATGCCTTTTTTAAAGGAGTCTAGGCTCTGTGCTGCCATCAGATGGTTAGGAAGGCTGTTCCACAAGCATGGTGCAGCAGAGCAAATGGTACAGAGCTTAGTACTGGGGGTCCGGAGGAGCAAGCTGCTGGCAGATCTGAGTGTGTGGGTGGAGGTTTGTGGAATGATCAGTTCCTGTAGGTAGGGAGGCACATGTCTGTTGACAGATATGTGTGTGAGTAGCAGGACTTTGTAGTCAATCCTGAAGGAGACAGGGAGCCAGTGCAATGAAAACAGAATTGGTGTTATATGCTTGTGTTTTCGCACTCTCATCAGGATCCTGGCAGCACTGTTCTGAATGTACTGGAGCTTCTGGATGCTCCTGCTTGGGATCTCTGTGAAGAGCGCATTGCAGTAGTCCAGTCTTGAGATAAAGGCATGGACCAGTTTCTCTGCATCTGACAAGGTCAGAGAGGGGCAGAGTTTGGAGATGTTTTTGAGATGGTAGAAAGAGGTTTTGCTAGATGTCTTATATGGTCATCAAAAGTCAGCTGAGGGTCAAACATAACACCCAGATTAGTGCATGAGGAGGAAAAGGGGTGAGATGAGGTATGGGGGATGACTGAATCTGGTGTGGAGTGCCAACAAGGAGAGCTTCAGTTTTGCTGCTGTTTAACTGGAGGAAATTTGTGCCTATCCAGGCCTTTATCTCCTGAAGACAGGTGCTGAGGTATGACTTGGCTGCAGAAGGGCTTGGCACAGTTTTGATGTACAGCTGGGTATCATCAGCATAGCAATGAAAAGACATCCCATGTCTGCTGACGACACGTCCAAGGGGGAGCATGTAGAGTTTAAACAGGACGGGGCCGAGAACCGACCCTTGCGGAACACCACAGGTGACAGGGAATGATCTAGCTCTACATTGTCCCAGTGAGACATCCTCTTCTGGTAGGACGGAAACCACTTAAGTGCAGAGTATGATAGTCCAGTGGTGGTGTGGAGGTGCTCTAAGATGACAGTGTGATCCACAGTGTCAAATGCAAGGATAATCAGGAGAGAAGGGGACACTGCATCAGCTGCCATCAGCAGGTAATTCACAAACTTGAGCAGAGCTGTTTCAGTGTTGTGTGCTGAAAGAGAACCTCACTGAAATTTTTCAATAGGTCGTTGCATTTAGGGTGGTCCTGAAGCTCAGAAGCAACCGCCATCTCCAAAAGATAGGGCTGTAGGGCTGGCAAGAACTTCTGGGTCCAGGGTGGGGTTCATGGGGAGGGGGCAAATGACTGCAACCTTGAGGGCAGATGGAACACTACCAGTTTGGAGGGCGAGGTTGATAGTTTGGGTGGTCAGGGGGCAGAAAATGGGAATGTATATACTTGTGTCCAGGGCAGAAGTACAGGGTTTCATCTTCCTGAGGATTTCCTCAATGTGTTTCTACCTGACACCAGTAAAATGGAGTAGAGACAGTGAGCTCCCAGACAGAGGGTCAATGACAGGAGGAGGCAGAGAGGAAGAGGATGGATGTTGTTGACCTTGGCTCTGAAAAAGTCAATGAAAGTGTATCGCTCTGCTGTAGCCTCAATTGATGAAGATGATTGTGGTTTCAGGAGATGATTTATGGTGAAAAAAAAAGATGTTTAGGGTTGCCAGGATTGTTATTAATTAGGTTGGTGTAGAACTGTGACCAAACATCTTTAAGGGACTCTGAGTAAGTCCTTTGATGTTCATGGAAGGCTGGTTTATTGACAGCAAGGCCAGAGTGTCTGAAGCATCGTTCCAGGGCACGTCCAGCTGTTTTTATTTTCCGCAGGTCATGAGTGAACCAAGGAGCAGAGCGTGAAAAATTGAATGTACCACTTTAACAGGTGAATAGCTAGCCAAGCAAGCACAAAAGACACCTTCTCAAGAAAGGTTGCCAGCTAACACAGAGCAGCCATTTATAAACGAGAAAAGGATTGGCCTTGAACACTACATCCTGTCTAAATGTTAAAATACTGCTAGGTCACAAAAAGGCAGAGGATCTTTGCAGATTTCCTTACAGAGAGAAAAAAAGGAGAGGCGGAGAGGGAAAAAGAGAAAAGCAGAGCAAAAAGCTAGAAAGGTTGGCAGAAACAGAATGAAAGATATATAAGTAGATAGAGAGGATTTTGACTTTTACCCCTCTTTATTATAAGTAATATTATATGTCCTCTGGGGGAAAACTCTCCCCTACACCCTGGACAGTTTGATTGAATCAATTAATTTGGAGTTCTGATCTCTTAGAATATAGTGGAACTAGTAATCTCTGTAAATACAAAAAGAGAAAAAATAAAGGGGGCAAAGAGAGAGAGATATCGTGAGAAAGCACATAAATAAGAGGTAAACAAAGTATAGAGGAAGAGGAAACAAGCTGACGAGACGTAAAAGATAAAAGATGGCGAGAGAGAAACTAGGGCACAGGCAGAAGGAAACAGCACGCTGGTGTTCTTTAAAGTTGAGCCATCACAACCACTAAATCCCCGATGTTGCCTGCCAGGACTCATCCCGCCTCGTCCCTTGGTACCATCGCACTTTTCAGAGCTTCACGCCACACCTCCATATCCATCTGTCTCTCACTCTCTTCCCCCTCTCTCTGCTCCCTCTGCTCTCTTTCACTAAGTTGTCTCCTCTTAACGCACACAGCCCCTCTCCCTTTCTTTCTTTCCTATGCTGCATTCATTTATTAATTACTTAACCCAGAAGCCCCGACCCGTCCTCTCAAGGCTGCAGTTACGACTGGCAGACGAGTCTGTCTACACTTCCCTGCACGCTTCCCTCCATTCACTCACTCTTGCCTTTTTTTCCCCAGTAGCCAGGCTGTCTCTGTCCCTAAGTTTCAGTGGTTCAAATTTTTGTGGGTTAGAGGTCAACAGAGTAATCAGTTTGGCCAATTAAACGGTGCTGATAGGACGTTTTACAAATTATTGGAATCGGCGAAACTTGGCACCGACAGTGGCCAATGGCTGCACAGCATGTACGTCACCGTTGGTGATATTGGCTGACGGCTTTTTCTTGCTCCAAACTACACACAAAACCATTCTCGGTGTGTCTACTTTGTGTTTGTGTTTCTGCTTCAATGCTTCCTTGCACTGGTTTCACTTGAATAGAAAATATGAATCAACAACATCCATACCATCCCCTAAGAAGGGTATTCATTTGTGACAGTGTTCATATTAGAGTTTGAGCAGGATGAGGATGTTGCTATGTGAAAATCGTTTTAGGTTCTAGGCTCTCTAAAGTCCTTCATAAAAAACTGCATTTCAAGTATTTTCACTAAAGCCCACGTTTTGCCCTTGAATGCTGTGTGGTCAACTGAAAGCACTACTGAGGATGGCATCTGGACTTTTTTGCCAAATTAAAAATCTGTGTCCTTTAATTGTGTGATTTTTTAAAAATATGCAAGTAGTCTCATTTAGGTCTCTTTCTTTGGTAGTTTGTTTTGGCAGCTGGAATGCTTAAGTTTATGCCCATAGACAAAGGTTTGAATAAATTATTGTAGGGCACATTGTGACTTGAATCTGATGCTTAGCCAGGATGACAAAGCAACATCCTGTGTTGCACTCACAGCAGTACAGTACGTGATAGACATCCTCTATATCATAAGACAACAAAATGTGTGTTGAAACTGTTGCTTCATCCTTTCATGACATCAGGGGGCCTCTAAACCTCTAAAAATGCATCACCAAGCAGACTCTGCATGAAAACAATTTGTTCCAGATCCGAGGTTGTAGGATTCAGTTACAAAATACAATACATGCATGTTTATCCCACAGTAAAGGGAACATCAAAGCAGTGAAAGACTTCCGTTGGAAATCAGACCGTACATATCAGACACTTCCAGCAAAAACACTATAGCTCTGTGTTAAAGCTCTCAGGGTGAAGCTGAATGAAGACTAGGAATCTGCTGCTCTGCACCCGTCTCTTACTTTAATACTTAATGGGGTTTGACAAACCTATTTTAGACTGATGAATTCTCAGACTATGTCCTTGTGTTAGTATAACAATATACACCTATCAAACCATTGTTAATTACACGTTTTTAGGGAACAGTGGCCAATGAAATGTATGAAAAATGTCTGTCTCTTACTTGCAACTACACTGTGCCTTCTTCAGATGAGTACTCACCAAATAGATCATCGTATATGTCACATTTACCTTCAGGGAATCAATCTTATTCCCACCTAAATGGCAAGGAGCCTTGAAATTAGGACATAGTAGCTCAAGATGGAAGTATGAAAAATTCAGATATGGATCAATCACCCACTGAAGAACGGTACCAATAGACCATAAACCTGGACATTAGATCATCAGTAAGAGTTCGGCAAATTGTCTCAAACAACACGATTATTAACTGTAACTAAAAGCAGAGGCCTAAGGCAGCACATTGTGAGGTTTACTGTGAGGCTGCAGAGTTTCTTATATATTCCTATGTGAATGAATGAATATGTGAACAGCATTTCTTTTAACATTTTGGGCAAGAAACACTCCTCCAACATTTCAATTGTTTTGAATTGCCCCAACAAATACTACTGATGTAACACAGCCGATGAACCAACAGTGTTTCTTTGTATTACATTGTATGAGGCACCAAACCAAATTTTCTAAATAACAGGTATGAAAGCACAGAGATACTTTTGAGCTTTCAAACTTAAGTGCCGTGATTTATTAATCTGCTTTTGTGTACCTCTGACCTTCATGTCAATGTGTTCAAAAGGCGCATGCTCTTTGTGGTCATGCAGTTCAAAAAAACTGTGTGTGATCTGTTTATAATATGCTGATTTCAAATTAGTGACACATTACGTGTGCTTGGCTGACATTCAATTTTCCTTACTTTCATAACTGAATAAAAAAGGGCTTCTAATTTCTACACACGCAATGTGAGGCTCGTTGGACACACTGAAAGAATCCATTGAAAATCTGTCCCTGATGCACTGTTAACCATGGAAGCAATTAGTTGTTTTCTCATCAGTTTTTTTCATGTGCCTTTGTATTAGTTACATACACAATTGTTATTTACTTGTTCACTGGCTGTCTTTGTTGAGGCTCAGAATATCTAACAAAGAGCTGCTGTTTATCCTGCAGATATATAAAATTGAATTGTATATTTGGTTTTAGGGTTAATTAGGGTTAGTTTTGTTTAAATCAAAAATAGCAGATGTGAACTTAGTCTCAACTATACAAATAATAAAAATACAAACTATAGTGATTGCTTTTTACCTTTGTGGGACAGTGCAACTCAATCCTTCTGTATCTTTTCCAATTCCACATTGTAAGAGAGAGGTTTGTAAAACCACTTTCAGCATGTTTGCACCAATACTACAACAGATGTTTCCATGACAACATCCCCTCTTAGTCAACAGGGAAGTGGGAAATAAACTGCCACAGTCAGTAACTAACTTACACTACTGGATAGTGCAGTTCTTGTTGCATACTTGTACTTGTTGTATGATTATGACTTAGTATTTTAAATGCTTACTGAAAGCTGCCACAGCCAGTATGAGAGTGACCACGATGGAGATCCAGGAGACCCAGAGTGCCTTCTTCCTGTAGTTCTGAGCCTCGTGGGGCTTCAGGCGCATGCTGCTCTCGAGGAGACCTGCAGTGAGACACGTAAACGTACTTACAAGGACAATTCCTTCTTTCTTTTCATCTGCGGTTTGCAATATTCATTTTATGCAACAGAATGATTATAACAGGCAGCCAGAGGTCTTGATTTTTCCCGAACACAATGTAAGTGTTCATTTGAACTTTTCAAACACTTGGATAGAAATAAAACTCTCTTCAATCTTGACTAATCAGTACTTGGCTCTTTGAAATAAAAACCTGTGTGCTTGCCCAGTACTCCCAGAGAGCATTCCTGTAATGCTGATCTTCAAATTCTGTTGCCCAATCTATGTATATGTTGGTTAATTGCAGCATTTCAAATGAGTAATCATATTCTGGCTCAAAATGGTGCATCGTTTTGTTCCTGACTATTATGACCAATAAGGCTGATACTGTAATATGGTGTAATTTGAAACAATATACAAAACTGACCAAATAATACATTATAATGTGTGTAATACAGTATATTGAAATTATCAAGGAGACTACCATGTGATTGCATTTCATAATATTTAGGTTATGGCTAAAAGTAAACTCTCAATGGGTATTTCCAGTGGGAAAACATGCAGGACTTCTGGAACCAGCGGTCTGTCCCACTTCTCCAGTCTATTTAACCTCAAAGGAAAAGTCTGTTTTCAGTTATCCCCAAAGAAGGTAAGAGATAAGGCTCTGCTGCAGATAAATGCTCCTTGAGACGACTGTCCACTGAAATGTTTTGTTGTTGTACCAGTTAAAATGAAACCACTTCTAGAAGCCCAGAAGACCTGTCAAGGGGTAATTATCACTGCTCGGGAACTGTTTCTTCTTCCGCCCATACATCCTCCAATTAGATAATCTTCTTTGCCTTTCAGGAGAGCAGCGGACCACACAAAACATTGTGTAATCCCTGGGGATCCTTGTTATACTGCAGATTACAGGTCATGGGTGAGGTATGCTGTAGCACAGGCATAGCTTCTCAAGTTCAGCTTTCTTTACTGGCCTTCACATAACATAAACAGAACTCCTGTCAGCTGCAGAATACATAAAGTAGTCCCTTGAGCTAATACAAAGAAACAAGCAAATAAACCAACGAAACCAAACAAAGCGAATCAAAGTGATCAATAAAAATTATTTTTGATGCAATTGCTTGTGAGAACCAGATAAGTCTGCCTTTGTAAACCGATGTTCATAGCTTTTTAAGTCACAGTTCATCTCTAATGTCTAACACACTAAACAGAGACAGAATTATAGCAGAACACCACTCAGTCTAAACATCCACTTGCATTTCTCTAATGGCTCACAGCTCTGTTGCTGTGCCTCAAGTGTTTGCCCGAAGACACAGACAAAACAGCCCAGACTCTGAAGTGCCTGAAGCTGTTTCTATGCCATGAAACGTGAAGCTGGCTCTGCAGATTCATGCAATATTTATAAGTCTGAACTTTTACATCCAACAGGGCTTTTAATGCTATCCGTTTCATTCTTTACAGAAATGTATTCCAGGGACTATCATAGTCGCCAGCTGGGACACAGAAGGTGTTTCCTTTTCAGGTCGCTAGCTTGGCTGTAAAAACAAGCAAACAATGGTATCTAATGATGGGAGAAGGCAACCTTTCAAGCTACTGAAGCAAATGTTCTGGATACATTTTATTAATAAACGATTTGGAATCTTATGTAGGGGTAGTCTCTTTGATCTGTTTGACTTAGTATGTATAATTTTCTGAGTTCTATTTTAAGATTTTTACACATAAAAGGGCATTTATGTGCCACTGCATGCCATTTATTTGTACATTAAACAATCTAGTGAATGAAAGTCATGAACTGAATATGTAATACTGTGATGAAATGTGAAAAATTATGGAAAGAGTGTAAGGAATTTCATGAGGAAAACAATTTGTATAAGTGTTTTGTGATATTGAGATATTTTTTGTACTCCACTTCTCAAGCTTGGGTTGATTTTTTTCTCACTGGCACAGATGAACAAATGAAGGAGCTGCAACATTATACAGGCTGCAACATTATGCACAAAATCCTGAAAATGTTTCCACACAAAAGACTTTCACCTCTTCCTGGCTCCCTCCATTTTTTCCAGATCAACTGAATTTCTCTGAATATTGCATCTCTCTCCATCTCCTATGGGAAAACCCACAGAACTGGGTCATTTTCATTTTAAATATTTAATTGTAAATATTTGTCATGTTCTGCAGAAAAACTGGAATCTTACAAAACTCATACAAATTAGCCTCGAACCTTTGTTGAGAAGTTATTCAATGCCATTCAAAATCATCTCAACTTTATGTATATTTAAATAAAATAAACACCAGGGATAAGAATAATATAAAACCAATGATTAAAACTTAAATACTAAGGCTATACAGTAACATTACTGCAAACTGAAAGCCAGATTAAAAAGATTCTAATATCAGAGGCAGCGTTTCCACAGTTTAGGGGCATAAAAACTGAGGGCAGCCTCACCGGTACTTTTATGGGACACATAAGGAACATTTAAAAGAAAAGCAGTGGAGGACCTTAGTGATCTGGCTGGAACATAAAATGAAAGAAAATCTACGGAGCAAAGTCATTTAAAGCTTTATAAACAAATAAAAGAACTTTAAAATCAGTTCTAAAAGATACAGGTAGCCAATGCAGAGTATTAAGCAGTGGGGTGATGTGATCCATTTTCATTGTTTTAGTCCAGATTCTGGCTGCAGCATTCTGAAATAGCTGTAGTTTTCTTGTACACTTTTTGGGGTAATCCAGTAAAGAGAGAAGAAAGAGAGAATTACAATAGTCTAAACAGGTGGTAATAAAAGCATGAATGAGCATTTCAGCATCTCTCTGAGTAAACAATGGTTTTACTTTGTTGATATTCTTAAGATGAAAAAAGGATGTTTTCGTGACCTTGTGTTTTAATTTGTTTGCTAAGACCACCAAACATTGAGTGAAGTTTTTTTTTCTCTGATGCTTTGGGTAAAAGAATCTTATTTCTTTTTCCTTATTTAGTCTTAAAAAAGTTTTTACCCATCCATACATTAATGTCAGTGAGACCGGCAATGAGTTCATGCAGTGCAATGGGGTCAGTTGGTGTGACAGATGCACAACTGTGTATCATCAGCATAAAATTGTAATTGACATGGTGATGGTTAATAATGTTTCCAATAGGGAGCATATATAATGAAGTCAAAATTGGGCTGAGAATGCTTCCTTTATTCATCGGTTCGTGATGAACCACCTGATACTGAACAACTGAAAAACAATATGTCATAACTTACAGGCCCAAAACTATCACTGTGAATGGCAACACTGACTGTGGGATAAGAGGACATCTGTGTGTGTGTGTGTGTATGTGTGTGTGTGTGTGTGTGTGTGTGTGTGTGTGTGTGTGTCACAGAGAGAGAATCACTGCTGATAGAGAGCCGATAAAGTCACATGATTGTTTTAAGGACTAAAAAAGGCTTTTATAGAGAACATAACAGAACATATCTGATGATTGAATCAATTTTCAGTGGTGCCAAATCAAACAATTTTAAGAGTCAATGGGGAACTATTGTGTTTTAATACTGCGCTTCATTAAATTTGTAATACTAACAGAATTTAAACGAATAGTAGAAATGGATGCAACGGAGGCTGGGATATCTTGAGTTTAGGCCCTAGATTGGGTAAAATATTATATCTTATGTTTCCCATAATACAACTACTAGCATCTTTTTTGTTAAGCCGTCCTGGTCTTGTTAATGCCCATATGCTTCAAACTCCATGCACCCAGTTTATAATGCAGGCTGACTTTGAAGAATATGAAGCCTCGAAGCTCAAGCTGAGCTGGTTTGAGACTTTTTCGTCTATTTCAGACATTGTGGGAGCTCAACAGAAGTCTATCGGATTACCCTGCAAGTTAAAAAATGATGCTTAAGGAGTACCCAGTGTATTAAAAAGTGACGCCACGGGGTCCTGACCAAGCTTCGATATGTGACGGGTTGGGAGTGAGAACAAGCTGTGTTTTGATAACACCGAACCAGGTGCCAGAAGCCAGAGTGATTTCCTTTGGATATTAGAGTAGTTTTCAACCCAGAAATAGTAGGATCGTAAATGAAGCTTAAGTGAGTTGAATTTTACAACACTCTATCCCCCATTAATTGCAAAATGAAGTTAAATGAAAGTATTATCTTTTTATGTATAGCACAAGGCACAAAAACTCAAAATATTACAGTACAGAACCTAAAGGAGGGTATGCACAAAAAGTTTTTAAGAATGTATACTATGGTTTCCATAAAAACTTTATATAATTTTATTTTAATTTATAATCTTATATTTGGATAAAATATACTGTATATATTTGGAAATAAACTGAAAGTAGTTAGAGTAAATCCATATGAGTTAAACTAGCAATCCAGCATGTGTCTGTGTCTGTGTGTGTGGCAGAGGGGGAAGTGAGACAGCATGGTTAAATCACTTTGCTCACATGATCCGTGGCTGGGGGGATCAGACAGAAGGCATGTGCTCAACATCTCCTCATACGTCTCTCTGTCACACACACACACAGTTTGGGTGGGTGTATGCATGTCTCTTTCTCTCTCTCTCTCTCTCTCTCTATCTCTCCCTCTTTCTCTGTCACACCTTCCTTTGCAAAAAAGATAATTAACATAACCATCTAGCTCAAAAAAAAAACTTTTGCTACATTAAAAAAAAAGACCAGAAAACACATGACTGTATATCATAATGCTGCTGGGAAGAGAGGAATAGACTAGAAAGATAGATGACATGGATAATCATACTCATAAGACTGCCAAGGTTTTCTAAGAGCGATGGCAGGGACATTTATGTAAATAAGAGAGAGATGAGGAAAGCGGGGGAAGATGACAGAGAGAGAGATGTCTGATGTGTGAATGTTTGCCAGCAGCATGCTTTTGCTACACATCTTGATTGATTCTTTTTTTTTTAAACTTTCTTGACTTTTTAAGTACAGTTTCCTCCTTGATTGGAGCTCATATGGCCTTTAATATCTCTGTCAGCGGCCCTCATTCTGAGACGAGATATTTAAATTACCTGACACCACAGGCAAAATGACACAACTGGTTACAGACATTTAAAGGGGAACTCCACCAATTTTACCCACAAAAATCACTTAACTAGGAAACAGGAGATCTTTCAAGTCTTGAGAAAATAATCCTTGCTGATGTCATAGTGATGTCATCAGGGTTATCATGGTTTTTGGTTTGGCAACTTTTTAACAGAAATCCCTTCATGTGAAGTTTACCAGGCAGGGAAGGTCTAATGAAAGATGCTGTTGAGTTGCATTATGGGAAATGGAGGATCCATTGTTTTTCGAGTTGGAACCGCACAAAAAGTCTGGATATCTCAGCCACTGGTGCTTTGATTTTTACAATTTAAAAATAACTCTTTCTTGTCTTTCACAAATCCCCAAACTTAATGAAAGTGCAATACTAATTCACAGTATCTCTTCTGGCTCAATATTCCTCCTAAAAGCTCAAATCTTCCCATTAAAGCCATTTATGCAATTAGAGCATTTTTACACATTTAATAAAGCAGACAAAAATCATTATTCACTCTGCCTTTCCTTGTCTCTTTTTTCCTTTTAGATGTTTAGTTATTTTCCAGTATATATCAATAACAATATAGCTGTGACAACACTAATTACAATAACCATTCCACTTTGTATTCATTACTTAATAATCACTCATATATCATTAGCAGGCTACTGGAAGCCATACGGTGTAATTAACATGTCAGTAATCCCTCAAAATCACATCCAGTAAACATACATTAGATTAAATAAACCAAGTGAACGGCTATAAGCAACAGGCTCAGGACTGATTGAATAACTGAGGCCCTCCTATTATCCACTGTGGAATGTTTTGTGTCACCAGTTTTATGCACATTAGATGATGAATGGGATTATATTAGTAGAAAAACCACACACAAACACACACATGTGCTAAACCAAGCAAGACTACACTTAAGGGTTTATAAGGTATTCATGTGACTATTACCAGAATGTAACTTTAAAGCAGACTGAGTCTATGTGTCACTAAGAGCATGTTTTAAGTAACACTGAATTCCAGTATGCAGCTTTTTCCCTTGAGGCAAGCCTATCTGAGATCACAACTATGTCTACCACTAAGGGGATGGAAACGACAATGAATGAATGACTGGTTAAGTTTGGGGATATCAGATATGTTTTAAGCGTAATATGAGACTGATAACTTTTGCTTTAATCTGAATCCTGCTGATGTAGGACTATCATAAATTATTCAAATGACAGCGGGCTAAAAATACCTTACATGGGTAAAAATACCCCTTCCATCTCTCTAACATAAACGCGCGGGCACACATAATCGCAGACATAAACATGAACATCTAGGGTATAACTTTTCTTTAAAAAAAAAACAAACAAACAAAAAAACAACAGAATGACACATGACAGAGATAGATGAAGTTACCTTCTCCCTCTACACTGTCTGTGATTTTCATCTCCTGGCCCGTGGTGAACGTCTCAGTCTGGCCGGGGGTTTTGGCTTGCTGGTGATGGTTGTTGGTGAAGCCATCCGGGGCGCACTGGCCGTTCCGCATGGGGGCCGGGCAGGGATCCACAATAGTCGGGTCTGGGACAGGGTAGGACTCTTGGGTCGCCGGGTCTGTCATTGTTGCTGCAGTTGTTGTTTTTGTTTTCAGGCTCAGAAGCAGGAGGAGATGATGATGGGGGGAAAAAAAAGATTCACACCGGTTCGATAAGTGCAGCAGCCATCCAGCGCGTCCAATATGCCACCGGTGTCGACTCAATTGCGCAGGGGGGTGGAGGGGTGAAGAGATGGCGATAAGAGAAGATGTGAGATAAAGGATTTATCTCCCCAGCATCAGCAGCGAAACAACTCCCTCTCTGTCAACTCTACACTGCAAGGAGCAGCTCTGCAGCCTGAATGTAAATACCCTGTCCGACGGAGCCAGTTACAAACAGTTTAGGGTTAGATGCGGCGATGCGATAGATTGCTGAGATCTGCTATGAATCTGGCAGGCGGTGCCAGCAAGTTTTTTTTTTTCCTCCTCCCCTTCCTCCTTCTCTCCTCCTCTCAGAACTCAGCACCTAATTCCCATATAGTCGAAATACTCAGTGACATTGGTCCTGAATCACTCAAGCATCATAATTCCCTCATAATATATCATTATATTATAATTTCCCCATAAACTAGCTTTGATCTATAAACAAAACAAAGCTTAAATAGATCTTAAGATAGCAGTCATATATAAAGCAACATACAATGCCAAAAATAAATGTTACGTTGTTATTATATATTACCTTACAATTTTCTGATTAGAGATGGCAACTCGTTAATTTGGCCACAAATCAAATCACCTGATTGAAGTGAACTGAACTGAAAGTTAGTGAAATATATTTTCAGACCTTCACTGGCCTTTTTAATGAAACAACCTGCCTGCTGGGCTGCTGTGGTCACTCACAGAGTTCATTACTTTAGTAGGCTACACCAATTAACCACTAGGTGGCGCTGAAACACAGGGTTGTGGGCAAGTGAGGGCATAAATTAATGAAGAAGCAATTATGTAAAATCTCAATCAGCTTGGCACTTACCTATTGTACAGGCTGTGGGTCACTGATTTTCAGTTGTGCCTCAGCCTATATGCAAATTAATGGCAAGTAAAAGTCAAGTCTAATCATAATGTAACTGTATCATCTTGAAACATCCAAACATCCTCCTCTCATAAAACTGTGAGCACCAAAGTCACTCTGATTCAGCATAAACTTAACTGCTGGCAGCCAGTCAGCTGCACGGAAATGCTGCTTTAACATATTGTTTATAGTGTGTGTGTGTGTGTGTGTGTGTGTGTGTGTGTGTGTGTGTGTGTGTGTGTGTGTGTGTGTGTGTGTGTGTGTGCTGGTTGTAGTGAGGTGGGGTGTAAATAATGTAATTTGAGGCAATAATATATAAGAATATCAACTACTCAGCTTTATATAAACTAGTCAGACTAATGATTAATTTCTGCTTGTTTTATAGATTATGTAATAAATGACCAGAGTGTCTCAACAGCAGTCATTCACCTGTTGGTTATTGGTTTCTAGCTGAGGGCGGAGGGTGAACTTGCTGGATTTCCCCATAGTTACTGCAAGAGATCTCAGGCAGCAGACCTCCACGTTCCCTGAGGGTAATCAGAAGGATGAAGATTGATATTCATAATCACATTTTACCAAAGGAATGGCCCGATTTGAAGCAGGTAGGCAATGAGAAACACAACCTCATTAAGAGTCTGAGATTTTGTAACAGCCTGGAGCTCACAATCTATACGCTGGAACTCATTTTGTGTAGTTCACTGGGTTAAAAAAACAAACATTTATCTGTGTCAGTTCTGTGGCTTAAAGCCTATCCTCGGATTCAATACTACTGAATGCCAGTAAAATAAAATGTACAGATGTTTCCCATTGGAATGTCAGCAAGGAGGTTAACAGTTTACTCCATAAATCTGTGCTCTCTATGGGTGGTTAAACTTTAATCAATAGGTGGCACTGGCCTTGCTTTTCCCTGTCTTATCTGTTCCCGCTCTTATGTCTTTGTCACTATGGAGGCCTGGCCTTAGCTAATGATTGTCCATGTTTAGTGCTGAACAGGAGATGACCTGCCTCTTCTGCCCTCACTCTTCCTCCTTTGATAAGTGAGGAAATGTATATTACTTTTATATTACTTATTACTTATTTACTTATATAAATGTATGTAACTGTATTTTGAGTTGAGAAGTAATAGCTTAGCTTAGCTGAAATAGTATTGTATATCAGCTCTATTGCCACACTAGTCAAACAGAAATAACTTTAGGACAAGATATTCTGACCAGGTGGTAAATTTGAGGAAATAGAAATCAACACATTCACACATTTTTAACCCCTGTATTTTGTTGACGTTAGCCTTACTTGTTCATTGTTAGCGGTCCAACACACCCCACAAAAATAATAACTTTTTTTCATTAGATATGTTTTTCTGTTCTTTTTACCTTAAAATGTGTTATTTGCCATTAAATGAACTTTGCACATTTAATGAAGGTGACTCCCCTGTTGCTGCAGCAATACATAGATTCACACTTTTATAAGAAGAGAGTAAAACACACTTTGCATTTCGAATAGCAGGAGCTCGTGGCATCAACAAAGTACACTGTACTGCTGATCTGCCAGGATATGAAATGAGGCTTTACTGGTTATATTGCTCACATAGATCATTTGCAACTTCATCTGTATGCAAAGGAGTAAACAGCCTCAGATGGCATTGACTTTGAGTTATCCAAGGCATTGGAGTGGATAGTCCTTTAGACTATCATCCACCACTGCAGATGGGATAACACAATCAATAGAGGCTTTTCCACAGCGGGGAGCATAGGACATACCAGAACATGACCACATTTATACAGAGATTTTACTTCTAAATCAAATACACCATAGATATGCTATATAAGTGTCTTCCAGGATGTGATATTTTAAAAACCTACAATTATTAAGCATAATCATGTGGTTTTCATGTGTTTCAGAGGTATGGATATGATGGGTTTGTCCAGCTTCACCATCACTGCAAGGTGAGTCACATGTTTTTTGCATGAGTGTACACACAGGGTATAGGAGCACTTATGCAACTGAAGGATGTGTACTATGTATACGCAGCAGGTTCTCCCAGCAGCACCTCAGTCTGTGAACACTGTCAGGCTAGTCTTCAGTATAGTACGTGAGCAGCTGCAGAACTCAGCACGGTGCCACTGCATCAGTGGTCAGATCCACTTCAAACACAGCTGCAACATAGCAGAATGCAAAACAGCCTGGCAACTGTGTAGCCAATACAATTATGTACAGCAAACTGTACATAAGAATGAATAGTTAAATGTGTCACACTGATGCATACAAATTATGCAGAGACTGGTGATGAACAGCTGTTAAAGTCCAGATGCCAATGTTAAAAAAGAATCTGACAGGACTCCAAGCCACATTGTAATGCAAGTGTAGGTTTACCCAAGATGAGAGACTCAATAACAGCCTTTAACTGGGGAAAAAAACACTGCTCAGATATTGTTTGTGTATTAAGGTCTGCATTTTAATATACCTCGAGAAACATTTTGTCTGTCATGAAATTTTAATGCCAGGTATAAATGCAAGTTTACATCTTTTAGGGTTTCCATGAAACAGGAACCAGCAGTCTGGTGCCATCATGTGGTTGTGAAAGTGTTATGAAATCCAAAAAGCTCAGGAGGAGCTTGAAAACCCTAACACTTAATGGTTAAAATGAACAAGAACATGTCTGCATGGCAGAGAAACAAACTACAAACTCTGTAATGAAGAGACAAGCAACATTTTAATTGTAGTTGTTTGTGACTGGTGCGGATGTTGTGTTTCAGGGTGAAGCAAACATGATGAAGGATGGGAAGCTGTTTCGAGTGATCCAAGAAAACTGCTGGGATGCAAACGCACGCATACGAGACATGGATCAACATGGTATATGCACAGACATGAAATTAAAGATGAAAACAATGTTAGACTACAAAAACAAAGTTTTGTCTTATAAATGCATAAAAAGCATGTGTCTGATTATGACATTCAGGTGTTACAGTCCAAGCCCTTTCTACTGTTCCTGTGATGTTCAGTTACTGGGTAAGTGCACTTCATGTCAGAGCAAATTTGATCAATTTTCATTGTGGTATACTTGAGATCTGAAACGATATAGTGTTGTTCACTGTGTGAAAAATAACTGTGAGCTGCACCTACACAATCCTGTTAAAAAAAGTGAGAAAATTAAATGTTGGGCTTTTTGTGTGATACTACAGCGGCTTATATCTTTGCCTGCAAAGCTACTTACTGCATCTATCTTTGTTTCACTTCAGTCACAACTCAAAAGCATCAACACTGAAACAAATGACTAAAATACATTTCACCTTTTACATTTTAATCCTATTTTGTCATTTCAGGCCAAACCTCATGACACATTGGATCTCTGTGTCATTTTAAATAACGATTTGGCCCAGACAGTGCATAGCCACCCCAAGAGGTTTGTGGGCCTGGGAACACTGCCCATGCAAGCCCCTGACTTGGCCGTGATGGAGATGAGGCGCTGCGTAAAGGAACTGGGCTTCCCTGGGGTGCAGATTGGCTCACATATAAACAACTGGGACCTCAACACTGCTGAACTCTATCCTTTCTATGCTGTGAGACATTGCATACTGCAGTACATACTTATAATGTTCCTGGTGGAAAGTTGTGTGTTGTATCAGAAAATGTACCAGTATTTACACCTCACTGGTTAGACTAATTCCATACTAAAGTGACATTCCTCTATATTCATAAGTCAAGCTCTCATTCATTGAGAAATATTGACCTTGCAGTGTGTCTTCCATGCAGGCAGCTGAGGAGCTGGGCTGCTCCATATTTGTCCACCCCTGGGACATGCAGACAGATGGGAGGATGGCTAAGTATTGGCTACCCTGGCTGGTGGGTGAGGGAGATGGAATAGGAGGAAGAGATTTTGAATACTCCCCCTGGTCTAGTCAACAGAGAATAAATCACATCTTTTGCATGAAACAGCAGTATTTTTGTCTGAAATGGCTCTATATTTAATCAGCACATAACAAACCAAACCAGTAGAAAAAAGCACAGCTAAAATTGTACCCACTATCTCCAAAAATGATTGATGAAGCCAGTATTTTAGCTTAAACATCCTATTGCATGATGCATTGTGATTTTTGTCAATGGTGACCAGTAATTTTGTGCTTAATTGCTTAATTTTGTGTTTTGATTAACCTTCTGCCACTTAATATATTAACCCACTTATATCATCTTAATAACAAGACATTTAATTTAAATACAGCATAAAAAGAAACATTGTGTTTTGCTGTCTTTTCCATCTCAAAGGCATGCCGTCAGAGACAACCATGGCTATTTGTTCAATGATATTTGGAGGTGTCCTGGAGACATTTCCTAAATTGAAAGTCTGCTTTGCTCATGGAGGTAAACACCAGATGTGCTTTTCAAATGTAGTACATTAAAGTCACAGCAGAGTAATTATAAGCACTAATGATATTTGTTAATCCTTTTACAGGTGGCTCTTTCCCATTCACCATTGGCAGAATTGAACATGGCCACAATGTTCGTCCTGACCTGTGCGCTGTGGACAACAAGATCAATCCACGGAAATACCTTGGTTCTTTCTACACTGACTCCCTTGTTCATGATCCCATCGCCCTGAAGTTGCTTATTGATATTATTGGAAAAGTGAGCTGCTCATTCATCTTTCATGTCTTATGGGTGGTCAGAAAGGGAGTGTGGGGAGTTTTAACAGATCTGGGGTTAATAGTTAATAAAGTTTGGTGAACACTCGGAAGCCCGGTATTGATGTTAAATTATATTTTGACTTATCATTAGGCCCTGCAGTGGGTATCAGGCTGTGCCTTCATAAATCTACTGATCCCTCTGACAGGTGACACCATACTCTAATGCTGACATTACATACAAGTATGCTGCCATTAAATCCTACTAACCTACTGTTGCTAGCCCAGCTGGGTTGATAGGCAAAATAACCTTCAGTAACCTGAGAACCAAAAACTGTGTATCCAGGCTAATTAAAGCTGCAGAGTGCTCATCTGATGTGTAGCACTCTTACCAAGCCCACAACTGCTCGACTATGAGACTGTTAAAAAGCAGAAACAATTATTTTACACTGTTTCATACAGTCAGCAATGTCATGTGCATATTAGCACATGCCCATTAAATGTTTAACAATGTATTCTCCTTTCAGGACAAAGTGATGCTGGGAACAGACTATCCATTCCCGCTGGGTGAGCTGCAGCCTGGATCCCTGATCGAGTCAATGAATGAATTTGATGACGAACTAAAGGTAACATTTTCCTCGCCTTTATTTAGGCAATGTAGATACCTCAACATTGCTGTTGTGAATTGTCTCTATATTGTCAATAGTAAATAGCTAGGTAGAAGAGAAGCTATCTTTCATTTGCAGCAGTGGAATGGAGATTTTACAATTAGTCATCAAAAGATTAGGTAGACGTAGCCCAAAGAGTATAACATAGATTCAGCATAAATACTACCTTTCAAATGTTTTTTGTGTAAATTAATGACAGAATTTGTTAAAAAAAAAAAAAAAAGATTTTCTATATTTTTCTTAATGTCAGCAAAACCAACAATGACCACATCCTACTTATAAATATTATGTGTGTATCTAAATCTGATATATCATATTCCTCAGTGCCGTAGAACTCTGTTGTTGTCCAAAAACTATTAAAAACATGTCAGTGAGCCTCACTTATTTGATACGGTGTGTACTCTTTTGTGTTGCAGGATAAACTGCTTGCTGGAAATGCACTGGAATTTTTGGGCCTGAAACAAGAACAATTTGAGTGACATGAAAATCTGAGATTTGACTGCTTCACTCAAGTGCAAATGCAAATGTTCATATTTGGATGATTTCAAAAAAAATATTTTGGATTAGTCTGTATAGTAGATTTAACCAATTGTATCACTGTTTGATGTAATTATGTAATTAAATATTTAACTGTCAATAATTTGTGAATTGCCTTATTTATGTGAACTAAATAAAAGCAGTTAGAATGGCATGTGATCAACATTAATTATAGTTTTGTTTCACAATTAGATTTTGTTTTGTAATGGTACATGTAATGTTTCTTTGTAAACCATTGGTGTGAACACATCCTATATATAAATATAAATTTATAAATATATAAATGAAAAGTTATAATGATAATATGGTAGGCTGCCCAATTGGCCACTCACCTTCAGAGATGCAGCGTTGTTATTATTCCTATACATGATATTGAACGACAAAGTCATTGTGATCCACACCAAAATCTTTTTTAAGCTTGTTACAGACCTCATAAACAGAAAGAGAGAACTCTTAACGCTTAATGTTTATGGGGCTACATTTGCAGTCAATCCAATTGTTAAAGTACCCAAAAGTATACAGGGCTGCTACAGCTGCCGTACATATCATCCACAACACAATTCAACCCTTCCCTGTTAAAGTGATCCCTCACGTCTTAGCAGCAAATAGAGAATTGCTCAATAAAAGCTGCAATAATAGATTTATGTTCTCTGCTTCAAAGAACGGGTTATGCAAGGATTAACTCAGCTCTTAGAGATAAAGCATTCTCTTATCTTCCTTGTCTAGTTAGGATCTTCTTATCCTTTATTTAAACAGGTCTCATTGAGAATAAAATCTCTTTGTCAAGAGTGACCTGGCCAAGAGAGCAGCATAAACATTCTTACAACAATAAATACAAACAACTTAAACAGATGAATACAACTGTCACACACTACAAATAAGTGAGCACAATATCCAGTTAAAATGCAGATACAAGATAAATGAAACACAAACACAATTATGAATAATGACTTGTTCTGTGTGGAAAAGACCTCCTACCCTCTTGTTGGAGAATTGAAAATTAAACTCCTTTATTTACCTGCTTCAGATGTACACACAAAGAAATACGAAAACTGGATAAGAGAAGTAAATGATATTCTCTGTTATTTAAGTTGCATGGACTTGATTTAGTTCATTGTAACTGTGGCTATCTAATATTAGTCCTGCAAATGGACCAACGCTAAATGTAATGTTAAAACTGTGAATAAATTGAATTCATAGTGAAGTGCCATCTCCTAACATGAGCCTTCTGCTCTGCTGCACCACACTTGTTGAACAGCCTTCCTAACCATGTGAGGGCAGCACAGACCCTTAAAAATATGGCCTAAAAACCTTTTTCATCTTTACTCTTAATATTATAATTTGTTGTGTGTTCTATGTCAATAATACTGTAGCAGTTTGAGTTTCACTATCACTAAATGTGCGGTACAAAATATTATTATTATTATTATTATTATTATTATTATTATTATTATTATTATTATTATTATTATTATTATTATTATTATGATAAAACGGCACAAGTTTATCTGATTTATTTGGATATATTCACATATGAAGCTCTATATCTCCATGGATACGCTTAACAGCCGCATGAAGAAGTGGTTTTCCTGTGCGACACCAAAACGTCACATCCGCTTTCTCGATGCCCAAAGTGAACGTTGGAGAGCAATGGCGGCGTGCCGGGGATCCTCGTCGAAATGGTTTTTCACCCGGGAGCAACTCGAAAACACACCGTCCCGCCGATTTGGAGTAGAACCAGACCGGGAGCTGTCCTACCGACAACAAGCGGCGAATCTGATCCAAGACATGGGTCAGAGACTCAACGTGTATCCTTTGTAAACAAACGTCTCCCTCGGTCAGTAAGTGAGACATGGCGCTAACCGGGGTTACGGGCCCGACACCGTTAGCTCATTTTAAACTGCATGCTGAGGTTTAGGGAGCAAGATTCGTGACTTTTCGATTTTAATGGTTTTATTTTCGAATTTGAGTGCAACATGGCCATACTGTAATAATCATAATCTGGAATCTCAATGTCATTAGATTCATGTTTAGCCACGCGCTAATGTAGCATGCTAACCAGCTAGCTTAGGGTCGACGGCGAAAAGGCCTTAAAGCGAGTTTGCAGCAGTTCCAGCCGATTGTCAACTAATAAAAATGTCTCACTCTCTCTTCCCGATAAAGCTTAGTTTGTCAAACAACGACATGCTCCATTAGACCGCGTAAGATGGTGTAGAATCCTGTCATTTGACATTTTTCTTGCTATTTCGACGCAGCAGTAGTTAAGCTAAGTCACCTGGCTTGATAAATCGTGTCGTGAGCGCAACTAAACACGTTTCTTTACTCTCACTGTCCTTGCCCATTGTGAACAGTCCTTTTTAATGTGTAAAAAACTGCATAATGAGGTGTGGCGTGGTATAATAGAATATAGCTAAATTGTTCACTTCATCCAATTCAAAATGTTCCTTGACACACCCTCCAGCTCCCAATTAACAATAAATACAGCTATTGTTTACATGCATAGATTTTATATGCACCACTCTTTCACCAAATTCCACAGGAATGTAAGTATTCTTTTACATAACACTACAATGGATCCGTAACCTGTTGGGGTGACTGTGACAGATAGTACATTGCTTAGTTTGGGTCTGTATTTAAATGTGTCGATGCTTCTATACAGACAATATCTCCAACCACCTTATTCTTGGCCGCAAAAGTGGAAGAGCAACCTCGGAAACTCGAACATGTGATCAAAGTTGCACATGCCTGCCTGAATCCCCAAGAATCGCCTCTAGACACAAAAAGTAATGTAAGTTCGGGTAGTTGCACACATTGTATGGTTGTAAGTTTTTTCCCTTTCCACATCTGTCTTTCCAGTTCGCTCATTGGTCATGGTTTCCCTATGTATAACTGGCTGTGCCATGCCCTGTACAACGGGCTTATTTTTCCGGCTCTGGCCTGCTGTTGGTGTGTAACACAGACCTACACCTACCAACACTTACATTAATAGTGAAATGAGCCTCTCTGTTTGGAGTTTTGGCCATTTGAAATCAGTTGTTAGGTAAGATTAATAGACTCATTACAATTGTTATGTAATGACTGTCTATCAAACTTCAGGCATACCTCCAGCAAGCTCAAGAGCTGGTGATACTTGAATCCATAGTGCTGCAGACCCTGGGTAAGTAGTGGTGACGGGAGTGGATGACTTGCGAGAGAGAGAGCGAGCGCTTTGTTTATCATAATCATTATCATTGGCTTATCATTATCAGTAAGGGAGTAGTGCTATTGATCACTGTTGAATTTATTCATCACAGCCTGTTGAGTGGAATGTTTTATCAGCTGCTGTATGGGTATATTGTGAGATATTTTCAATAAGTCATGTTAAGGTGACATGTCATTCTCTTGATGGTGACATTAGTCATGAAACATATTATTGATTAGGCTTTATGGAATTATTCACTGGAATATCTTGCAAATTTGATCTCGTATTCATTTTAACTTTATGGCCACAACAATTTGTGCTCATGTATTGATTACATGCAATACTGAGAAATGCCTGCCATCCAGAGTGAAAGTGGTTAGAGCTGATTTGATTGCACTTAATTTAGAACGCACATAAATGAACTGCCCGACCAAGATCAAGTTCCACTATCCCTATTTAACATATACACTCACTTGCCAGTTTATTGGGTACACCTAGATAAACCTATTGCAGTATAATACAGCAGTCCTCAATTATATCATCTCTCTATGAAGGCTATAATATTCCGTCTTTAGGTAGTTTGTTTTAGATGGATTGTGTGTAATTTATGGCCAATTAGGAGGCTGTAGTTTCTGGTGCTGTTGGAAGTGTATTGATTTATACTGAGAGGCGTTTCTTTCCAATAGAATTCCTTTATTGTCATTGCGCGGGGTACAACAAAATTGAGTAGCCACATATAACAAACAGCAATTAAAATTAGAAAAGAGTTCAAACTAGTTAAATATATTTAAAATATATATATTTGCTGTAACGTAGAAAACAAGACAATAAAATATAATTATTTGCAACTGAGATATTGCACATTTCCTAGATTGCAGTGGCCCTATATACAAGTAGCGCAGTTAGGAATATATACATATAAATGCGCAGTTGGCATGTAGACATCTGTGCAGTGTTCTATAAATGTAATTGTTAGTATTGTAGTACTGACAGTCACAGACAGACAGTGTCCAGCTCTCATATGACTCTGTGGTAGAAGCTGTCCTTAAGTCTGTTTGTCCGTGATTTGATGGACGTGAAGCATCTACCAGAGGGCAGCAGGTCAAACAAATGATGTCCAGGGTGGGATAGGTCTTTCAGCATTGAATAAGTGCCCCAAAGAGGGCAGTGAGCAGACGATAATCTTCCGATGACCCTCTGAAGGGCTCTCCTGTCCGCTGCTGAGCAGATGGCATACCACACAGAGGACAGACAGTACGCCAGCACACTCTCGATGGAGATTAGATAGTAGCGGTTATACTGCATTAGTTTCATCTAGGTGTTCCTGATAAACCGGAGTGTAAATACCTACTAGAATCTGAATGGATAGTCGTAAAATTGAGTGATAGATCTGTTTGTTTAATCATAAAATGACATGTCACCTCCCAACTGTGTCTGTGTTGAACTCACCTGTCATGTATTTTGTTCCAGGCTTTGAAATTACTATTGATCACCCACACACTGATGTGGTGAAATGTTCCCAGCTAGTGCGAGGTAGAGGCTTCCTTCTTTGCTCTTTGTGCCCTCTGCTCTTGTCTGTCCCACCTCAGATGTGGGTGGGGAGGGGGGTGAAAAATCCTCATGATTTAATGTTTACTTGAACACACACCTTTTGTTCTTTTTGATGATCTTTTGAGTTCATTATATGATATAGCACATAAAAAACATGTACTGAGGCTCATTGAGCCAAGTCCCAGACTGAATTGTATACATCTATTTTTTTTATTGCTAAATGTTGTGACCCGGATTTTGCCATCTTATTCTGTATATCACATGTTTTCGATGTGTTACTCCTCTTTTAAGTTTGAATTTACTTGGAATTATTAATTAGCTAAACTGAATATTTGTAAAACATAATATGATTGTGATACAGTAACACTACAAGTTATTCGTCAGTAATACAAAATTATCTCCCAGCTCTACTGACAGGCTTAATTTATAAAAATCTGTCCTACATTAAATTTCATAATGCAGCAACATTTAATGTGTTGTCTTCAGTCTTGGCCTTGGCTTAATAAGCGCATTGAAAATAAACTAAACATGCAGTTCTTGTCCTAATGATAAAAATGCTTTTGGTTTGCAGCAACGCTAATCCTTTTTTTCCTTCCATATCTTTCTCTTTCTCTCTCTCTTACAGCAAGCAAGGATCTGGCACAGACTTCCTATTTCATGGCTACCAACAGGTTGTTATCCTGCCCCTCCTTTGTTGCACTTTGACTGCACACCATAGCTTCCTGTAATGCAGGGTACCCTTTCAGTGTCCAACGGGCCCTACTTGCGCTGGTGGTTGTTGGGACGCTTGCCTCCTCCCCTCAGCTCCCCTCCCTTGTTCAAAGGGAGCGGGACAGGGTGGCTTGTAGCGTTACCGGCCCCAGTCGCAGTGCGGTGTATTGTACAAGGGACCACGTGTTGGCACAGATGGGTTGAATGCAAGATGTGAAGTGTAGTGGTGCGCTTGAAACCCACATGTTTGTTCGGTTGCGAAAAAGTGCATAATTCTAAAAGAAAGACACTTTGGTAGCCTGAATAGCAGCTAAAGATATCAGAGATGTAAACATTTCTCGTAGAGGTCCTTCCGGTAAGTACCGCAAATTCATTTTTAAAATTCTCTCTTTCATATCCATTTGTTCAAAATGCATTATCTCCTCAAATATTTGTCACCTTTTTGCAGTATGCTTGTCTTTTTAAATGCATATTTTTTTCTAGCTGTTCAATATTTTTCATAAATGTAAAAGATGTTACAAGAAAAACGTAATCGTGACCCATTAAGGACCTGCAGTGTTAGAATATTAAGCGTATCACTAAGCTATTGAGTATCTCTTGGGTTTGGATCAAAATGAATTTGGTGATCATGATTAATTCTAAAGTGAGGACTTAATGTCCTCCTTGACATGTCTTTTAGTCTGAAAACTGGGTCCTTAAAGGGTTTGTTTAAAGTAGCCATAAGGAATTGGTATTAATGTAGTTAACTTTGTCTTCAGCTACTTCAGATCAGTTGACAATGTCTGGATGTTTGATTTTTGAGATTGATTTATTTTAATTTAATCACGGTGACACGCATCACCCATGTTTTTAAAATATTTTAGATGTATAATATGAAATTATTTGAAATGTAGTCATTAGCCAAATCCTTTCAAATATTTGCTTTAACTGCTAGCTTTGCTTAAGGCTGCTGCAATCTGACAGAGCACACTCCAGACATTGTACTTGTCTCACAGTACAAGGTTACCATCCAGCCTTTACCAAATATGTTTTAAAATGCAGTGCTGCCAATTTTTCGCTAGTTGGCTTTTCTAAAGCTGCATGCTGAAACATAGTGATAGTAAAATCACAGAACACTTTGATCTAGCCATAACATGGACAAGGCTTTCCTTCAGAATCTTTGATTCGGTGGCACCAAACTTCAGCAAACAGGGAACAACTTCAGCGCTTACTGTTATTTACCAGATTTAGATTATCTGACTGTGGAGATTCATTCTTGACCTTGGGAGCACACATCTGTTCTAAATGCAAGGTTCACTTCTCTAGAGGTGACGGCATACAGGGTTTTTCCCTACTTTTATAACACTTAAGCTGAAATGTTATTTTCCGCGTCCGTGAGGGTCTGCGTGACGCAACAAATTGCGGGTCAAAACGCTGTGTTCCTGTAGACGGTGATCTACTGCACACGTGTGGAACGCGTCCTCCGAGTGGACCCAACAAGGTAGTATAAACAGAACAACCACTCGTCCTTGGTGTCCGCAGCTGTCTGTGTACGTGTCCGCTCGGGCATATAAATGAAGCTTTAGGTGTAGCGCCTAAGCGTTTATTCACAGCGCCGAAGCCGAATGAACAGAAAAAAACATGCTGAGAGATCTCTCGTGTTTTGTTGTCATTTATGGTTGCGTTAGCTTCTCTGTCCTCTCCTCTGCTCTTTGCAGTCTTTGACCGAGGGCGGGGCTCAGCTCACACACACACACACACACACACACACACACACACACACATACACAGAGCCAACCACCAACCTAGGTAAAACCCTGGCATACAGTCGGAAGCTAAAAGCAAAATAAGTGAACCTTGCATTCAGAATATTGCACCACAGACAGTTATATTATGTTTACCTCAGGTTGACCCAAGGTTGACCTGTTCTTCCTAATAACAACTGACCCAATCTTTCAGTGGTAATTTTGAAATGTTTTAGTAGCAGTTGGTGTTGATATTTCAGCTGTGAATACTTGGATGGTAGCATTTGTCTCTTTTTATTTGTTATTTGTGATGTGATATGAACCTGTTGTACTGTCTAATCAATTCCACTGGTGCAGAACCGCACTGGTACATGTTAGACACATTAAATGCTGATTTACCCATGAGGCAGTGGTCAGATTAGGTATGATATTCAGTTAACGAAAATCTCTCAATATTGACGGCATATATTTCACGTACCCCTAACACCGGCAGCACTGATGCCGAGTCATATTCACGGATCTGGAGCACCCACTGCGTTTGTCCTTCTTAATGCAGAAAGTGAAACTGAGCAGCTCCTCATGAGGAAACCGTACCATGATGCAAGTGTCACAAGTGGCCTCAGGGTTCAGTGCGTTTCACAATGGGCAGACCACACTTAGCTTCTGCTCCCGGCCCCACATGATGTTCCTCAATTTTGTTTGTATGTCCCACCCATTTAAACCAGCAAAGTTCCTCAAAAGATGAATCGCTGTGTCATGATACAACTGAATATTTTATGGGAATGGTGTCCTTACAATACCTGAATCATAAATTTGGTAGAGAATGTCACCTGTAATTGGCCCAAGTGTGAATTGTGTTTGACGTGAAAGACACACGATACATGGTCAAACAGAGTTTATTGTATCAACAAAAGCAAATAGCTTCTCTTTTAAACAATTCTGTTTTTTTTTTCCCCCAATCTTTGCTAACAGTGAATTAAATCTGTCTGCTCCCTCTTGTGTTTTTCTTTCTCTTTTCTCCACATGTGGGACCAATCCTGACCACGCCTGGCCTGAATCAACTCACTCACATTCCCATATCCAAAATATGTGACACATCCACTTACGCACGCACGCACACACGCACGCACACCTCTTGCGCATACCCTCACACACACTACACAGTCTACACCTCACTACCTTCTGCCTCCAGTACAAGCCCACGGTGATCGCCTGCGTGTGCATCCACCTGGCATGCAAGTGGTCCAACTGGGAGATCCCAGTTTCCACTGATGGCAAACACTGGTGGGAGTATGTGGACAGCTCTGTCACACTTGAGCTGCTTGATGGTGAGTTTGAATTTTACCTTGCCATAAGCTGTTACAGTGAATAACTCAACCTTGTGGCGATTTCTTATATCTTAATGTTCTTCCTATGAGGGTGTTTGATGACCGCATTCATGTTTTATAGAGTTGACCCACGAGTTTCTGCAGATTCTGGAGAAGACGCCCAGTCGGTTAAAGAGAATACGCAACTGGAGGGTAAGATACATCGCTGCTCTGCTCTTTATGCACAGACTAGCCTGTAACAAACCTTTTTTTTATCAGCGCTTGTTTTGCTCATGCTCATATAGTGCCAGTGTCGACGTCAAAACAATAACAATAAAAAAAAACAGCTGTTAATCTTTGAGTGGGCACATCCAAAATTAAAATGCCACATTATCCAAATGAAAAAAGAAAGAAAAAGGCAGAAATGTTTTGTTATTTTTCTCTAAAACAAATTTTTCTTGCATTATGAAATGCTTTCAGTTTCACAGAATTTTATAGACAACTGTGATTAAAGTAGATGTTGGTACCAAAGCAGCATCTTTTTTTTAAACAAGCAAAATCTCACATGTCAGGATCCAGTTTTGAAGACAGTTCAAGTCTGTAGTAAAGGAACCATAAATGTTACACCTCAGTATGGAGAAAGAACCATATGTCAATATTGGTGCCAGTGTTAATATCGCATATATTAATTCAAACAGGATTTGATGTTGTAAGAGAAATGATTATCTGTCCCACTGCCACTGCCCAGGGAGCTTACTGCTAACTGAAACCAGACTCTTCACAGCCTCACAAATATCCTCTTTCTCCCCTCTAGGCAACACAAGCTGCCAAAAAGCCCAAGTCTGAGGGCAACCAGTTGGCAGATAATTCCTTTGCCGGGCCTTCCATGCTCCAAGACCATTCCCTTGGTGATGCCTCGCTCCTCGGAGTCCCATCCTCAAACCCAAGTTTTTCCAAAGCGGCCGCCACCTTCACTGTCCCAATGCCTGGCCAGTCTGGAGGTGCATCTCTATCTCTGGACGCCATGGCTGGCACATACAATCCAGCCAGCCACAGCGAGTGGCCCCAGGGCAACCAGAGCCAAGCAGGGTACTCTTCCACCTGTATAAAAACGGAACCCCTCAGCATCCCTCATCAAGAGCAGACACTGTCCTTGCAGACCTCCGCTTCCTCATTGCTTCAGCATCCACCGGTGTACAGAACTGAGAAAACAGTAGACTTCAACCCCGTCAAACAGGAACAAAAAGGAGCTGGTGGGAGCGGAGTAGGCAAGCATCCGCCACCACCTCAGTCTGCCTACCCTCCACCAGCTCAGCCTCCTCTGCCACAACCTTCTCCAGCTCAGAAACTGTCTCTTGATAAATACAGAGAGAAACATGCTGCAGAGCTGGCTGTCTCTGGGCAGAAACGCAGGCAGGAGCAGCATGGAGTAATGGAGAGCGATGTGAGGGTGGATCTATCGTCTTCCTCCTCTTCTACCTATGCACCATCCTCTATGAGCCAAGTAGACCATAGAAAACATTCACAGCCCTACCAAGTGTCCCTGCATGTCCACGGTGGTGCTGGCAGTACCACTGCCTCCCCAATGAAAAGTAAAGTTCCTTCCTCAGCTTCAGGGCAAGATAGACGTCATCACAGTGACAAACGGGACAAAGGCTCACTAAAAGTCCGCCTGGCTGTCCCTGGGTCTGGCGGCAGCTCCCAGCTAGATAAAAGTGGACCATCAGGCAAAGATGAGCTTAAGATGAAGATAAAGGTTTCATCATCTGAGCGCCACAGCTCATCAGACGAAGGCATGGCAGCAAACAACAAGAATAAACATTCCAGCCCGCTGGTGAGCAAGGACAAACAGCATCGTGGAGCGGATCACAACCTTCACCGCCATCACAAGCACAGTCACCCCCACACACACAGTGGAAACGGACGAGGAGGACCAGAGGGGCCAGGTGGCGGGGGAAGCCTGCCGCGGGGTCCTGCAGGACTGGTCAGCATGGAAGTGACGACGCTCGGTCATCCCGGATCCACCTCTTTGTCTTCATCCTCATCGCGTAAGAGGGCATACGCCGAGGCCAGCCACAACCACCACCCTCCCTCCTCATCCTCCACTTCTAGCTCCAAACTGAGCAAAATCTCCAAGGGTGGCACTGGTGCTGCAGGTATCTCATCTTTTTCTTCCCCCTTTTTTCCTCCTCCTCTCCTGTACTGCAGTGTGTCTCATCTGGCTTGCAGCTCTATGGCTAACCTCCCTCCCCCCTCTTCCTCTTCCTTATTCTTGTTTCTCCTCCTCCCCTCCTGTCACACCCAGGTGGGCTGCGGACCTCTCAGCAGTACCTTCCTCCTAGTGAATCGCCACATGAAGTGGGAGAGCAGAGACACTGAGTCCACCACACTCTGCAGCCATGGCCATCACATGGAAATGGCAACAAACTACCCACAGTTGAAACTAAAGACTATGCTCACCTCCCTGTTAAGTGCCCTAGGAAAATAACTCTTTATGTGATGATAAACCCTTTACTGAAAGGCAGAAAAACTGCAAAAAATGAAATGTATTGTTGGACTTCTCAGTTTCTGAGAGACAAGAAAGGTGAAAAATTATGCTTCCTGACTGTCAGACCTGTGGGCTGTGATGCTCAGTCCCATCTTTCTGTTGGTGTCAAATTGCTGCTTGGTTCTCCTTTCTCCTCAAATGGGTCTAGGAATGTGTGTTCGTGTGCGTGCGTGTGTGTTTGTGTGTGTGCGTGCGTGCGTGTGTGTGGTGGGGAGGGAATGAGTGTGTATTTACATCGAAGGGAAGTCCTTCCCTGTATTTCAGATCTCCATATGAGAAAACATAAGTATTACAAGTACTATAAAAGACATGGGGATATAGTGCATATTCCATGTCTTTCTTCAGTTTCTTCCTCTATTTTTTTTTTTTTTTAAATTTTTTTTTTTTTCAAAAATTGAATCACATTTCCGCGATTGTATGGAGGAAGCCAGTGGCCAGATGGAGATGAGTTAAAGTTATGTTTGCTGGCATTCCATTTAGCACTGTTGATGGATGCATTTTTATTTTTTTTTAATTTTTTTTTTTTTTTTTTTTAGGTGTAAAGTTTCATCTCCTCAATTACTTTCTTGTCTTGATTTCTTTTTTATACTTAAGTACTGTGCGTAAGATTTGCATGTTTCAATCATCAAAGGGATTTAAAAGGAGAACACACTTGCTGTTTACAGAAAGTGGAGATAAATGTACATACGTTTTTGTATGTTTAAAGAAAAAAAAAGCTATACCATGACTACTCAGGTTTGGAGCTGCTTGTAAGTATAACAAGATAACTATAAAACCTATAAAGTACTTATTTTGTTGATCAACATATGGGCATCATCATGGGTGAATGATTGCAGCATTCCAGTGGTGTGTGCTTCTTACAGCCTTCCTACAGAGGGTGCTGCACTGAACTTTTCCATCACAGGAAACGTCAGTTGATGCCCTCAGCAACATGGGCACATCCAAAACCTACTCAACACATCATAACGATATGATTTTCACCAAAAATTGTTTTTTTTGTTTTGTTTTGTTTTTTTTGGACCTCTAAGTAGACCTTAAGCAGAATGCCAAAGGTTGTGCCTCAAAAAGAAAACAGAAACCTGACAAAGACGGTAGTAGTGTGCTATTAAAAGTTTACATAACCCTTTTTACTTTGAAGTGCATTGGACATAGTTTCATAGCTTGGAAAGGGGATACACGTAAGTATTCAATCAATCATTAACAGGGTACTATTCAGAAAAAAAAAAAGAAACACTTGTTCCCTCAGTTCCAATCACAACAAGAGTTCTCAGAACAGTGACTAATAGGCCATATGCAAGATGACCTGCTGGATATGTTGGAAGTATCCGCAGTGTTGACATCCCTGATAGGTCTTGTTTCACTCACATCCTCGTCCAGTTAGTTGAATTTACGTTTACAACCATGTTCTTGACCTAACACATCTTTACATCAATTACCTACATTAAACTATATTGTTCTAAAAATCTTGACATGACCCAGTCCACTCTGTCCTTGATTGGGTTACTCATTTATTTTTTAGTGTGCAAAATGCTTAGTGAGGCTGGTTTCTTTGTACCCTGATTTCACATTTGGGCAGTCAGAATAACAGCAGTTGTGGACAAAAGCATAAGCCACCCTTAACATCCTTTTTTTCCCCCTCTTATTATTAAAAATAAACCTCAAAGATGTTACTACCCTGACAGTATAAATTCTGATTGTTGCTGTCATTTTATTATGCATGTATCCTTCTTGCTAGATTCTAACAGTAAAGAAACTAACAGATGTGCTAATTTGAATATGAAGAGATGTTGCTCTGCAATAACCTAGTAATGGGAAAAAATGTCATCAGCTGTGTGTCTTCTAAACATGATTTAACACACTGATCCCTCTCAGCAACATGTCAGTTGACGCCAAAAGGAAGTAGTTCACATTCTCAGCACTGAAACATGTAGATAAACATAAGCAATTGCCCTTAATTGAGATTGATGTGTGCTGCAATAGGAGCAGATCTTACCAAAACACATATATTACACAGGACGAAGACCTGGAGTGACACTATAGAAATAAAAAAAATATGATTGGCACAAATCACGACAGAAAATACCCAAAGTTAGTATAAAATCTGGCATCTATTTCCTAATTTTGCAGGTTATATTAATGTACCAGGTGAAATATATTAAAGTGCTTCTCATGTTAATTTTTTACACCCTTGATTTACTTTGTGTTGTGTTCAGAAGCGTCATGGACACTACTGCTGTATCACTAGGGTCACGGAGGGTCACAGAAGAATACTTTGTGTTTGGAGTCAGCAGTCTAGATTAAGTCATTAAATGTCCCTTTGAACTGAGTCCCTCATGGTGGAACTCCTGTTAACCACACAGCCCATCTGGGTGACTACAACAACTCTTTTTCTGTGTTTCCCAAGACTTCACTCCAGTCTCATGTTTGGGGATGAATGAGTGCTTCAGCAGCTGTCCCACAGATGGCCGTAGTCTCTGGTCACTGGAGTTAAGAGAAAATCAATAAAAATTAGGAAACCTACCTCCATGTTCACATTAGAAGCATTTTTTTTTCATCAATAGGTATAGATTTAAAGGGAAAGTGAGTATGTTAAAGGAATTAACTGTATATTAAACAAGAGAAGAGACATTTGAGCTTGAACTGAACAGGAAAAAAGGTCTCACCCTGTCAAGCAGATTTTTACAAAGTCCTTGGCGCTGTCTGAGAACGTGTCCGGTAAGGAGGGCATCAACCCTCTTTGAGCCCCAATATAGAACAAGGCAGCCATCTTGTCCATGTGTGCCAGTGGTGGTTTCCCTGTGGCCATCTCAAACACTGTGCAACCCACACTCCATATATCTGACTTCCTGCCATACCCTGTCTCATTTATAACCTGAGGAAACAATGATAAAGGTCAGAATAGAAAACTTCAGTCAACCAGTCAAACAAACAGATGACAAGACCCCCAAAATGAACTCTATATCTACCTCTGGTGCCATCCAGTAAGGTGTGCCATGGACAGACTTGAGCAGGTCTCCACTGTTGCTTGCAGTGTGGTTTAGGCAGCTGAGGCGGCGTGCACAACCAAAGTCTATGAGTTTGATGATACCAGTGGGCATCAGCATGACATTGTTTCCTTTCAGATCACGATGAATCACCCTGTTCAAGTGAAGGTAGGCCACTCCTTCCAGGATTTGATGGGTGTACAGAGCCAGAACACGCTCGGGCAGAGGACCAAATCTAAGGGGCGGAAAAAAGGGGACAATTTTTGTTATATTTTGTCACAAATGAGGCATTGCTACAGCTTAATTCCTCTGAACAGATTCACGTGGGTAAGTGGTTGACTTATTTCGAATCAAGCTAACCTGTGGAGGATGCTGGCGATGGATCCTCCGGGGATGTACTCCATGAAGATAGAAACCACGTGTTGATAGAGTGACGTCCCCAGGAAGCCCACAATGTTGGTGTGTCTAAGGGTTTTAAGGAGTTCCACTTCCCCCTGCAGACGACTGTATTCCCTCTTTGCAGCCTCCGGGTCAGAGGCGTGTAAGTTCACCTGCTTCACGGCTATCAGCTGACCCTGGCTGGTCAGGCCACAGTACACCTGGTAAGAAGGCAGCAGTTTGCCAGGGTTAGTCGAGCATCTACGCCTGTTGCTTTATATGCTTTGAGTCTACAGTGCATAGTTGTAGGAGTACATAACAAAATTTCATGTAACTAAGCAGGTGTGAGGGTTCTCCTAAGTCTCAAGAAAGGTTTAACCAGCAGGACTTCTGATAGTCAACAGACCTACAGAACAGCACTCACTAATGGCCTTGTATGGCCCAACATTAGTTCGTGATAAAAAAAAGTGAGTAACGCTTTATTTTACAGGTTCTCTAATTTCCTGCACATCATCACACTCGTAATTTGCAGGTTTTCAATGATTGTTGTTTTGGACAATTTACAAAAATTGTGGTGCAAATTGATTTAGTTGGTAAGTACAAACTCCCTATATTTGGGTTCATACATAGTTGTTAATTTACCAAAATTCTTAATAAAATAGACTTTTAACCATTATTTACCAGACAAAAATGTTTTTCAGTTTTCAGTGTTTATTTGTGTGTGTCAAACTACATATTAGCCTGAGAATTTAAATAAAATACTGTAAGAAACATCCTAATATGCTAATGTAATTTTTGCACATTAACAAAAATTCAACGCTTTTGTTTTTTCTTAAAATGTTACCAAATTGCACCACCCTTTCTGTGTAATGTCCTAAAAATTAATTGTTAAATACCTGCAAAGTAAGAAACCTGTTTAATAAAGCGTTACCAATAGATGCATATCTAGAAATAATTTCTTCATCTTAAATGTTTTATTAGCATATTTGCTGCCAGTACATTCATTTATTAGTCTAAATTAGAATACTTGCCGTCCCATAGGCTCCCCTGCCGAGTACTTCACCCTTTGTCCATGAGATGGTGTCATCTACAACCAACCCAGAGCCAAGCAGTGCAGCACTGTCTGTAGAAGGAACCTGCAAATAAAAACACAGAACGAAGGGTTGTAATTAGTGATAACATGCAGGGTGAACACGTACATGTACTGAAAAATTCAGAATCATGTTAGAATTTAATTGTCATGTTAGGACAATTATGATTGTTTTGGTTTCTCAGGATATGTCAGTTGACATGGTATGCATTTTTGTATGGATGATGTATGTTTTGTAATCATATGAAAAAACATGATTTACAGAATAGAGACATTAGCATGCAGAGTTACAAATCTGTCTTATCACGGCCATATTATATCATTCATTAGGTAGGTGTAATGATGAGAAAGTGAGTTTTTCAAATAAACACTTTGCTATCATGTTTACCTCAGGATACACATGTCTCCCCAGTACAGGATTGTCTTCTGTTTTGGACTCATTTTTGCTCAGCTCCAGGTTTTCAGGACATGGACCTGTGGATCCATCTCTCTCATCCAATGAGATCAGCTCCTCAGCCAGACATTGCAGCAGGTCATCTGTGAGTGGTCCATCTCCCACCTCATCCAGAAACCTCTGATAAACTGGTGACATAATGGTGTGGAGGCTGCTGTTAGAAGACGTCCAAGTGTCGATGTTCAGCTGTTGGGGGCTTTGACGAAACACGGGTTCATGAACCGGTTGGTTAGGGTTTCCTGTCTGAGTTTTGATGTCTGCTGAATTTACTGTTGTTTCTTGCATATCCATGTGCATGCGACTATAATTGTCAGCATGATAGGAAGTTATAGGCATGGTCAATGTTTTATCATTAGATTTTAATGTTTCAGACCCATATCTAGAAAGAGCCTCCTCTATGGTAGATAACATATGACCATCAGCCTTTTCTTGAGCACTGTTACGACAAATCTCGCCATCCTTACTGAGAACTACCTCAGCCTCTAGTTTAGGAACATTCTCCCTTTTGTATAGGCCCTTCTTTGATACAGGTGCGAGGTGAGGTTTCACCCTGTAGGACGCAGGTTTTGCTTTGCTTTTAGCTGAAACCATCATACTCTCCCCGGGGCTTCTCCTCAGCTTACTCTGTGTTTGTTTCAACGGTCTGTGTTTGACTTTATGGCTGTTCTGTTGTGTCTTTCTAGACGGAGCAGATTGCACTTGTCTGTCCTTTGTTTTCTCACAGGAGCTGGAAACTCGAAGATTATCATAGATAGGACCAGCAAACATCTCATAGATAGCTGGTCCTTCATCCCCACTCTGGATCTGCTGAAACATGTCTTTGTATGTGATGAAGTCCACAGCAGATTTAGACCTTGGTGTCACCGCTACACCGGGTCTCTTCAACTGCCGGATGCTCTTCAGCTCCTTTACTGTTGGGTGCTGTTGTGCTCTGTTGTTCTTCATCTTGTCAGGATTTGCTCTTTTGCTCTGTGGACAATCAATAACCTTCTTTTGTGGTGATGGGGTGTCAGAGTTAGGATGAGCAGCCTTAACAGATTTAAGCTTTGATTTCACTGAAGTGATTGTGGCCTCTCTGCTAATAATTAGCTCAGGGCTTTTCCTGGTTTTATCTTTGACTTGTGTGGAAAGTGAGGAGTACTTCAGATTGTTTTTGGACTTATTCCTATTTAAGACGCTTCGATCTTTGTGTGCTAGTATGTTGAAGGACTGGTTGGTTTGAGTATTAGCTCTTAGTTCACAGTTAATGCTGGTTCCTCTCCCCTTGTTCCAGACAGGCTTTAAGACTTTCACCATCATCTCACCTCTCTTAGGATCCATGTCTGACTTTGCAAGGTTCACAGTTGAAGTACAGAATACAGTTTTCCCCAAAGCAGCCCTAGTATTTAACTTTACACCCTCAGCACTACAAAGGATTGGGTTATCTACCTTTGGATCATGTGCTGCTGTAGTTTTATTGGCAATTGAATCCGCCATTGTTTTCTCTGCCTGTTTTACATGCTGCAGTTCTTTTCTGTAATTCCCTTCAGAGCATCCACTAGCATCACCCTGGTCATTATTCATATTAAATATAATTTCATGGCCAATCTCAGTGCAGGCCACATTGTTCTTTTCCTCCTTTTCTGACTTTGATGTGATAGGTATTTCATTGTTCACAGTGTCTTTAGTATGATTCATAGTATGTTCTTGTTTTGCATAGATACATTTTATAAAAGACTGACGGTCAACTGGCTCTTTTGTACCATTAATATTGTTGGCTTTCTCATCACAGTGTGAGTTTATAGCTTCTTCAGTGCTGGGGGAATCATTTGTATGATTGATAGGCTCTCTATTCTGGATATGTGCTGATCTGTGGATTGGTCTTATATGACCGATCTTTGACTGAACTTTAAAACAATGCCCCGTCTTTCCAACCTCACAGTCAGCGTCTGCCTCAGTGTGGCTCACATCTTTCGAATGCTTCAAAAACCTGTCCCCGATGAACTTCAGAGGGCTGTCTTCTGAAGCTCTTTCGTGTAGATCCTTCTCATCTTCCTCAACCTCATCCTCCAGATCGATGGAACTCTGGCTGCTGCTACTGGACCCGCTCTCCTCACTGCCACACTTAGTGGTGAGAGGGCCAATACGTGGGCTGCCCCAGGACAACCTCTCTCTCCTCAGCCGGGTCCTGGAGCAAAGAGGGCTCTGGCTAATAGGCTTTAGGGGAACACGATGCTTTAGTACTGGCAGAGCAGCACTGTCTCTAGGCCTGCCGTCCAGCGGTGCCAAGAGTTTGGGTGTCCGGGGAACGGCATTGGGACGCAGAGCCGGCAAGAGACCCCGTGACAACTGCAGACAATGACATTGACAGCAACTTGTAATTTAGTATAAAGAATGTAATATGTGAAAAGACAAATAGCTGAACTTAATAAAAGGATGTTTTTTGGTTTAAACCCACCTTTTTCTCATTAGTAGTTTCATGAGAACCCAGACCTGCAGACAGACAGAGGATATAAATTTAAAATGACATACACAGAAGTATCAAATACATTAAGCCAGTATTAAATATTCATGCCACATTGGTTTTATTTATAGGCTATTTCATATTATAATGTACCATGTTCTTTGATATAAGATGGAAATAAAACTTTACTCCCCCTCTGATCCTAAATGAGTCTAAGATATAATAACAATTATGATCTTTTATTAAGGTCTGTACATTTTTAGCTGTATATATATATATATATATATATATATATATATATATATACAGTACATACGGTTCTGGATGTGTGCCCTGGCCTGGATCATTGTGTTTGAACACGGTAATGGTTCCAAGATGCTGGGGGCTGATTGGCTGAGTTTGCTGGGCTCAGCCACAGACAGCAGGCCTGAGGAGGATGGGGATGCAGCAACCACACTTCTTGTTCTCTGTCTGTGAGGGAAAAATTAGAATGAGAATTTAAGGATTTTGTGTAAGAGTCATAGATGTATTGTGTTTTGTGAATACACAAAAGTGAAGAAATCTGTATATGAATAAGTACGATTTTCATTGCCACATAGCACTAAATGCATAAAATATAGCTGCTTTTATATTGTTGATCAAATATTAATAGTTTAATAATTACTTGGGAGAGGTGGGGGCTGGGAGTCATGTCAAAGAAAAAGGTTGCAAAAACAGTTATAATATGTTAAGCTTGAAATCTTGGCTCTGGTCCACAGAATGTGGTTCAGGGTTATTCAGACATCTGTGTTGTCATTTTATTAAATGAAAGAGAATCAAGAAGGACTGCTGCAAGTATCAAGGACTCAGTGTGGCATAGATCAAGACTGAATGAAAAACCACATTCCTCTTTCAGTCTGTTTCATTTGATGTTTAATTTCCACCAACCACATGGCAGTATTTATCACTGCTCCATCTTTAAGTGTGACAGTGACAAGTAGTGTCAGAATCTGCTATTTATTGGTCTTTCCTAAATAATTTCTCTTTGCTAAAACACAAAAAGCATGTTTAAGGCAGGACTCATAAAAGCCTATAGCGGAGTCCAGCTACAGTATATACCTGTGTGTAGGGGGTACAGGCAGGCAGGGGCTCCTCATAGTCAGCAAGCCAGATGACGGAGGAGGATCCAAATGGCTCCAGCGTCTGCTGCTGTGGCTTAGGCTCGGCAAAGACAGACCTCCTCTGATAATGAGAAGACAGGGAAACACAGAAGACTTATACGGTTAATCTTGTCTTAAAGAAGAAGAGAGTACACATACTTAGGGAAGCTTGTTGTCTCATTAACAGTGTTACAACAACAAGAAAGAGGTTCGGACGAGTTATATTGCCTTGTGCTGAAGTGAACATGAAGCCACAAGCCTCATTTTCCTCCCATTTATCTGTATTTCTGGAAGCTAGTGCTATGAAATTAGAGACCTGCTCAAAGACCTTTATTCTCCTTGGACTTGATTCAGTGGTGAGAGTTCCACGTAACGGACAATGGGCTGATTCACCAAACCCCTTTCTCCCCCTGTGTCTCTGTTTGTATCCTGTTCGGGTAGAACAGGTTGTCCTCTGGACACAGTGGCAGGTGTCTGCATACAGGTCTGTGAGTGTAACCGGAGAGGACACTATTCTACTGTTGGTGTAAAAGTAAGAAGCAGTTGTTGACTAGCCCAGGCAGTGTGTACTGTGTATACAAGTGACTGTGTGTTGGGGGGGGATGGGGTGTTAACCGTACGCACATATGTTTGTGTGTTTGTAGTTACGTATGAACAGATGTTGATGTGTTCACATGTGTCAGCTCTGTACCACCATCTTCTAAATTATTGTTTCTTAATAGCTACACTGATACTCATTCATACACATGAGAATGTATGTGTACGACAAAAGATTGTGAGATTTCACCCACCTGCTTCCCCTCCCTGTGTCCTGGTAGGCTTGCCTGATGTCTGTCAGTGTTTCCATGGCGTTTTGGAAACAGAGGGGGATCCCCTTATCTGCTCCAAACACATACACACACACACAGTTACACCCAACAATCCTGTTTCCATTGTATTCTCCCAGTGTTCGCCATTAGACACCCCATAGTTGTGGCTTAACAGATGCCAAACATTGCTGTCCACGTTCAAAATATTTGTTTTGAAAGGTAAAATCTATCACTGAAACTGAAAACAAACTTGTGTAATCAATAAAGAAATAAATAAAATGTATACAACACCACAAGAAAACTGATTAAAGTGGTTTCTGAAGCAGTTTTGTGGTCTGCGAGTCCATCAGTATTTAAGAACAATGTTACCTGTGTCAGTTGACAGGCTGTGTGCATGGTGTATTTCTAGATCTCAAACTCAAATCATAACACCAGACTGAGCCTTGATAACTGTAGATGAGGGAGAGCAAACAGTGTTTGGTCCCTAAAATTGTAGTAAGTCCCATACATAATATACATGTACTTATAACAATTCAATATTTATGTAAAATATACTGATACTCATCATAGAGAAAACAATAGTCATTACCTTTTTTGAGCCTGTTGGTCCACTCTGCTCCCATATCAAGACTATGTTAAATTACTTTAAAACCTAATGATTATACCTCAGTTCTGTCTTTGCTTTCTGTATTTTCTACATCTCCATCCCTCACTGTAACACAAATCTATTTTTTTCCACTTATCTTTCATGTTCTCTCAGTTTCTCTCTCTGTGTGTCTGAACCATGCTGTTGCGACTGAGGTAAAAAATGGGCGGGCAGGTTTCTCTCAGCTGAGAGGTGGTATTGTGAGTGAGAGAGACCCCTCCCTCCCACCATCATTCCTCCCACCCAGTCACGCCTCCCTCACTCCCCTCCCCTTTACAAGGTGATTTGATCTGATGGCCTATTTGGGATGCTGACCAGTATATTTCTTTGTCACTGCTTAAAAACTCAAAGTAGTTGGCTGGCATCCAAAACACATACATCACATTAGGAATAAATAAAACACCAGAAGGTATTTTATTGCTGATTAATGCTTGTTGTGTTTCCTTTAGCGCTTCTGTCCTCTGGGACCAAGGGCACAACTTTTGTTCCCGCAAGTCTACAAAGAAAAAAATCACTCAAGTTTCAAACATCAACAGCCCAAAGCTTATTCCACTGAAACCCCAGGAGTCCTTGAGGAGTCCTTAGTTCATTTGGGATTTGTGTTTTGTTTCATTTTGTTTGTGTCTCTTTTTCCACATGCATCTGTATATGTTTTATCAGAAGATGCTTTGTTTTGTTAAATAGTGGTGTTTTGTAATAACTATATGGAATAGGTCAAATGTTTGGCATGACACAAATAAAATAAATTAATTAATTAAAACCATACCTTGGCTGAAGCCTTTATGATGGTCAGATTGAGTAAGACACCCTGGAGACTCTAGCACTTCCTGGAAAGACCAAAAGTAAGCAAATCTTATAACCCTTGAAGAATGTTTCCGAGGCTAGTAGACATCATGCAGATATTTAAGTTTCTTTGTTATTCAGTTAATTTTTTCATTTTAATTTTTTTTTTTTTTGAAGAATCTAAGGAAGTTTTATCAGGGCATATTACAAAAACACTATTTCTGAGTTGGAGGAAATTATGCCCCCATGTTTAATTCCCTTTATTTTCATTTTATTCAATAAATGTTTTCTCAATGCTTCTCCAGAATGCAGCATCAAGGGGAGATTTTTAAAAATGAAACCAAACCACAAGGCATGCATTTAATTTTACAATTGCCAGATTTAATTGAATATATATATATATATATATATATGACAATTATAATGATTTGGTATGGATGTATTCCATGTAAACTCTTGTAATCAGGTTTGCTGCTATAGTTTTAGCACTGTAAATGTACACATACATTAGTCTATCTATACTACAGCTTTTCCCTGTAAACCACCTGCTCTTCCCCTCCAGCTAACCAGCTGCCCTGCTTGTCTTCTTTAGAGACACCCATAATATGATAGTATGGCAACTAAGCTACACAGAGCACCCCTCCTCCACGCTCTCTCTCTCTCTCTCTCTCTCTCTCTCTCTCTCTCTCTCTCTCTCTCTCTCTCTCTCACACACACACACACACACACACACACACAGACACACAGCCAATTACTGCTTCTACATATTTGTCTTCTTGGTGACCACTGACTGCTAGTTTTTTCTGTGTGTGTGTCTGTTAATTGTGGCTATTTGAGAGCCTCAGCCACTTTGTGCCAGTGATCAGTGAACCACCCAGACCAGTCAGTCAAGCATGTGTGTCCACTAACACACACACACACACACTTGAGCGCAAAAACAATTTAAAAGCCTTTCCTCTTCCTTCCTGGAGTCAATGCAGTGTGAACTCTAGGTATATGGAAGTAACTAAACAGTTTGAAAACTGTCAAAAAACAAAATTCAAATCATTGAAGAGATTTGAAGGCTAATTTGATGGCACCAAAATGCAGATGCAAATCTGGAGCCTTCAGTCAACTACTGCATACAAGCATCCTTTCTCCTAAAGCTCTGAACAAAACAGACAAGCCTTGACATCTTGATATAGAAATGACATTTTCAAGCATTTTCCTCTAGTGTGGTTTGGCGTTTACCACACATGTAATGTCACTTACCCCAGTGTGGCTGTACAGCAAAAAGCGGTGGTTATAGGTTGGTGTCTGAGTGGGGGAGACTGCTGTCGACTGATCAGTATAAAGACTCTCAAGGTCCAATTCTAGGTCCAAATCTTCAAGCTCTGAGTCCAAGTCTTTGCCCAGAGCCAGGGGTGACACTGAGCTTGCATCTGCACAAAAACAAAAATGATTTAAAGTCTTTTTGGCTTGTATTGACACCTAAGGAAGGAAAAATGAAATGCTTTCTCCCTGTAGGGACAGCTAAGAACAGAGCAGGTCAGGCATTTTAAAACTTAAAATCCACGTTTGGGTGTACAGGGTCCACACCGCTGCACTCTGAGTTGTTTACACAAGGTGGGGAATAAGTCAGAAGCAGTAAAAAAAAAAAAAAGTCTGTTGTACCTTTCTCTGCTTTTTCATCTCTATTTCTCCGTCCTCTATGCGTCAACTAGTTTCTGTTTTTCTATGCTTGATACAAACTCTGCCTCACACACTCCCATGAATGCACTTAGCACTGTGGTGGCTCACACATATACAAACAAGCCTTTCTTATACATAACTCCCATATAAGTGCAGGCTTTGAGTCCAGCTGCAGAGGTTTTACTGTGAAAAACAGGATTATGAATGAACGTGGAATGCTGTGTTTTATGTGTTTGCCTGTATAAGAGAGAAAATACATACATAATCGTGAATAGGAGGATATATTTAGAGGTGTGTACTTGTGCACGTATATTTTACATGTCTAATTCTCATTCGACACCCAGTTTAATAAGTAACTGATCAATGAATCAGTAACCAAAGTGAAACAGATGACATGAGGAAGTGTGACACCACTTCCATTTGCTAATTCAGCCTAATATGTAGGCAACGACAACAAAGATAATTAACAGAAAAACTGACAACGGATTAAGTGAAGGTTGCATTCAAGGGAACCCATCAATTCTGTGTTAACATTATGTTGTTTCTCTCAATTTCTGTTTTATTTGAAGACCATGCATATGCTGTTTGTGATTCAGTACAGAAAAGCACAAAAGATGGATGGTGGTTGAGAAAAGTGTTGCAGTGGCGGCTAATGTGCTTTTCATCTTACAGAAACTTTTTGTTGACTGCATAATCATAATCAGATTATTCTTATTATTGTGAAAAAAACATGAGAACGGAGAAATAACTGGATAATCCTTGTCCTTTTCCCAAAGCAGATCACATGTGCTGAATTAAGTCCTCTGAATAATGCTAATTTACATATGCTGTGTGTGTATACGCGCGCGTGTGTCTGTGTGTACCTTTGTGACTTAGGGCCTCAACCATCATATGAATGATCTCTTCCTTCAGAGGGCTGTTGATGTTAGCAGCATAGTGGAGAGCAGAACAGTCACTGTGGTCTCGAACCCGCAGATCACTGATCAAGAAGTTGAAAGGTAGATGGAACAAATGTTTTTCTACTTAAAACACATTTAAAAATATGTTCCTCTGTCATATATATTTCCTTTTAGTGTGTTAATCTAAGCAAAAATGTATTACTTGCTTGCACTTCAAGCCTTGTTGTGGCACTAAGTAGACTTTTTTTGTGTATTTTAGGATTTTAAGTCAAGTTCCTTCGACAAGGAAAAACAATAAAACAAAACAGACAGCTGGCAACTGCTGCAGAGAAAGAAAAGTTTGTGTACGTGCATTTCCTTGTCTGTATATATCCTATTAATGTATGCATGAATGTGTGTTTTTCTTACGCAGAGAGCCTCAGCAGTTCCTTGACCACTTCCACAGGTCTGTGTTCCCATGTCAACAGGGTCGCCATGCCCTCAAACAGGTCAATGTCTCTGATAGCGAGCATCACAGATGTCACACCGTCGCTGTTAGGAATATTTACATCCACCTTGTCTGTCTGAGCCTGATACATGTGGGCAGACAGACACAAACACACACACACATATTAAAACATGAATAGTACATGACACACTGACTGCAGTGCTTAATATTGAGTAACACACCCACATACTTATGCACAGACAACTCAACCTTCAACACCCAGCAGCTTGATGCATAACCATGTTTAATTTAGAAATTCGGGTTTTTCTATCACAGTAGTTTAACTTTAACTAATTTCTAATGGAGTTTTATTTTAACATTTTGTATAGACAGAAGTAATATGAATTCAGCTATTAATTGTCATCCAAACTATTGGCTGCAGACAGTTCACTCTTACTGCATAATCACGCTGTTGATAACAAAGTAGCAGCAGTTATCTGCCTGAATTTCACTACCACTGTACATTTAATCTAAAACTCTGACTCAGAGAAGCTCTATAAAATGTTTAGTGGAAGTTAATTTGGCTAATGTTTATTACAAATTCTTCAAATCACCATTACTCTATGATTTAAACACCTAAAAGAAGTCCAAGAGCTACAGCAGTACATTCAGTTGTTATTCAACTATGTGCTTTTAATTTAGATTCATTCTTAGAAAACCACATAATGATAAATATCAAATTTCCAGTTACACAAAGTCACACAAGGACACAATAAGATTGAAGTTTGCTGGCTTGGGCTGATGATTATGACTCAGTAAGGCAGATCCAATTTTGCCAAACAACCACTTCATAAAGCCAGTAAGTTGGTAACATTGTTATTATATTCCATTATTACATTCAGTTTTTAAAAATAATTGTAGGAGTTTATGTATATTTTCAGTCAAGAGTCCAAATGAAAAATCTGTTTGTTGTCATTTGGAGGCTTTAGAGAAACCATGTTAAACCGTAAATGTAATGGCTGAAATCTGATCAATAAATCTGATTGGTTGCCATAAACTACATATAAACAGAACACACAGTTGGTAGAAAATCTTTGTTGTTGCACTTTGCTGTCTCGGCTCATCAGTCACTGTGGAAAGCCTTACCAACAGGTGCTGTAAAGAGTGCAGGTCTCCCTGCCAGGCAGCCTGCAGCAGTTGTGTCTGGGGGTGCAGATGAGGCCTCGACATCCACCCCAACACTTTTCCCAGGAGCTCAGGGGGGCTTAGGTGGAGCGCTGTCTGCTGGTTGCAGTTACACAGGGTCATATCAGAGCCGCTCCTCAACAACCGCTGTACCACCTGTGAATAATGCAGCAAAGAAGAACAGTAAATGAAACAAAATGGAAAATACTACACTCTTATCATATGTAGACTTAGTAGATTTAAACATAGAAGTAAGTTAAATTACACCACATTAAATATATTTATGGGGAAAAGGCTTTGTAAAAGTATAAAGGATATGCCAATAAAATGACTGTGTTCATTTTTACTATTAGTACTCTTTAGTACAAGTATTCCAATGTTTGCAGGATACTTTGAGGATACTGTGATTTATATAACTTCGAGGGGGGAGCATCTCTCCCGTGGCCTTCAACATTACCGGTAAGTCATATGCTTGTTTTGAAAATGGCTCCCCGAGAGGATGCAGAGGAGTTACATAGAGAGCAATATATTCTGGTGACGTGGATCTCACATGCACATAAACACATGTTATTGTTTTTGGCAGGAAAAATACAACCTCTCATGTGGCAGAATTGTTTTGCCCCCCCTCCACCCACACACCTCAACCTCTGACAAACACGCTCATCTGCAGGGATTTACCAGTGAACAACAACAGCGAGGTTAAAGATAAAGCTAAACAATTATTTCACAAACAACACATCCCCATCCTAAGCTCTCTCTCTCTCTCTCTCTCACACACACACACATAAAATACATAACCTACCTCAGTCATGCCTTTATGACAGGCGAGCATAAGAGGATTGCATCCTTGTTCCTCCTCATCTTCAATGTTGGAGATCTTCAGCTCCTCTTGATCCTCCACCTCTTGTCCCAGGCTCACAACCATAACTCCCACATTTTCCTCCTCCTGCTCTCTTTGCAGCATCTCACCAACGCTCTTCAGCCTTTTCTCATTTCTCTCCATGATTCCCTGTCAGATCCGTGTGAACCGCTGTCAGAGAAGAGACGAAGATCTAACAGCTCAGTAGTCTTAGGTAGTCTGTATGTTTGTGTGATGTTAGCGATGTGATGCAAGTCTCTAATGATCCTCTGGTCCCCACAGAGACACACAGAGGGCGTGACAGGAATTATTATGTCATTATTCTATTAATGGTTGTGAGTCACCATAGTGTAGATCATTATGCATTAAATGAGCTTTTTTGGGTGTGTGTGCAGGAGCCCACGTATGTGTGTGTGCAGAATAGACATGATTCTTTAATAGCTGAACTCCTTCCGGTTTAAAGTATGACAACACTAACAGAGCAACAACAGTAAAGAAGTTTTAAAAACCGCCTTTTAGAAGATATGAAGGAACTTTGTGGACATTCAGTTTGATAGTTTAACTCCTCATCGGTGATTGTCAGCAGCTCTAGAATAAGACTAACAACAATGAACTGCAAAACAATGTTGAACATGAATTTATCTTCACTCACTGTGGTGATGTCATTTCATTTGATCCACAAATCCAGCCATATGTCTTCTCCAACCTTCTGTGAACGTTTGACAAGCTTTAACTTTAGATCCTTTTCAACAGACACTTCACTCTAGTGTTTCCTCTCCTTTCTTCTTTTTTTTTTTTCCCCTGCACGCCTCCTGCTGTACGTTTACACTTGGTTGCCTTGGAGACGGTCAGACAGACAGGCAGGTTTTAAATGCCAGCAGGCTGTTTGTTGCCTTGACACATTAAGACAGAGGGGGTGCTCAAACATTATTTTGCCAACATTTTATTCCAGTATCAATAGACTGTGGAGTGAACTTAATGGCGGTCGGCTTGAAATACTTTGGTTGCTTGTAGTAATCTTTGCACATAATATAATATAATATAATCATTTTTTAAAGGAACAAACTTCATGCTGATTTCCAGATATTTTCCTTGCATCTGTTTGTAGTCTGTTGATCCCAGCTGACTGTGATGCAGTTTAACACGACATCACTGCTGCACAGGTGGAGGAAAAGCAAAAGATGAGTCACCACTAATTGACAGTGCAATTAAGATTACTTTCCTAGGTGCAGTTACTCTTTGAGAAATGTTGCTTTGGCTGCCTCATTGACATATAAAATGTCTTGCCAATGTAGACTGAGGTTTTAATTCCTGCCTTATTTTACAGCATACACTGTAAAAGAAGGCTGGAATGAGACGTTAAGAGCTCATTTCAAGGAGAATAAACATCCTTAAAGATAAATGAATTTTTATCCTCTTAGTGAGAGTAAATTTTATAGAAAAATCAGGCATTTAATCAGGTATCTTGTAAATTTGGGAAACTAGCAAATGATTTTTCTTTGACAAATAGTCTCCACAATTCTGTTCTGTCGCTATATGGACTTCATTTTTAATTTCCTAACCTCACTCCTGATATTATATTAACATTATTACCTGAGTCAGTCAGACCTCAGTCAGACGTGATGGTGGATAGTGATCTTGTTGATGTTCTTCACTTTAATCTTGTTTTACACTCTACAGCTCTTGACAACCGTCTTTCATTCCTTCTTGCAGCGCTCCACAGATCTCCATACGTTTCACATTTCACCTCCTGTTTTTCACAACAAATTATTTGCCTTCCTTTTTTCTCAGTTCTTTTCTTTTAATATTTTGTCCTTGATTTTTTTATCAGTTTGCTTCATTTCCTTTTTTAATACTTTCTACATCTCAGCCATGCTTCACTCATTCTCTTCCTTTTTAAGACTTACTTTCTGTTTCATCTCCTCTTCAATCTTTCTGCCTCAAACTTTTGGTTTGAGATGAGATTTTCGGTCTACAATTTATTGTGTTCTGTCTTTCCCTCCATTTACCATCTGTTATCAGATATAATAACATAAATTCCTTTTTTCTTCAGATTTCATCAAATATCTTGTAAATTTAGTGACATGCTGAGAGCCTCTCTGAGAGTGATGATTAAACACATTGGTTTTTCTGGTATTATTATTATTTTTATAATTTTTTACAGTTTTTCTCAGTGATTTTGACGCAATTCTCAAATGACAGTTGAAGTTGTCAAAACAATATGTGAATTCCTCACAACATTTTGTTACCATTTGCAAATGTTTTAGCACATTTAGGCAAATGACTAAATAAAATTGTCTACAATTTGAACAAATATTGATTGTACTGTATATGTCTTTGTGATCAAAGCTGATTATGTTTCTTCTCAGTTGAATAGTTTTACTCTCAAAAATATGTAAGAATTATTTCATTGTGTAAGTCATCACATGCAGAATAGTCCATGTTTCATGAATTGTATTGATATGGAGTGGTTGTAAAGTCTGCTAAATTGATAAATTTACTGTCAGGTGAAACTTGAACTTCACTTACGAATGGGGAATTTCTCACATCTTAGATCAACCAATGCTAATGCTTAGTTTACAGGTGTAATTCATGAGTATGGGTATGTAAAACACATTTAAAGAGCTTCAGGGCAACAGAGTTACTACAGTTTGTGAACATGGAGCAGCCTGCTCAGATGAACATTGGACAGGGGCAACAGAGGTGGAAAGTGGAGGTTTAAAGACATGAATTAAAGGTTCTGGGTGAGTTACAGCCTTTTGCAGGTTAACTATAGTGTTTTGCTGCATGTATGAGCTATTTTGGGAAATATATCTTCAGTGCTGAGAACTTTAAAAATGTTTCGAGAAATGTGCCAAAACAATTGAGAAAAACTGTAATACACTGTCAGAATTCATTCATGTCATACACATGGTAAAACATCCCAAGTGGCCTTTTCAGATCCCTGTTCTTGCATCCTCATCACTAGCACAGGGGGAACACAGTCACGTACCTGTAGAAATATTTTTATTTCTACCTGGAAATACTTTTGAAGACACAAATTCATGCTGTAGTATCGTTTTTTCTGGACCCTTTGAGACTTTTTGGTGGCACAGATCGATTTGAGTCATCCTCCGTTTCTTGCAGTTGCTGTTTTTCACATTGAAAACATTCTCTGTTGCTGTTTGTAAAACCTACCACTGGCTGTTTTGTTGCCTCTCTGTAGTCCTCCTTTCAGTTCTTCTTACCAGTGATGCGGCCCTCTTGACTGACCTTATTTGTGAGGCCTGGGGCTGGAGAACTGCTCTCTTCCTCAAATCATGACTTTCTGTCAGTGGGAGATGGTTTGACAAGCTGAGTTTTCCATTCAGCCATTTCATTTTCTGAGTTTTTGTTGTCTGTGAGCTTCTTCTGATGCTCTGATGTAACATCACAAAGCCACACAAAAGTATTTTGGCAGAGAAGACCATAAGACAACAAAGGTTTAGTTGAACTATAGTCCCAACTAACCCACGTAGATGAGTCATTTTTATGCCTTTTCATAAAAGTGAATGTGCCTTTTCACATTGAGTTCAAAGAGAATTGCTGCCAAAGAAAGACACAGTTTAAACACTTCAAAAAGCACACCAAGCGTCACTATTTTCAGCTACATTAGTCTTTGAACTAAAAGATGAAAAATATTCAAACTAATTTTAGTTTGATGTTTTTATTACAGTAAAAAAAAAACAGCATTAGGTCAGATTATCTCCTTTCTTCTTTACATAATGCTTCATGCTTGTTTTTGTTGGCTGGTAGTTTATATGTTTCTGCATATTATTAAATATGTTTTGAGACTCTAATATGTGGGTGGACAAAGAGATTTCATTCAAAGCACAGCAGTGGTGTCCATCTATCTAGATGATCTCTGTAATGATCCACAGAAACAAAGTTAATATTATATTCCAGCCACATGCCGTTTTATCTGCCAACTGTTTTTCAACTATTTTCATCCCATTTTTGTCTGTCCTGCAGTCATTACAAACTTGCGCTGTGAAGACAAAAATAATTCCAACCCACATAACTTCATTTCACTGTAAATTCTAGTAGAGATCCCAAAGTGTCCAAAGATCCCACATATGTCAGGCAAAATTTAGGGAAATGTATATAAAATAATACACAAGACATCTAAAATGTTTCAATTTGATGGTATAGTGCAGTCATGAAAAACATGTTTTTAGTTGGAATATTTCAGGAAATCATACAGCTTCAGTGAAGAGTTGATACAAGCTGATACACAACATACAGACTAAAGCAATATTTCAAAAGCTAAAGCTATTTAGAGGAATGGGGAAAACTGTTTAATGGACTAAAATAAAGCAGTGCAATATATTGTACTGGGTGACAATGTGGATCCAAACATGAACTGCTGGTTTGCTGCATAAGTGCATATTCTGTTAACCTCTTAACATCCACCGGGTTGCTGGTGACCCACTTAAGCCAGTTGCAAGCGGCAGCATCACGCAGTAATGAATATAAGCAATTCGCACAATTTGGCCAATTGGAGATAACTGGAGAGGTTCAGGGACACCAGTGACACCACAAACTAAAAACTCCCCAGCTCCCATAAGGTTAGGCCTAGAGGTCTGGAATTTAATACAGGTTGACAAGATGTAGAAAGTATGTGGTGATTTGCATGGTCCTGCCGTAAAGCATGTCCTAATTATTGTTTATTATTCAAATATGACTCATTATAAACAAGGACCAAAACCACTTTTTTGAGTCTTATTTGAACTGATGTAGTTTTGTTTGTGTTTTAGCCACATGCTAAACAAGCACATTTCCAGAAACTAGAAGATGTCACTTGTCAAATGAAGCCAAATACATGCATTGTGGCCTTACAGTTCTTCTGTTATAAGCTTTTACATTTGGGTGTGCCAAATAGGTGAAAATTCTGTAAAAAGGGTGGATGTTAAAGGGTTAAAGCTTCTCATCATAACCACAATGTGTAATATTTATTGGATGCACAGGTGGTTTCATATTTTACTTTCTCCTGCTAAAGTTAAACCACTTTAAACTGTGATAGATTTTCAGTGTCACACTCAGAACATCTTGTTCTTGCCAAAGCTCTACCCAAGGTCCGTCGGGACAAATACCACACATCTTCCTTTTAGACCTCCTGTTTTTTTAAGGCTGACAAATTGTCAGAACATACAAATATTGAACATTTTTACAAAATTATTGGCTCCTTAGTTTACTGAATAGAATCATCCGTCATCATATATAAAGATATACATGAAATTTTGGAAAAGAAACAAAACAAACATACCTGCTTGGTAAACTATTTAAGGCTCATGTAATCAACTTTATGTAAACTCGCCCTGTAAGTCTCCACCTGACCACTAGATGGCGATGTCCGACAACTCGGAACCCTCCAGTGCTAATCATCGCACAATAGCCACAATGCACCTGTCTTCAGATCCAAAGGACAGGTGGAACACGCTCCCTGTCCACCATCACACCCGGAAGGTATCAAGCTCTTCGGCCTCAACATTACAAGGAAATTATGTTTCTTATAAAGTTTTAGGCTGCTCTTAAAAGAAATCGCCCAATTTGTGGAGAGTTTTATAACAATGTGCTCCTCCATATACAATATGTGGCTCGAGGCACTGACTAATGACTGACTACTGTATTACTATACATGCTTTTATCTATATGGCCACAACTGTTCCTAAAAAATGAATCAACATATGTCTGTAATAGTCATTAGTTTAGTTCACTGACCTTTATTCTGTTTCTAATCGTGGCAGAGTAATTTCAGGCAATAGATTTAGTTTAGTCAACTAAATAACTTCTATTTGTTTGTTTGTTTGTTTACCGTTTATTGTCACAGGCTGCTTTGGCTGCTGGTAGGTACCCGATTAGCCAATGGAAAAGTACCATAAGTAGTCCACTGCCTCCTCCCTTATCCAAATCACCCCCACTCCCCCTCCCTGTACTGTAATTGCTATGTTTGGGTCTACCCCGTGTCCCCTCCGCTCACCCACTGTCTTGTCCTCCCGGAGAGAGGCGGGGAGCGCTCACACAGCCTCTCAGCACCACCGGTCTCAGCTCTGCTGGTGCGTCCCGTTGCGCACAGCACAGCACAACACAGCACAGTTTCCAACAGTGCACACTTCACAAAGCGCGCTCCGGATTTTTCCAAACCTCGGGGGCGGCCGGTGGGAAAGATAACAACAACTTTACGAGTCAATATGTTTCATGTCTGGATGACAGATGATCGGTGACAGGAAGATTCGGGGGAGTTGAGGCAAAGCAGGGACACACGGACGAGTCTTTGCTCCCCCCCCCTCCATCCGAGCAGTTTGCGCAAGGTGATAACAGCAGAGGCTTCTGTTGTGGCTGCTTTACCGGACGGCCACATTACATGGATTTCTCCAGTAGTTGTCACTTATGATGTCACCTATTACTCTTTGAGTTGCTACTTCAGTCAGTGGATCATTTTGAGAGCGACAGGATGAATTCGCAGACCGGGGCAGTTCTGCAGAAACAGACGCTCCTGTGGCTCGCTATAGGTGAGTCTCAAACACTGTGGATGCATTGACGTGTGTAATAAGGACATAAAGGGGAATTTGGCTAAAATATAGTCTCCTGTTGTAAATGATCATGAGAGAAATCAACAAAGGGTGCACTTATTTTGTTTATGGAAGCGTAAAAATGTGTGTAAAAATGTGTTCTGCTTTCATTCACATCCAGAGCGAAAGAGTGGAAAATCCATAGCCTATTCATGTTGTTATTTTAACTTAGGTATGTGAATTTCAGCAGGCATAAAAGATATTTGTCAAGGTTAAATGAATTGTTCCCTACAACAAAGTAAATATAATATTGCGCCAGGGGCTGGTGCGTCTGTGGTACTTAATATTCTGATTAAAATAATCTTTAATAATTGGATTAGTCGTGACGCTGATGAAAGGCTTAATTGTGTTTCCCACTTAATCATTATTAAATTGATAACTTGACCTGTGGGTTTTTCAGGATATCAAATTTACTTTAGTAACTTGCCAATTTTTTTGATATAGTGTAAACATCATGATCTTTGTGTAAACTGGAGCAGCAGAGCAGCTGGGAAGTGATATTTTTCCAGGGTGGAAGTGGCTACAGACAGGGGAGAGTGTGAGGGAGACTGCAGCTGATTGGCACACCTTTTACACTTGTTTCTTTTATCCAAAATCAGTGGATCTGTATAAATAAAAAACAACATCCCCATTCATTCTTTCAACCAAGACAAACAGGGATATGTACAAGTATGTATTAATTAGTGGATAAATGTTTTAGATAGAATATACTGTAGATGGATGGACAATTTAAAAAACTTTAAAGTTTCCCTCCAATCCAAAAATATGTTTTTCTTCTTGTTCCTACAGTTGGATGTTTGAGCTTCACCGTGCAGAATGATGTATGTGCAGAGTTTGACAGTAGAAGGCTGTTTTTACATTCATCTGCTGGAGGGGAAAAGTTTCTCTGTGCTCGTCTTAAATCAGATTTTAAGGGGCGGCCCTACAAGCATGATTTGTGACATCACAACTAGTTTGGAAACAAAATCCTGGTCCAGTATGCAATTTACACATAAGTGTAATGTGGAAACTTTGTCCAGTGCACATACACTGAGAATGGATTTACAGTGAAGGAGGAGAAATCTTGTGTCCAGCAGTAAAACTTCTGAAGTTAAATATATTTGCATCTTCAAAGATTCTGGAATTTTAAATGAAGAAGTTGATGTTATATTAAGGATTTTAACGTGGTAATTATACTTTTTTGTGGAAAAAACATATCAGACACATATTATTCTTCCAAGCAGAGCATAGTGGTTTTATTTGCCTTAAGACATATTTGGAAGGGATCTCAAAAAATAAACAATTAAAGAAATGACAAAAGTACGTTTTTTGTGACTATGGTCATACACTTGCTTTTTAAAAAAAAAAAAAAAAAAAAAAAACTACAATTAACACTCACCTTAGAGCATAGACTGTAAAAAAAAGGATGTAGCCACCATGACATCACCCATTGGTTTGTGGACTTCTGTTTTGTTGCTTTGAGTTCAGCATTTTTCTTGTCGCCATCTTGGATTTTTGGAGCCAGAAGTGAACATGTTTGGACGAGAGGGTTGAGCTGACCCTAATGCTAGCTGCTAGCTTGGTTCGTGTGGTGCATTTAGTCTATGGTTATGCTAATACTAATGCTAATTTTGGCTAGTGAAAAATAGGCTTGAAAGAAAATGTACTTAAAAAAAAAAACTGAACAGCCAACTCTTTAGAGGGTCTTGTAGAGTTTTTTAGGTGACGAAAATGTTAAAAATTAACTTTTATGATGTGGCTGTGGAAGCAACTTGTCAATCAAGAGGTAGCCACACCCTAAACCATACGTTGCTTTATCATCTATTTTACTCTAAATGGGACCATAAAAACTAGCAACTGAGACTATAAACACAACAGGAAATGTTTACTGAGGTAATAAATAACGTGAGAAGTAGGGTCATTTTCTCATAGACTTCCATACTATCAGACTTCTTTTGGCCATCAGAGAGAATGCAGGTTTAAGGCACTTCTGCATTGGCTTCACTTTTCAGACCTGGAGCTTGCCGCTTGCCTTAGAATAATCATCTTCTCAGTGACCTGACCATGGTGTGGGCTCGAAACAAGACACACATTTAGGCTACACAAGATAACATTACAGCGCCCTCTAGTGTTGTTGTGAAAAGTAGAAACACTTAAACAATTAAGCTGCTGTCATAATTATAATTCTTGGCCATCTGCGCAATGGAGGAAGTCAGGTGACATTATTATAGAGTGATTAAGTCTGCAGTGAGAGGAGGTTGAGGTGGATGAGTGGGTTAACAAAATGTGGGAATCTGACACTGGAGATTGTTGTTTGCTTCCCGTTTCTTATCAACAGTCAGCGCTGTTATATTTTAACCACAATTGTTCCCTAAACTTAAACAAGTGATTATTGTAACCATGACATAACTTTAGTCTCCACCAATATACAGTGAGTCACACAATAAGTTACCTTATTGCAATGGCAGTCATTTCTTTAAACTTTGTGTAACTTGTGTGCACTTGTGTAATATTATCAGGTTATTATCAGGTCATGGCAATCATAGGCTTACTGTTAAGGCATTTAAATTCAGTGAACATATTATTTCTAGTTGAGATGTAGGGCAGGTTTATTCAGTTGGAAGGATTATAAAGACATTATTAGCAGCAAGCCTAAGAGAATGTGCTTGATATTTGTTTTCTTTCACATGAACAAACATTAAGTCTAGAGATATTGGTTATATTATACACATACTTCTCAGTCTAGTCAGTCTAGGAAACATCATTTAAAAAAAGGAATAGAAAATGAATATGCAGCTGTTTGCAGTTGTCAACAAAGAACTGCTGGCGATATGTTTCCCACGAGAGCAGCTCATGGTGGAGGTTGACTAATCTTTAAAGTCCGCCTCCAGTCAAAAATGTGTTTTCTTCTTGTTCCTTCAGTTAGATGTTTGAGCTTCACTGTGCAGAATACAGAGAGATGTGAAGGCTGTTTTCACATTCATCTGCTGAAGGGGGGAAAGTTTCTCTGTGCTCTCCTTAAATCTGAGTTGAAGGGGTGTACCTACCAGCATCGATTTGTGACATCACAACTAGTTTGGAGCCAATCAAGGGACAGTATGCAATTGACACAAGTGTGATGTGGTAACTTGAAGCCTCCCGTACACATACAGTGAGAATGTGCTTCACAGTAAAGTAGGAAACATTTGTATCCAGCAGTGAAACTTTTGAAATGAACAATATTTGCATATTCATAGATTCTGAGAGCATATTAACCAGACATGAGCAGTTTATGAACATAGTAGTAGTAGAGTAGTTTGGCAAACTCATGTAAATAACATTAATTTATTATCCACAGCTGTGCTGTCGTAGTGTGTTGCAAACAGAGAAACATTTAACACTTTTACGGCTTCTTTAGACATAAAAAACACAACTTTTGCCATTTGCACTCTTACAAATCACAATTTTGATTTAAGAACAATTCATTTAAGAGCACCATTTTTAGTAATTGTGCTTTTATCCAAAGCACCATTTGATTTTTGTTGCGTGTTTGAGAGGGCCCTGCAAGATCTACAAATGCAACAGATGTAATAACTACTGCAATGAGAGCTTGACAGAATACTGAACATTCTTCTGAAAATAATTTCATCCCACGTTTCAGTTATTTGATTTCCTTTATAATACATTCCCACTAATACAAAATGTATGATAATACCACTCATCTGATCGAGACGTGTAGTTAAAAGTTGGAAAGTCTCAGTGAAGAGATCCAGTCTTATCCGTCTGATTTTCAGTCTCTAATCTCTTTCTCTGTTGCAAGCACACATACAGTACATTCACAGCCCTTGTAATTTTAGACTTGTAAAGAAATTGAGTAGACCTTGGTTAATTTCCTAACCCCTAACACTAACGCTAACCACTAAATGCTTACCTCTGGCTGAACTGTAATGCAAACTCTATCCCTTCACCCCAAACTGAGCACTCAACATTGTAGAGACCTACAAAAATGTACTTGTGTCCTTGATTTTGGTTTTTTTATTGAAGACAATCTCTACAACTGAAATACACACACACACACACACACACACTAGAAACACAAAATATGCACACCATGATGCTCTCCGACAAAGGTGTTCAGGCAAGCTTCCTCTGCTCTTTTGCCATTTGTTTCCAGTTACAAAGGCTCCATGTAGGTGTTCTATATTTACAGAAAGAGAAAGTTATGAATCATCACAGCAGCACAAGGTTGCCTCATTACCTACCTAACCTCACCACATTCCCATCTAAAACAGCATTTTTAAAAAGTTTTGCTCTGAAAAATAACTTTTTCTGAAGGACTTTATTTCCCAAGGTCCCTAAATGATTATCTCCATTCACGTGGTCCATTTACTGTCTAAGTTACTTTTATTCTGTCAGTCTTAGAGGCACTTTTAAATTCTGACTGCATACTTTATGGAGCTGCTCCATATCAAAATAACCTCTTCCATTGAAATCATTAGAATCATTTGTGCCACGACAGAAGCAATTTTTAATTTTCTCTGGTAGTTTTTTGACCAACTTCAGAACGGAGAAAAGGAAAACAGTCTCTCCCATTGATGTGAAGGGACTGACACATAGACACTTTAATCATCCTCCCCTGACATGATCATCTTTCATCTGACATCTCAGGATTCAATTTGAATTCATTTGAAATAATATCACACATCAGCGACTCAGACGATGGTGAAATGACACAAGGGGGACACTTTGAGGAACGACCGGGGGGAAAACATCTGGCAATTCTGACAGTTTCACTGGAATGACTGAATATCCTGTAAGCAAATCAAAATGATTGGCACAGTGTACTCCATCTAAAGTGTGAGGCTCAGAGTGGGTCATAGAGCAATGTTTGGTAGGTCCCCACATAGCGAGAATGGGCTGTTACTTTCTTCTTCTGAAAGATCATGGTTTGGTTTAAAATAAGTACTTTGTTGATGTTAGGGAACCATTGTGGTTTAGAAAAATCAACATTTACTTGTGGTTGGAAACAGGAAACAAACAACAGTCTCCTGTGTTAAAGCCAGATGTGTTGTTGACCCATCCATCCATTGCAAACTCTTCCCCATGTGGACGTTGTCACTCTATAATAATGTCATGTAATTTCCTCATTGCTCCAATCATAATTACTATGGCCACTAGGGGGCTTCTCTCACTTGAACATAAATATATGTTGTTTTGGGGCGCTGCATAAACAACCGATCCTATTGTTGTTCGGAGGACAGTCTCCAACTAGCTCTTATTTGGGCTCCACCAACTCTTAAGAGAAATATCTGGCTCTTTAGCTGCTAAATATTCTACTATGTTCACTAGCTAGTTGCTAACTTTGTCTCACTGCCGTTTGGTGCTAGACAGCGAGTGTAAAGATTAGCTTTTAGCTTTTTTGCTGAAATCAATGCTGATGAAAGCAGTAAGATTGAATCCAAGCAGTAAAGTTATGGGATGTTAAACCAAAACGAGTTGAAAGATGCTAAAAAAAGCTCCGTAGAGCTGAAGGAAACGGTGGAGTTGGGTGAAAATTCTTTGTGGGTTCGTCACTACAAGCAACTTCTCCCACATTACACAGTCATTTCATCAATTGTTAATATAAAATAATTGATTAGAGCAGCTTTATGAACACATTTTTGCACGAGTACAAGGATTTTGTATTTTGCCCCCATTTTTTATTATGTAGTTGATCTAAGAAGGATATGTAGGAGGAATGGTTACAGCAATCAATGGGCCTTATGCAAGAACCACCCATACAGGTTTGTTCCTAAGAGACATGTATGAGAAAATAGATGGCATTTATCCATTTTACATACTTAGCATTTGAGTGGTCCAGACCCATCATACTAGTCATGAACAAATAGTTTCTGTTTTTTTTTTCATAAAGGGAGAAACACTTGTTTTACTGCTCTGATAACATGTCGTTGGTAGCCATATTAATATTTTCTAATTGTTTCGGGTCCCCTGCTACTGACACTCACCCACAAACAGAGCGGAACATGTAGCCTCATATCACAAAATTTTGGGGCGTTGATTATGTTAATGATCAAGTGTCATGAACATGCACCTTCTCATGAACAGGTGGCATTCATCAGGTCAAAATGAACAATTTGCGACAAGTTTGGGCATTTTAGAGGGTTTGTTGAATCTGACGTGGAACACTCATATGAGCCAAACTCACAAAGAAAGAGTGTTTTAGGATAACAATACCTAAATGTTCTTGCATGAGACCCATTAAGGTTTTCAACTTACATATGGCATGAAAGTACTGTATCAAAATGGGACCTATTCTTTAAGTCAGTCTTTGTATTTCCAAGGTTTTTCTCAGCATTGAAAAGTCTCAGACAGGAGACAGGAAACAGGAGACAAAATACAGGGGTCTTGATGATGAAACGGTACATATTTCTTTAATTAAGCGTTTGTTGCATCAGTATAGAGTGGTTGACTGTTTATCAAAAGCTACTTGTTGCCAGTTAGATATTGTAGCTGGTTGGCCGACATCCTACTGCACCAGCAGGCAGGATTTTTTAAGCCAACAATGTGAACACGAGCAAGCAGGAGGGGATGAGGGGGAGAGAGACAGAAAGAGAGAGCTTTTAACCCCCAATTGCTACACAGATTACAGGAGTCTCTGATGTTGCCACCAGAAACATATTAATTTCTAATTTTCCCCAGTCCCCAGTGAAGCTCTCATCTATCATGGATGCAAGGATTTTATGAAAGTATCGGGCTCTCGCTGTCTCTGTTCTGCTTTGACAGAGGAGCACTGGAGGGGCATTTCTGGTGTGAAGGACTCAAGGGGACGTTTTTAAGAATCTCCATAAATCAGTAGAGAGAGAGAGAGAGAGAGGGAGAGGGAGAGGGGACAATGAGAGCAAGTAGAGGTCTAACAAGACAGAGAGAGATAAATGAGGTAGGTGGGGCTGGATTGTGAAAGTTTTAATAGTGCTGATATATATCTGTGTCTGTTACATACAGTGTGTGTGTGTGTGTGTGTGTGTGTGTGTGTGTGTGTGCATCCTGTGTGACAGATCCGCCCACTGGACTTTCGCTAATTAGATAGATGGTGAATGAGGGATGAAAAGAGGAGAAGAAAGCAAACAAAAGTAGCCATGCCTCCTTTCGATGGAGCTATTTTTCATGTGTAATATTAGATACTCTTCCTCTCCCTAGTGAGTCTCTTTGTGGTCAGTTCTCCCTTCCTATGGAGACTTTCCTATTAGGCAGAGGTAAATACAGATGTTCAGCAAGTGACAAAATAACAACAGTCTTTCAAGCTTAAGTGAGATGTTTTCTGCAAGCAAAGCCCACAAAAGACAGGAAATTCAAATAATGACCCAAGGTCATGGTTATGCACTGCGCTGAGGATTGTCGGTATCCAGCTTTTGAAATCCTGTGGTGCAGTTAGCTGCAGTGAAAGCAGTTTACTGCACTCCAATCAATAGGCTCACCAATGGAAGAATTATTTCTAACTTTGCTACAAAAATCCTATGTCATACTCTTTTGAGAGGATTAGTGAGCCCAACGGCCCAGACATAATTGGTGAGCAGTAGAAACTGTTTTATGTCTGTCTAAAGTCATGAGGAGAGAGAAATTTAAGGGGTGTTGAAATTGTCTGGCATCACTACTGCTAACACAGACTGTGAACAACTCCTCCTAATTAGTTGTTGATCACTGGTAATGCTGGAGGACATCAACCGTCTCTCTCTCTGCACAAACGCTTTCTACATGAACAAACCACCCATTGTGTGCGCGTGTGTTCACGATCCACTTAACTCAGTTATTGTAACCCACTCACCAAAAGAATGTTGATATAGAACAATTTTGGAAAGCCCCAGATTATGTATTATGTGTTATCTGTGATGAATGGTTTTATTTGTTGATTTTTTGACCACTTGGTTGCATAGGAACAAGCTGTAAATTCAACACTGACATATTATTACCTCATTACGTGATAAGGCGAACTTGTTAAGCAGTTGCCTATTTACACATCCAGCAAAAACAGAGCAACATTACCATTCAATTGGAGTTGTACTTCTGGCCACCTGATGAATGTAAGTCCAATATTCACTCTACTCGTTTAGCTTAATTTTGGTCTCAGCTTTGTCTGTCTACAGATTGTTGTTGGTCAGGTAGCATACAGTGGGGTTTTTAGAGCTTTTATGCTGACAACAGCTGCCTTCTGCATCTGGAAATGACGCTGATGAAACTGAAACAAACAGTAAAGTTGTGAGCCGTAAAACAGATAGTCAGGTTATCACTATGGGCGAACCCTTATTCATTTGATCCATAGTTATTATAGAAATACTGATTAGTGCAACTTAAAAAAAAACAACAACATTATTGGCACCAAGGTGAGAAGTGTTCATCAAATCTTTTCAACACACTAAAATGTCACACTGCTTCCTGTATTGGCACTCACTCATCCCCACTAAAAAGTCCGCTTTTATAGTTATAGTATAATTCTAAAACAGTTAAGTAATTCATAATTTAGTCTTAAAGAAATAATGACAAGTGCCCATTGTAATTACCAAAGCTCAAAGATTTTCAAGTCTGATCAGCAGTCAAAAAGACCTGAAATATTTATTTCAAAACATCATGAAACAAAGAAAGGAAATCAAATCTTTTGAAATTGTAATTTTACTTGATTTAAACGACTAAAATTATTTGTATCCAAATCTATTAATTTGTTTGTACTCATTAATCAAATCAGTGAAAATGTATAGAATAAGCCTGTATGTCTGCTAGCATTATGCTTTGAGTGACTCTGGTTGTGTGAAATAATATATGCATGTTTGAATTTGTTTTATTATGTATTATGGAGAACATCACAAGCTCATTGCAGGTGTGTGTGTTTGCAATTGTGTGTGTGTATGTCCATTATATTTACCCCTGTATGAAGGAATGTGCCACATTTTTCTATTATAAGAATAGAATCAGAAACTGTGAACATAACTCCTCTTCATCTAAATCCACTTATCCTGTTTATCTGGGCCTTTGCTCTCTTACATGACATACTGTATAACCTTACATAACAGCGACATAGTGAGCCTGTCGCAGTGGCTCAGTCAACTAGAGCATCAGGTTGGAAATTTCTTTGAAGGAGTTTTTCTTTTATGGTATTTCTGCTTCACAGAAAGAACATGATGACGCGTCAAAATGGTTGTGTGCAAGATTTAAGCCCACAACGTCAAGAGCTTGTGACATGCAGTCATGCTCAGAGCCACTAAAAAGCCTGAAAGGGATTTCTCCAAACATTTATCTAACCAGACTGGTCAAATAGTAACACATTGGTATTTATAGCAATGACCCGAAGGAGGAGGGGATGAGGCATGGAGACGTGTATGTACTGCTTGTAGTTGGGAGCTCACTGATTCTTGAGACTCTGGCAAAAACTTGTCCCACTAAGAAAATTGCTAATTCTGTTTAAGTATATGTGATTATATGATAGCACAGTACCCATAAAAATCCTCAGAGAAGAGATTATTGTTTCAATTTGGCAAAAAACAGTGAAAAAATAATTTGAATGTATAATATATACCAGATGAAAGAGTAGAGTGAAAAACCTCCTAAAAATAAAAGCAGTGGATTTTCAACAATATTTACTTTTATTTTGTGGTTGCTCAAAATGTGTCCAAAGTTTGCAACAAGGTCACACAAGCTCCTGTTAGTTTGCTGTTTTTTGAATAATTTTTACATATTATATTGATGTTGCTACTGTCACAAGCATGATGTGTCAACACTGTCTCTTCTGTATAGAAAGAATTACTTTAAATGACATAAATGTATGTAGTTTAAGTAGAGGCCAGAGGCAGCTAGCAAATGTAAAAAAAAGTGTCAGGTTGTCTGTTTGACGGTGGTGACACATAGTTTGACAGTGTTGACAATCATCCTCAGTTGAAGGCTTGAATATAATTTATGATCACAATAAATACTAGTATGGCTTGTAATATTTAATTAATCTCTTTATTCATAATATACATAATATCCCCTTTATTTCTTCCACACACAGGCCAACACTTTTTCCTGTACCTCCAGAGACTAAAACCATCATTTTAATAATTAACTTTCTTTTTAACTTTTCCGTTTCTCCTATACAGATGATTTATTAAAGTAACTGTCTCTTTAAAATTAAAAATGTGTTTTTTCATGTCCAAAGTTGTTATGTTGTGTATTTAATGCTGATGATAAAAGCTGCATAATGTTAAAGTTTTTTAAAGGAGTACATGTGAAATAGTATTAAAAAAATGAACAGAAGAGAATAGTCAACATTTAACGGTACATATGTGTATCTATGGTGTAGAGACAATGATTTAAAAGCTCTAAATAGGAATAACATGCTTTTTATTGTTTCTGATGGTATTAAGAATAACTATGTAATGACTGGACACATATTTTATAAAAAGAATTACAAAATCAGGAGGTTACACTGAAATATTGCCTGATTGCTGAGACCTTGTTCTATAAACATAAAAGTTTAGATTTGTTAATATTTCAACTTATTTCTGTTCAAAATTAAAACCTGTTTTATCCAAACTGTCAAGAATCAGTAAGCTATCCTTAATGGCCACAGTCTTGTGCTGCTGACCACTAAGCTGCTCATTTGGAGCAGTTTAGTGACTTCTTGGCTACAGTACAACTGGTACAACAAACTAGTAAAACAAAAGTCGGTACATTTATTCAGAGATAGATCCTATTCCTACAGCAGCCTTTAAATCCAACTCTATTGCATGATTATATTCATTTGACAACGTTTTTTTTTCTTCTTGCCAATGCTATTTTTTTCCTAAAATTCTTACTCTACAATATTTGAACATGGCAGCTACTATATGGTTAAGGTTATGGAAAGACTGTGCTTATGGTTAATAAAAAGACAAATGTTAATTGTGACAGGATAGAAGAATGACAGTCAGACAAGCTTCATGTCCAACCATCACCCCAACTTCCACTTTACTTTCTACCTTTCGACATACACGGCATACTACTTCCTGCATTCACATTCTTGGTACCAAAGTGCTTAACATTGCAGACAAAGTTCCAGACATAATAAAATCCCACCATGAAGTAGTAGAGCATTATTTATGTTGGCAGGAATGACACTCCTAGGCAGCAGTCTGAGCTTTTAAAGTGTGATTTCACCCACTTTAACATACTAAAAACATCCAAAAGTATAATCTCTGGTCCAATTGCCACATTTAGCTGTGGAATGGGGCGTTTCAGCAGACTGATTAGCCTGAACACCTGGCTGCCTTCTGCTCGTGATGCTATTGGTTTGGATTTTATTGATTTCTTTAATGGGAATGGGGGTAACTTTTTGGCCCAGATGGTCTCCACCTGAACAAAGCTAGAGTTTGGATGCTATCTGGCAATTTAACATACAGGCGTTCCTCACAGAAACCAACCATGCTACCCCGTGACTTTCATGAGCGGAAATGACCGGTCCGTCAGAGACTGATGTTCCTCCCAGTCCCTATTTGTTTGGTTCCACATCTACTTTTCTACCAGGCTTGGACCACAGATATTTTCAACATCTCTGTGATAATCACTTAGAGATGCCCTGTGAGATTTTCAGTCAAACAATCTGATGCATGTCCCAGGAACCTCGTCACTGTTAATGAAGCCAGCTGTAAAATCGACTATTTCTGGGTAGCACTCATCACTTCAGACGCTAATTTAAATGATCCACAGATTTTTAAGTGGTTTTGGTTTCTTACATCAAAATATACATAGTTTGCTAAGTCATAACAAATATGATCACTTAAGTATCCTATTATCGCAACTCATTCAGATGTTATTATTTTAGCAGAGACTTGGCTGAAAAAGAGATTGATAATCAAAGTGTTTCTTTTAGTGGTTTCAGTATTTTCAGAGCAGATATAGCTGGTAAAGGAGGTAGTGTGGCAGTATAATTAAAATCATATTTCCCTTGAGCTGACTTCATTCTCAATTCCTAAATATTTGGAATGTATTTCCTTGAAAAATGATCTGGGCAGAATAATTCAGTAATAGTAATTGGTGTCTACAGACATCGTTCTGCCCTTCAGAAGCCCTAGAAAAACTGGCTGAATCAATTGCACCACTGATTGATCGCGAGGTGATTATCCTTGGCAATCTCAATTTAGATTGGGTTACCTCAGCTCTTATAATCTTAAAGAACTTTTTTTACAATCTTAATTTTACACAACTTATTTCGAAACCCACTTGCCCCAACCTGAAGGATTTCTCTAAGTCAAGCTTAATTTTAATATTATAAAATCAGAGCACAGAAATATCCTGCCTGTGGTGTATTTGACCTTGGTGCTCGTGATCACTGCGTGATTGTTTGCATTAGAAATGTGAAACAGAGGAAAACTAATTCACACACACACACACACACACACACACACACACACACACACACACACACAAAAATTAATGACCAGACTTTTTCTTCAGTCCAATCGCTGACACTATCAAAATCCCTTATCCTGAACTAGCTTTAAGTTGTTTTACTGATGTTTTTAACTTAGTTTTAGATAAGAATGCACCTTTTAAAAAGACAAGAACAAAATGTAGCTCCACTCCCTGGTTCACTGTTTCTGGAATAAAATAAGGTAGAAAGCTCAGAAAAGCATGGGCTCTGGCTAGGCACACCAAAGACCCTTGTGATTGGCTTGCCTTTAGACAGTTGAAGAATAAGTGCACTGCTGCTGTCAGAAAAGCCTAAACTGACTATTATCTGCACTCCTTTACTAATTGCTCTTATAACCCCAGTAAATTCTGGAACAATCATTTCGCTGTATCTTGTCATTTATTTGACAGTCTTAGTGTTGGAAGAACATAGATCATCTTTCCTTGATACTACTGCTGAAGTAAACTACTCCTTTAGCTTATCTCCTGTCTCCAGGAGGATGGTAGCTGATGCTTTATGCAATACTGATGTGAAAAAATCAATGGATGATGACAAACAGGAGCCATTTGCTTTGAAATTATCAGCACAGCTATTTTCTCAATATAAAACTCATATTTTCAATCTTGGCATTACCTCTGGCATCAGTTGAAGACTGCCTATGTTCTTTCTCACCATAGAGGAAGTAGCAAATCTGAATTAAATAATTATCGTCCAACTATCTGGTCTTGCAAAAATACTTGAGTCATGTGTTAATGAACAGTTGAAATAATTATTATCTGCATTTCAGTACAGTTTCAGGCCTAAAAAAAACACTGTGCTGCTCTTTTTATTGATTTAATGAAAGGTTTTGACACAGTTGACCACTCTCTGCTTTTACAATGACTTGCCTTCTTTGGGTTTTGACAATGCTAGCTGCCTGTGGTTTCGGAATTATCTCTCTGATAGGTTGCAGTGTGTCAAGACAGGTAATATCCAGTCCTCTCTCCCCATTGCAAAAGGAGTTCCCCAAGGTTCTGTCCTTGAGCCAGTCTTATTCACTATTTATATAAACAATATGACCTCTTCATTGTACAATTGCAACTTCCATCTTTACGCAGATGACACTGTCCTTTATTCCTGAGGAGATTCTATTCAGTTAGGAAGATCTGCTTTCTGTTACTGTGCCGCACATACCTGTAATATGCCTCCAAAAAACTTCAAGTTGACCTCATTAATACTGTCAATTCCAAGGTTTAATTTCTAATTTTACTGATTGTTATTGTTATTGCTTTTAATCTTGTGATTGTTATCTTATTTTATTTATTTATTTGTCTAATTGTCTTTTACCTTTTAGTACCTTGTTTTTAATTGATGTAACCGTGTATTCTGCCTTTATTGCTACCTCCTTGCTTTCTTGGGTGATTTTAGTGTGTCTGCTCTTATTGTATGTCTGTACCTCGTCACCATTGTAAATGAGGGTTTTCCCTCAGTGTGTTTTCCGAGTATTTAAATACATAAAATGATGGTGATGATGATGAACATTGCCAGTGAGTGAGGTGCAAATTCGACAAATATGGACGTGACTTCTGGGCTGTAAATCTATAATCAGTCTTAGGGTGGCAAAGTACCTGAAATTGCATTTATTATTTCACTCTGACACAATCAGGTCTCCACCAATATTTAAAATGATATACTGGCTCCTTGCAAAAAGGGATACTTACTTGGGACCCTAAATATTACATTTCTTAAATAGCATTGATTATATATACAAAGATAATCAGATATGAAGTTAGAGACATACATGAAACACAAAGCAGGACATTTTGCTGGTTTCCTATTGGAAATGTCTTCAAATAATCCAAGTGTGAAAATTAAGAGCCTGAAAGACCTAACATATACAATTCCTTCAACTGTTACATTTTTAATGTACAGGACCCATTAATTTTAAAGCTGACATGAATTAAATTAAGTGTCTGGAATAGCTGTTTTCATGTAAAAAAAAAAAAAAAATTTTACACTGTGTTGTGCTCATCTAGTATTCTATGGTAATTTGATTGGTGTTTAGTTCATATTCCTGAGGGTATTAGCTGATTTGAGAATATACAATAAATCTAATCTTAAACCCTCACTTATCTATGGTAACATGAGATCTGTATACTGTGCTGTACTGTATTGTATTACATTTATGAACTCTCTGAGGAGGAGAGATAGGTCCCTGGTGTGATTTCATGTTCAAGGGATTTCCGGAAAGAGCATGCCTGAAGAATCAAGGCATTCAGTCTATACACATATCGTCTGAGGTCAGGGATTTGAACTGATGACCTTTAATTCCTCCGTTCTGCTTGTGACAGTGGCTTCAGATTCCCAGGACACAGCACCATTATGCCATGCGATGCTACAATGAACTCTACAGATCTGATTTCACACCCTATTTGTCCGCGGAAATCCTGTCTCATAAGTCACATTTAAAAACAACCCATGTAAGAAATTTATGTAGGATTTTCTACATAGGCTTCAAATGAAAAGGTTTATAACAGCTGGATACACTGGAACTCCAATGAATTGCCTTCCTTCAGCACTTTTTTGATTATTCTTCTCTGCTTCTGGTGCGTAACTTACCAATTTACTCGAAGGGATTTAGTATCAAATTGAGCAAAGACGCGCAGAAAATCCCAAATTGAACCAAATGAAAGCAACCTTTTTTTTTTTTTTTACATTGACATTCAAATTTATTTATTTATTTCAAAATTTAAATAGAGAATAAGCCCCAAAAACAAGAACAAGTAGATTTAAGTTGGACAAGCAACTAAGTCTTGAAGTCATTTATTATTGATCTGAGTGAGTTAGAAAAATTATTCCAATCTGATGGTGCTTTAAACTTAAAAGCATGTTTCCTAATTTCTTTAAAGATTCTAGGCACAAAAAAAAAAGGATGTTGATGTAATGTTTGCCATGATTTAGTACTAATTTCAGCAGTGGTAGGCCTACCCATCATCCCCTTAGAGCACTAATATTCACTATTTTGTTAGGTGCCTAATTGTTATACATTGGTTAACTGTATAAATTGTTAAATGTAATTCTTGTGTTTTTCTGTTTATCATTTATAGAAAACTATTATCGTCAGAAGCCTCGTCATCTATCGCTCTACATATGTGCATGGTTGCAATAAATGGCTTAAACAGAAACATCAGTTGTCCTTTCTACATTCCTATCGATGTACTACGGTGATGTTTTAACTCCTGTGAATCAATCCTAGAGACAGACTCTACAATAAGGCAATAAGGCCATTAAATCCAGGGAGTTTAAAATTCTACTCTGTATCACTGTGCTATTCAAACCAAGATAGATCTGAGCAATAGTTTCAACAATACACTGCATCCCTCTTGATAACGAGAGGAGTTTAATCTCCACATTGTAGACGCTGGTAAATCTAGACAAATAGCCCGTCGCTCCACACTGATGATCACCTGATTTTACGGCTCATATGTCTGACGGTCCTGCCTCATATATCACTTTGACCTCAGGTAATAGAGGTGCCTCATCATCTTCACACGCTTTACTGTTCTGGCTGCACATCCTGTTTAATGTTAACCTCATATAGAAATTAAGAGATTAATAAGAGCACTCATCCCCTCCTTCCACTTCTCTTTGTCAAATTGATCTTTCAGAAATATGAGATGTAACTAAATTAGCATCGCTTAATGTCATCGATTGGATGATGATTTTTCTTCCCCATTAAGTCCCTCTTTCTGCATGTCTTTCATGCTCTCTCTCTCTCTCTCTCTTTACCTCCCTCTCATATTCCTATAAATGAGATAAAAAGGTGAATAGCCCCTGAGCTCTTCTCTATTGTAAAGGCTCTCCTTTGCCTCCTTTTCTCTCCAGATTCATCTGTTTTATAACTGGTCATGACTGGTGTTTGCATGTCTTTGCCTTCAGATGTGTGTGTGTGCGCAGTATATACAGTATGTGTGTACACTTGCAAAGCAGTAACCCGGTTTTTCACTGTCACGCCTGAACAGATAATGAGCAGCGTTGAGGCACTGCTATTCAGTGAAGCGTGTGTGAGAGACTGATGTGTATGTATGTGTGCGTGCCCTGTCCATAGTGGAAGACACATTAACAATTATCCAGGCCCCTTGGAACCAACAATTATTTCAGCAACTACGTGCCACACACACACTCACACACATTATTTTATGCTGTCATACTTAATCCCAGACAATGGGATACAGTCTCCCACACACTTACATAGACAAACCACAAAGGAATGAGTACACACAGTCTCACACATTCCCCATATGTGTGAACACAGTCATGTGAAGCATCAAATGAATCAGACATGCTCTTGGATGTCATAGCAGCGCCCTTAAGCAAGACACCCAATGCTCAGTTGATGTCATGCCGATCAATTGTTAACGAGGGAAGCTGTGGATTTGTATCTACATACACAGCTGACATTTAAGGCAGATTTATTTGTATAGTATAATATATATGTATACAGCACCTCTCTACAATACATACAGGTGCATGATGCACTATGCACCCTGCACTTGTTTAGGTTTAGGCTAAGAACACTTTGGATTATATCGATTTTGGCCCTTTAATAAGTGTGCTGGTGGTCATTTTGGCAATTTTTGCTTAATAAGATTTGAAGATTTATAGTAGACTTTGATGTCTACTGTGTGGGTGTTTATTGCAGCTGTGATTGGCAGTTCACTCACCTGCTAGATTGTTGCAATATACATTTGTAAAATTAAATTTGTTGCAATATAAATTTGTTAATGTAAATTTAACATTACTTGACTACGATACCTGCCCTGTTAGCACAGTTTAGCTAAAGTAGCTAATGAATGTGCATCGATCATCGTTCCCAATGAGGTAGTGTTGGCTTCTATCCTAGGCATTTTTCCACAGCATGAAAGGCAACACCCTGCACTCCTTATTTGGAAGGTCCTGGCTCCACAAGGAAAAGAGGGTGCTGACTATAAGCAGCAATACTGGACTTCAAAACAGCTCAAATGCAAACAAATAGGTGACATTCACACCTCACAACTATGTACGTAACCTTAAAAATATTAATCATGCTTTAGTTGCCACTGACACTTTAGACATTATATAAAATAAAAAAACATCATCTGGGTGATGCACTTTTTTATTGCAAATACATACAATAAACATTTGTAAATGAGTAGTTTATAAACAATCAGATTCACTTATTTACAAGCACTGTTGCTACCTATGACCTGTGTAATACGCTAACATTACATATCTGAAACTAAAAATGTTGCAATCAACATTTAATACTGCCTTCAAATGTTTAAATACTATGAAAGTAATCTTCAAAAAGAGCATACCTGCATGTCTCAGTTTATGAGAAAAAAAAGGCTGCGTCTTGAAACCTTGAAATAAAAGACACATTTACGGTATGATACCTCAGACAGCTGTATGCTGACTGAAACTGTATTACCATATGCCAAGAGATGTTTGCTTTTACTCAAGTCCATTATTGTACCATACAACTTCATACATTATTAAGCATGTGGGATCCCATTTGGGATTAAGCTCCTAGTCCTTGCAGTGTTACTGCCATGCTCTTCCCATTAACCTATAAAACATACAGGCCCACAGGAAACCTGTGTAAGTTGTTGCAATAAAAGTTTAAACTGATCATAAAATGTCATCTTAACCTGCTGTACTTTTCACACATATTCAGTGTCAACATTCAGCCTCACCTATAAACTGTTACATGGTGCAACCGCAATTGCAGACACACACATTGCATGACACACATGTTCCACCACAATTAGACGTCAGAAGACTGGGAATGCACATACTGACTTTAATATTCCCATAACATCTCCTAAATGTGTTGTGCCAAGATAATAATTTATGTTGGCACCCTGACATTTAAAATGTGTACAATGTTTACAGAAATGGAATTCCTACTGTGATACAAATAACTTTGGTCTATAAATTAATTTCTGCTACCAACGCAAATGGTTGTCTGACGTTTTGGCTCAGTAAAAATATTTCACTTTTTGCTCCAGTTTTGTCAACGGTTTACTTGGACCTAGACTTGGCCTTGGACTCGGTTCAAGACGTGTTGGAATTGTTGCTGCTGTTGCCAAGTTTTCAGTTGTTGGAAGTTTAATATTTATTACAGAAAAAACTTTGGCACTGTCTCTGACAGTCTGTTTTCAAAAGGACTAACCCATGGGCAGACTTCTTTTCTTAATTATTTCAATCAACATACCATCTGCTCTTATCAGAGGAATACACTTTCAAAACTTTAACTCCAGTCAAGACAACAGACTTGACTTGAAAAAGTTAAAAAAAGCAACTTGAATTTGCACCAGTGACTAATGACTTTATTTGCACTTGAGCTTGATGGCTTGAAAGGCCTAAAGGTGTGTTCAGACGGAACATGAAGCAATTACATACAAAGTCAATGGAAAGGTGCAAGTTCCAACCTTTTCGATATTTATAAAACACATCAATAAGATAAAAAAACATGGATCAATATTTCACTGTTTTCAACACACTTCTAATCTGGAAGGATTGTATTAAGAAACTTGGAATTACCACATTCTTCCATCTATTCTCGTGTCCATCAGAATCCTGATCTGAACAAACACTTAACATCAGTCAACATATGCAAATGGACAAACTCGGGGAAAAAACAATGCAAAGATTTGTTTCATAAAAACATGCAATTTAAATTTGTTCACTGATTTAAGAACAGAATATGACGTTCCTAACACAGATTTTTAAAAATATCTACCAATGTGGAATGTTGTCTGTTTTGCTAAGAAATACTTCCATTTTGTAAAAATGATTTTCCTCCAACTCCACACTTAAATGTCCACATTAAGTTGGCTAAATCTGCAAACACATCTTTTTCTGTCAGTTTTGGCCCTCTGTCCAGACTTAAAAAAGCATTTTTCTTCCCCAAAAATGGAGTTTCTCCAAAATGGCCTCCAGAGTGTGTCAATCTGAAAATGCCGGCTTGGCGTGGTAGTGTGTATGGGGAAAACAGAGCTTTGTAGAAACGCTGTCATATTGGTGACAAAACAGATGGTGGCATTTCATTGTTTTTTATTGGCAGTTCACTGGATGAGGAGGAAGAAGAAACACAACGACAATAACAACAATGGCAGACGGTTTCATGCAAGTGTTGTTCTCTTTAATGTCTACTTTGATAGCTTGTTTAGAGTTAAACACACCTGTTGACCACCTTTCTCTAGCTAAAATTGCTGTAATCTGCTTGCAGTAAACAAAATGTTAGGAAGCTGCTTCGGAAACGGAAAAACGTATACCATTTCTTTTTCATTGGTTCTCTGTATCAAACTTGATCATCTGTCCTTTGCACATGCCCAATAGGAGTAGAATTACCTGTTTTGGATGGAGGTATTTGCCCAAATGAACTGAAATGCCTACTATGTGGATGCATGTTGTGTCTGCATGAAAATGCTGTTTTAAAATTTAGCCAGCTTAATGTAGATGTATTCTGAGGTGGAGACATGTCCACATGAGTTGACTTGCTTGCAGTATTTGTGTGTAAGTTGTGCAAAAAAATTGCACTTGTCCTTGATGAATCTGCTTTATAAATGTGCAAAGATGGAAGAAAGAACTGGAGTTTCTGGCCAAAGGCTGAGTCAAACACAAAACACAGGCATACTCCCACCAACCCTGTCTCCTAGAAATGATGTTCATATACAGTTTAACTGCAACAGCAAGTACGTTTTGCAGGAAACTTAATGCTGGCTGAATTATGTTTTCTGTCAACATAATGTGAAAATGTTAATGTATTTCACAAGTTGCAAAAATGTTGATACTGAACTTTAGACTGTATATAAAGATGGATGGATGATGTGAGGTGTCATGTCACCCATTGGTTTTCACTGGAGATGGTTTGAAGCCCAGAGTTGCTGCTTCCAGTCATTGCCATCTTTTTCTTTTGGAGCCAGCACCGTTCAAATAAGGAGGTCCTGGCTCCCTATCTATAAGGTGTTGCCTTTTGCGCTCTGGAAACATGCCCTGCTATCTTAGACCAAAGCAAATGTTAGCTTAATGGGGATACCCAGCGCTGCACACTTGGGCCAATATTAGCTAACTAACACGCCAGATATCGTTACCAAGTAACATTACATTTATATAAATATTGTCTAAACACACCTTGATACTCTGTGTAATCCCAAATAAAAATAATCTTTTCTGGCACTAGCAGCAGACATTAAAGTAGTGTTCAAACTACCTCTCTTAAGTAGTTTATTAAGAATAAGTCTATTATGCTTGTTTTGCTTTTGACTAAATAAATTAAACTTTGTGGTGGAATGTATATATGTAATATGTATCCACAGCATCAGAGTCTTATATTTCCTTCTTATACCTTTGGGTCCTTTCAGGAAAGGTTTTCTGGACAAACACCTTGCTATTGCACTGCAGTAATATGTATTATGGAAGCTTGCAAATGGTGTGTCAGGACATTTTTTCCTGTCACTTTGTCCTGTGATTGTACTGAGTCCAGATGATAAAAGCACACTTGTACTACTTCTCCTATTTTGACAATACTGCCATAAGTATAATTATTGGTGTGACTTTGATGAATAACATTATGACTATATGCTCTCAACCTGTTGTATAACCATATCTCCAGATAAGAACATTACCCAGTCATTACACCTGATGCTGTTACAAGCCCTTTTGGTCTAATTTCTATTGGTCCTGTCTGGCAGCAATGATCAGATAATTATAGGCATGGAACAACCCTACATGATCTCCCAGAGTTGCCTGTCAACAGAAGAAAGCACTCTGGAGTAAGTAAATAGGATCATCCATATTTATCTCTTGCTCTGTTATACCTTGCCAGTCAGTGCCAGTCAACTGGAACATCTTAAAAATTCATCAGCCTTTTCACAAGCATGTAATGGGAATCCTGTCAGCCATGTATGAACAGATTACAGGTGTAATCTGAACATCTGATGAAAATTTTAAACTCGATCTTTGCAGGTGGGAGCAGTGGGGCGAGGAGGAAAAGGGGGATTCTGTAGATGTTCATGAGAGAGTGGAGAGACGAAGACAGACTAAGAATAGAAAAGCAGTATATAACATTAGTCGTATTGACTAAGAAAGAGTCTCAAATTTAGTTATACCAAGGGAGCCATGGCAAGAGCGAGCAGGATGGAGTTATTGTTGGTTCTATATGACAGCCCCCTTACTTGAGCTATTATGCATTATGCAGATGAGTCGTGGCCTCTGCTAGCTATTTGTGTCGTGGCCTCTGCTATTAAATAAATGTCTGTTAAGTCACTAACTATCGCCGAATGAGGTAACCCACTGTTGAAAGCCCTTGCATTTGCAGTAAGAACTGGGTGTTGGCAGCAACTTTCCCACCATGCATTCAAATCAGCGGAGCTAATGCAACAGACTCACTCTTCATTCGCTTGTGTGTGAAGTGGCTTATGTTTTTTAAAAGCCTATTCTTATTGACTTTTTACTCACAAAGCTTTTATTGCACGTACAATAACTGTCTTTCCTGTGCTGCGCTGTGTGTGCATCACACACACACATGGAGGGCTTAGCCCCGCCCCTCGCTGCTCCTCAGAGCAGAGGAGAGGAGACAAAGTAGCACGGCCATAAATGACAGCAAAACGCAGTAGAGACTCTTGCATTGAGCTGAAAAGAAAGGAGTGCACATAAATTAGGTAAATAGCATAAATAAACAGTCACTGCTGCGTTTTGCTGTCATTTATGGTCATGCTACATTCTCTCCTCTCCACTGCTCTCTTGTGTTTTGATGTGTGTGTGCTGCACACACAGTAAACCGGATGAAGTACTTGAGTTGATGTCAGCTACACCTGTTATGTTACTGTAAGTGCAATCAAAGCTTCATGAGTAAAAAGCCAATAAGAATAATTTATTAATGTTATCCGCCGCAAAAGAACAACACACCTGCAATTACCGCTTATCGCCATATGGTGCCGCCAAAGAGAACAAAACGGAGATCTTTGAGATTGCCACTTTAATTTATGACGTAAAAGAGAGAAACATGAAGAGGCAGGATCAATCTGTACCTCCGTGCTATCTTTCTTCTTTCACGCTCTCTTCTCACCACAATTTTCAATTTAATTACACTTTCTAATAATTTAATACTCCCCCACTCTCTCGCTCTGTCAGTGTTTTACTTTCTATATCTTTCCTCCTGTCTTTCTTCCCTCTCAGGGAAGTGGTATCGTACCACTTTTGAGAGTACGCCAATGTTATTACTGAGCCTAAATTAGACAATGGTAATGCTGCACTGAAACACATCTCTTTGTCTCTGTCTCTCTCATCCTTCTGTTCTTTTTTGGCCGAAAGTCTGGTCACGGATAATGTCCACTAAAAAAGCCAGAGATCTCAGCTGTCTGGGGCAATGACTGTGCCCTTTCGCTGGCTGGGGAGTGCTGCTGGCATAACAGCAGAACTGGTTTAGTATCATTCTCTGATGGGATTACCAAAAAAAGGAGAAAAAAACTGTTGTTTTCACGTTACATACTGTGTTTTCAATGAGGAATTAAAAGCATAAAAAAATCTGAAAATACAGCTGTGGCTCAGGAGGTAGAATAGGGCATTGGAAGTTTGATCCCCATTGACTCCTCCTGTCCGCATGACGTCATGTACTTGGGCAAGATACTGAACCTCAAAGTGTTCCCGATGGTTGTGCCATTACCTGGCAGGGTAGCGTGTGTGTGTGTGTGAATGAGCAGCAGAAACACTGTAAAGCACTTAAAAGCGCTATATAAATGCAGCCATTTAATTCAAAGTTTAAACAACAAACAGAAAGAAACAGAGAGACAGAGACTGAAATTGAGGCCCCCTTGGCAGGAATGTGACCCTACAGAAACTCTTTACTCTATACTTTGTCTCCGGTGTTGAACTAGGTAGTTGGACAAAACAACAAAAGGCAGAGGATTTATGCCTCCATTTGGTTTTAGGGCAGAACAGGAGAACAGTGAATTCAGTTGAGAGGTTCCTGTGTTCCTCTCACTTCAGCATAATCTATAGTTGTAGGTTTTACTGCCTCTGTAGGCACCTAAAGCACACAGCAGGGAGGTTACTGAAAACAGTGAATCAAAAAGGCTGTTGTTGAGCTCCCAAAATAGATATATATATTGTTAAGAAAATTAACAAGAAAAACACAAATTTGCATTTTAAGCTAAAACTAGTAATATTTCACCCTGCTGGCAGCCAAATATGATTAAAAACAGATTGTTTTTGCATTGTGTCAGGTATCAAACTATGTTTTTAAAAGTGTTAAATAATCCGATAAATTGATATGAAAAATTAATTCAAAAACATGAGTCATAAAAGAAAACAAGACAAAATTAATGAAAGCACACACACACAGCAGCAGCAGCAACAGCAGCTCTGTAATTCCCACTCATACTGTCGGCCACTTCATAACTCCTCCACTGCAGTATTGGAGTGGATGAGTGCTTTGGTTTTTGGCAGCTGCAGGCAGTGCTGTGACATGGGGCAAGACAATCCTTGGCCCCCTAAACTCACTCCCACCCAAAACATTTCTAATCAGTCCATGAACTGAACATGGCAGGTTTCTGTTTAGCTCTCTAATCCCCAAACTACTACTGTTGCAGACTGTACCCCAGAGGAAGGAAACAGATAGAAATATGTTTTGATGACCATGAGGATATTTATAATTGTTTTCATCCTAGGCTATGCTAGTTTTCCATTTTTCACTTAACATTTCGTCATCAGCATAGTGCGTCAATATGTCATGAATGCTGTATGTCATCCACATAGTTATCAGTGTGGAAAAATAAACTAAACCAGATGTTAGGTGCTCATCGCCTCATTACATGTACTCTGTGTGAGAGAGATTTCTGTTAATCACATTATGAAGTCCAAGTTTCCAGTAAAATATAAATAGAATAATAATAGAAACTGATAAAGCATGTAATGATCATATGTAATTTATGACATGTTTATTTGAAATTTGAACTACCGTTTGAACATGAAAAAAAAAGTCTGTTCAAACTGTAATAATCTGACAGAATTGAAAGTCATCAGGAGGAGATAGAGGTATGGAAACAACAGCTAATGAACACCAGGTGTGCCAGCTGATTGCTCAGCTCAGTAGGTCAGATCAATTATGCCGATGACGTCACAAACCAAACAACATCACAGACAAACAAAATGCTCACAACTTCAGTTCTTTGAACCAGTGCCCAAGGGGATTTTATATCAGCTGATAGCAAATGCTTCTTTGTTTACTTAGTTATTAAAATAACTGATAAGTTATTTGAAATAACTTAAATCAGTTATTTCAATTATTTGAAATAACTGATCAAACTAAGCACTGGGATGTCCTCTTGCTTAAAGAGGCAATTGCAGATGCACACAGTTTTACATTGTAGTTTAGGATTAGGCTATGTGGATTGTGTTTGCATCAATTGAAACAATTTATGTGGTAGTTTCAAACTTGTCCATTAGGACTTAATTTTTTGAAAAAGTTATTTGTTTTTAAAAGCAAAATCTAAACATGCCCTAACACCCCTCAAAACCCCTTAAACTGAAAAAGCAGGTGAAAAAAAATAGGGTCCTCACCTTTTGTAGTGAAAGATACAAACATTTTTGGTTTGAGTAGTCCACAAATTTCAATGACAACACCTTGACTGTACATATGGAGATATATTGCATGTATGTTTGTGTGTTGACAGCTGACCAGGAATCTCATTTCTTTTTTCCCTCTCTCCCTCTAACTCATCCTGACAGGGCTATAGCCTTTCTCTCCACCTTGGTGGCTTCACCAGCCCTCCGCTCGCCACCAATCAAACCCGCTCTGACACTCTATCTGCGGACCTGTGTTTCACTGCCTGTGTGCATGCGCCCTCTCATCAGAGCCAATCAAACCAGATGCATGTGTGCCTACGCCTGCATTTCCCGTGTGTATGTGTGTGTGCGTGTGTTTATGCAGTATGTGCCCTTTCCCCCTCTCGCTAAAGCCGTCCTGACGTGTTGTGTAATTGTACTCGTCTGCCTCAAGCTGGCTCTCCTGTATTGCTGGGTGCTATAAACTCTCCGTGCCTCTTAATGTTTCTTTTTTTCCTCTCTTTCTCTGACGGTTTCTCTCGCTCACTCCCATGCATACATAGACACGCAATCATACTGTATTAATCCAGGTATAGTGAACCACACAGGCATTTTTCAATTCAATTTTTTAAACCAAACATTTTTGGTTTAAACTGTTCTCCAATTTGTACGTTAAGATGTTTCAGCGCACAGGGACAGATTTGAAAGTTTTGATAGTAAATTTCCGATTTTGTGTGCGCACTGCTTCCTCCGGCTGTTTTCTCAGATTGTAATCATTTGAAGGAACATCACTGCTCAGTCAAACCCAGTGACACATTTCCCACTTGAGGCTCAAAACATCGATCGGCACTCATGATTCTGCCCTCGTTTGATCTCAGACCTTGTTCTTTGTCTTTAAATCTGTCCCTGTGTGCTTGTTGTGTGCTCGCTCAAACGTGTGATCTTCTGCCTTCTTGCCTGAAACGGTGTTTTTCTCATTTATCATCACTTTACCCAAACCATGGGTCTGCCTCTGAGACCAATTTGAAGCAATTTTAAGGACAGTCAAAAAAAAAATCTGTGAAACCAGAAAATATTTGGCCCTTATCTGCTTCCCAAACATGTTGTTTTGTGAAGGTTTGGCGAGTGGATGGGTGATGTAAGACTCAAGAGCCATGCTGGCTGCTCTGCAAGGCTATACTTAGACACATTAGTGCTTTGATTGAAATGTTAATGTCAGCATGCTAACATGACAATGTCCTCCAAATTAAATGCCAAAAAAGTTGTTGGTCCATTCACTCCAGAACAACACATTCATATGTTTTCTGATCTAATGCCCCTATCAGCACTAATCGGCAGGTCATCATTTGTCTGTGCTTTCCAAAACCGTTCCCCAAGTTAACAGTTAAAAGATAAACATGTTTTATAATGTGAAAATGCTATGGTTAAGGTCTTCACAGGTTAAAAAAAACAAAAAACATTTGGTTAGGTTTAGAAAAAAGATCATGATTTGGGTTAAAATAAGTACTTTGTTAAGGTAAGGAAAACATTGTGGTTGGGTTAAAATTACTCACATTTGGATCCGGTTAAGAGATATACTTAACGATCAAGATCTAAAAAGTTTATCGAAAAAATGTGGCTTAAAACTGTCCATTCATGAGAGAATTTCCTGACGGACAACCACAACACTGATGTATTATCTAGTATTCGGTTGACGGCATTGTGGCGGACAACCACAATGGCGACGCATGCGCATGAGATGATCACCATCTTGTGCACATATAGTAGAGATATTTGGTAGAGGGGGTATGACGCCATTGACAGGCGACCAAGTGAAACGGACCGTTTTCTTCATTAAAATTACGGATTTCTCTAGGTTTGAAAATTGTTGGAAACATTTGGGTAAATGTAAGTACACAGCTGAACAAAATAGTCATTTTTAGACATTTTGACACAGAATAGTTACATATTATAGCTTTAAAGGCAGATTAGACTGTTGATCATATCTGTTCTTAATTTTGGTTTCTGTTTACTTGAGCTGTTCAGTGAGTATGTTTTAGGTGTCAGTTGTTTATTTTCCCCAGAGTACTTTTGAAGTCATGTATCTTTGATTTTTTCATCTCAACCTTTTTTTGTATTGTTATTTAGTCTGTTTCAAATTCCCTTATTGGCAAAAACTATTCTTGCTTTTTTAGTTTTACTTTCTCATGATCGAATATAGAGTACAAGAGTTCCCTGTTTCCATATCTTCCTCTAGTATTTGTGAAAACTCTACTTACTGCTTATTTTTCATTTAATTTTATAGTACATGAATTGAATTCAATGACTCTACAGTTACAGAAATAGTTTATCAGCACAATGGCTTTTACAACATATTCCTCATGCATAACAGCACTATTTATAATTGCTCTGTAAAAGAAGGTTGGCTGAATGCAAACATAGAATATATAAAGGGATAATTATTGCAAGGTAAAATAATTTTTATAATAATAAATAAATAAAATAATTTTTCTTTACTATACTGTGGAAAAATAGAGTTACTTATCAGAGTGTGTATTAACTTCCTGTTATCTGCCTTCTAGTCTTTATAGATAATGCACTACAGTGGCTTTGCAGGCAACTCATCCTATTGTTATGTGCCTTTTTATCTACACTAATCGTATGCTATTACCAGAGAGACCCAGCCAGGGCAGACCTCTCTCTGCGCTGAAAGCCCCGCTCGCTATAATGATTAGCCGGTGATGGATGAGACCCAACTTGACAGAGATAGGTGTTGCAGGCATGCACACACACACACATGCACAAGCTCTTCAGTAATTTCAGTCAGAGTACGTATGGGTTGGAAAAAGTGTGTGTCTGTATGAAGTGTGTGTGATAAATTGGAGCTCTTTGTCAAAGAGGGGACACTATGTGGCTTCAGTCATTGTATCAATTAAGGACTGTGAGAAACATGTTTTCAGATCTGTGTGTTTGTGTGTGTGTACATGCATGATGTGTCTATCACAGGGAGGGAACGGACTCTGAATCAATGCAGCATGAAAGAACAGCTAATGAGAGTCAGCTTTAAGTGTGTTAATAAAGTTTATTTTTATAGCATCTGTCTACAGCCAAGTGCTTTAAAATTACTATTTCTTTTCATTTATTTTTATTGCACTAGACAGTTTTACAATGAAGGGCATAAGGGAATGCACCATTTACGTAAAAGAAATAAAGTAAAAATAAACAAAGGCAAGTCTAAATGTGTATTGAGCTGCGAGGCGTCCACAAAGTTTAGGAGACGCAACCTCAAAGTTGCAGTCTATTTTGAGCAAACAAGGAATGCAGCCACACCAGGGTCCAGGCTCAGCAGAGGCCTGGGTGGGCTCTGATAAATATTTTGTGAAAAGTTAAGAAAAATAAGGATGACATCAATGTTAGGATTAGTATACCTAAGAACATACCAAACAGAACACACCCACAATCTAATGGACCGAGGACATGTCCCCCTCACTTCTCAAAATCCTATTTTTTCTCTCCACTTTTACAGTTTCTGGTTGATTTACTTACTATTATCTCTTTGAACATTTTCCTCTTACTGTCCAGCCACCATAGTGGATGATCCTCATTTTTGCCATAAAAGTGATATGTATATAAAAATGAGGATCATCGAGCTGTGACTTTTGCCTTTAGTGAGATACGTACGGCTTTTTGGTTGTTGTAGACAATCCCTGTCACAGTTCAGACTCCCAAGTGCTGATTCTCATCTCAAAATTATTGAGAACTTCTTCTTGAAGCATAGCGAGACAAGGAGTCTGAGTGAATTGTCCATATTACGAATTGAGAAAAGAAGTTAGATTTAGAGCAGATTGTGGCTTTCAGAATGTCAGAACAATGTCAAAGACCTTATTTAGTCACTTCTTAATTTCTGATGTTTGTCAAACACACCATCACAGTAAACACTCTCGAATGTTGTCAGTTAGTTTACTTTATATGTACTTTTCTTACACATACTGCACTACTCATTGGCGGTGTAATGATGAACTCTCTCTGTATTTTCTTTTTGGGTTTTTTTTGTTGAAAAAGCATGCAGCCCAGACTGTATAATATATCTTACCTTGTGAAAAATCTATCCTTCTTTGGTGTTTGGGCAAATATTGAGAAATGTAGAGGGTCAACAAGAGATACATAAATGGAGAAAAGGGAACGCAAAATTGGGCTAGTTTCAGCTATCCTTGCTGCTTTTTATGGTTCTTGGAGAAAGTCAATTTGTCTCTGACAGACTGTGGTTCTGCGGGGACGTCCCACAGAGGCATTTGTTAAACCAATTGCTGTACACTGCAGCAGTCCTTCTCTCTCTCTCTCTCTTTGCAGTCTTTATTAACTATCAAATAAATTAAAGTGGTTTTAAACCACATAGCTAACAATCTTTAGAGCCTAATCCCTGTGATAAAAATCTAATTTACGTTCACAGATCATGTTGATATGAGGGAAACCATGCAATTATTTATTATTGTGCCTTGTCGCCTGGTCTAATGAGAGGCATTTAATATGGTTTGATAAGTCTAGGAGAGTCTATTTCATTAAGGAAGATATATACAGATTTGAATTAGAATGAAAAAAAACAATTTCTTCAGTATTTTTCACATTTTTCCAAACAGTGATGCAGAGCTCTCAGCCTACGGACTGAAACCTCTTTATAGTTATTGTTCCACTTATACCACCACTACAGTCATCTCCAACACTTTATGTACAGCTTTTGTGATTATTTTGGGCATACAAGGTCAATATATCTCCACTGGTTTTTGCCTGTGTGTCATCACAACCTTTTAAAAAAAACACAAAAAATAGATAATCATTCAGTTATTCAGGCAACGCGTGATCATATTTGCACTGTTTATCATCCATCTATCCACCGGGAAATTCAGTCACCTGTTTGCTGCATCACATGGGTCACCTTGCTATCCTGAAATGAAGTAAAAATATGTTTACAAAACATCACTTCATTAAATGATTAAAGACAACTTGAATATGGCAGCTGTGATCAGAGAGCTCACAGTCATGCACTGACTAAATATTTCTCCCAAAGCCCTGTTCCATTTCTCAAATGTAATTTACATCTAGATGTCGGAGTCGTGGGCACACTAAAAGAGGAGTTACATCACTGGGTTTAAAATTAAAACTTGCAGTTTTTTTTTGCCAGTACTAGCTTTTGTTACCTGGTTTAGATTAGTAAAGGTTAGTAGTAGGTTAAAACATTTTTTCTACTGCCTCCTTTGTGAGCAATAAGTTTTGGAGGAAACAAGTGAGATGAATATGAAGATAATGTATTCTGGCAAACTGCTGTACTGTACTGTACTGTACTGTACTGTTACTGTTTATTTTAATTCTCCCACTCTGTTCTAAACTATTAGTTACAGGCAACAGCTGCAGATTTAAGACCTCTCTGTCATAAAGTATACAGTTCTTTCTCTTCCTTCCTTTTGCTCTGCTGACGTCTTTGACTACAGGGTCAAGTCAATTTTTATTTGTATAGCCCAATATCACGGATCACAAATTTGCCTCAGGGGGCTTTCCAGTCTGTACAGCAATACAACATCCTCTGTGCTTAGTCTCTCTATTGAAATAAGGAAAAACTCCCTAAAATACCCAGGGGAAAAAATGGAAGAAACTTCAGGAAGAAGAGGAACAGAGGAGGGATCCCTCTCCCAAGACAGACAGACGTGCAATAGATGTTGTGTGTACAGAATAGAACACAAATTACAGAATAATTATAATGGATTTATAATATCTATGAAGAATGTGAAGAAGAGGATGCAAAGCAGCTCCCAGATGCCAACAGAACAGAAAAGGATCTTAACCATGCAACCTCAATCAAAAAAACAGATATTTTTTGTGATTGTTGCAACCAGAAATACTTGATTTCGCAGCAGCTTTTTTGCAAAAATTGTGATGTAATTTGTGAAGTTTTATTTGATTTTTTTGCAGTAAAATTGCAGGAATTGGCAAAAAGTAAGCAAGCAAGTTGAGGAAACAAATTGCTACTACAACTGCTCCTATGAAGAGAAGTCATATGTAATCATCATACTGCACATCACAGAAATAGCTGGAAATATTTTGGTTCCCATCTTTTTTTTTTTTTTTTTTCCTGAACTTAAAGAACCATGATGAGCCCACATTTCCCATATACCCCGTCACTTCCTGTTTTGCCATTTTTTTTCCTGGCCAGCTGGCATGGTGTTTGTTTTGATGATGAAAGGAGGGGTTGAAAAGCCTTGCTAACCTTAAGGGATGAGTTATTTTTGTTGATAAAGCATTTTTTTGTTTGGAAAGGCTCACTTTGTGCCTTCAGCAGAGCTTCTGTGAATCTGACTCGGTCACACAATATCTCAACTCGTCGCAATTATCTTTCATTCTCATTGCAAGGTATGGACATGAAATTTATGATGATATATCAATGTCAGAATCTTCCTAGTAGAACCTTTAATGCAGAGAAATCACATGAATTTTGCAAAATTACAAACACTTGCAAATATTGCAGAGGTTTGTCAAATTTGCATTAATTATTTTCCTGGAGGGACTGGACTACACATGCACACAGGAGACTCACATCACACCGTTCACATAGACAAGAGAAGAGACAAGAAAAGACAATCACAGAGGAGAGAGAGAAAAGGATAAAGACATAATGCAGAGAGACACAAGGTGAGGCTGAACTCCTGCAGGATGGGGAACCACATCCAAAACCTCAGGAAATGGCATGACAGCCAGGGAAGCAGAGCGGTCCCAGAATAGGTTCTGGTCCAGCAAGAGATGCCTGAGAGACAAGAGGGAGAGAGAAGAGAGCAAACAGCAGGTTAGAGAGATGCAATGGTGAACAGTTGCAATAATCAATAATCTCGTTAGCAGGACAATGCCTAGTAAATTCTTTGAGACAGAACCAGTAGTACCAGCAGCACAAGGTCATGAAGTACTCAATTAAAGGCAACTGATTGTAAGTAAAGGCAAAAAGATGAGTTTTAGGTTTAGATTTAAAGGACTCAACATACTCGGAGTGTCTGATGTCAGCAGGGAGATTGTTCTATAAAAACGGGGCCCAATAGGAAAAGGCCCTGTCGCCCTGCTGACTTCTTTCTAACTCTGGGGACACACAGGAGTCCTGCATATTGAGAGCGGAGAGCTTGAGATGGAATGTAAGGTTTAAGGAGATCAGACAGGTATGATGGGGCATTTAGGATTATATAAGCCAGCATTGGCGCCAAAGTCTGATCTAACATGGATAGGAAGCCAATGAAGGGAGGCTAGAATCGGTGTAATATGGTCAAATTTTTCTTCTTTTAGTTAAGATTCTAGCTGCAGCAATTTGAACCATCTGAGGACTTTTAGTACAAGTATGTGACAAACCTTTAAAAACAGAACATTACAGCAATCAAGTCTGGAATGTCAAAGCAAGTTGTTTTGGTCTTTGGGTGCTTTCTTTCTCCTCTCAAATCCAGCATTGGTAGCTTTTCTTTTCACCGTCTTACTCTCCAACATTTTGAGTACATCTTTTGGTAGGCAGTTGAGGTGACAGATTTCTCCTTGAGTTTTTACTTTTCACTCTAAAAACACTGCTGCTGCAGTGGAATATGCCGAGCACTTAGTTTTGTTACTTTCTGCTACAGTATTCAGTCTTCAGAACAATCCCACATCTTGCTCACATGTTTGGGACCACTGAACACTTCAACGCTAGTAGATCGATCTTCTCATATCAGATCAGTCTATTAAAACTATTTTATAATAATCAGACCAGCTTGCACTTACTATATTTTCCAATTTTCATTAAGGCCAACTAGGGCTGCAACTAACAATTATTTTCATTGCTTTGTCTATAAAATGTCATAAAATAGTGAAAAATGCCTACTATAATTTCTTAGAGCTCATGTTGACGTCTTCAAATCATCTGTGATTCATCTGATCATCATCAATCTGACCAACAGTCTAAAATCTAAAGATATTCAGTTTACTATCATGCACGACACAAACGATTAACGTTTATGGCTTAAATGATTATTTGATTATCAAAATAGTTGGCGATTTAATCCTCCAGCTCTATTGCCAGTCGTTGCATAAGGCCTATCTAGCGAAAAAACATCCTGTCATTTAACGATTGCGCGTGTCGGAGCAGAATTCAATCCCTAATAGCTTTAAATAATGAAACTGATGCGAAAACGTATCAGTGGATTCACCTTAAGGAGTGATGGCGAGCATCCCTCACGCTTACGATGATCATGGCTTAAGCAAAAAAAAAAATAAGTCCATTAGTGACGCAGCTTGTGAACAAACAGAAAAAGTCCTTGCTCACAACATTTTAACTCACCTCTCTCTCTCTCTTTCTAAAAATGTCCTGCCATGTCTAAATAAAACCGCGAGGAACACTAACATAAAAGTCACCTATGTCTGGATGGCAAAAAGCCATCACTTTATGAATGTTACATATTCCATGTCTGAAAAGGGCTCTACCAGGAAGCTCCAGGCTGTATTCAAATTCAGTGGCTTATTTATGCTGCTGTCTGCCTTCCAAGAAGCAATGCCACAGTGAAGCACGCTTGGGGGTTTAATAATAATACTGAGAGTGCCTGGGAGGGAGAGAGAGGCTTGTTAAGTTTCATGGTCATCTCGAGTCACGGTGACATAGATGGAGGATTGAGTAGGGTGTGTGTGTGTGTGTGTGGGTGGGTGGCTGAGGGGGGGTTTCCAATAAAGTTAGACAAGAACTGAGAGATTAAGAGGATAAATAGCTCATTTTGAGGTTTCTTTGAGGGAAGTCGTTCTTCTATCCCTCTTTCGATTTAATTATGTGAACACTTTGAGGGATGGTTAGTTCTAAGTGAAATTCACCCCCTGGGTCTCCAGCTGTCTGATTAGGACTACAGACAGCTGAGGTGAAGGAAAGCGTTAATTTGTGTGTATGTGAGTGTGAGTGACAGCGCTAGAGGTAAAACTGTAATACAGTGTAATGACGGCAGCTGATGCACTGCTACTGGCGTTATTCTCCGATAATTCATCAGGTATGCACAGCTCGCCAGACAGAGAAAAAAATGACACAGTTTAGTCCAGCTCATTTGTATCCAACGGTGATAAACAGCTAATTTTATATATATAGTAGTTCTGTATAAAATACTGACCTCACTTAGCATGTGAACAGACAGCCTTCGGGCCTTGGCATTTTGAATTTGCACATCACTGTGACCGATGGATGGAAAAACTGGTTCCACATTTCTCGTTAAAATGAATCCATTATCTTTGAATAGGCGGATGTTGTTTTTTTTTGTAATTTTCACTGCCTCGTAATTTATGTCAAATGAGTGTATTACAGGAAGTTCTAAGGAAAATGGATCAATTTACCAGTTGAGCGAACATTGAGATGAAAATCAATTAATTTCTCACAGTACACGATTCCTCTGCAGTTGCCCTGTTTTGTACTGATTTACGCCCAGAGGGAACATTGCAACTGATGTTTTTAGCCATATGGGACTGTTTAAACACACCCATGCCATTCACTGCCCTCAATTTCCAATTGGAAAGAAGATTAATATCCAAAGTAAGGAGACTGATGTTTTACCAATAGCCACCCAAGTCAGGTCAAGTCAGTTTCATTAGTATAGACCCTCTATTTGAATAAGGAAAAACTCCCTAAAAAATAACCTTTTAAGGGAAAAAATTGAGAAAGCTCAGGAGGAGCAACAGAGGAGGGATAGAATAGATGTTGTATGGACAGAAAAGACCAAGATAGCAAAATTACAGAATTACAGCATGTAAAAACAGGATGACAAAAATATGGATAGATTTATAATATGTATGAATAACCCAGCAAACATTTTCTTATTGTAAACTTGAATATTAATAATAGCTAATACTTATAAGGACTACTGCCTCTAAGCAGAAAAGCTCCAGGTTCACTTCATATTAACTGGCTGTACATAAGTTGATTAATCACAATAACTTCAAATTTTGTTGTACCATTGAAGTATATCAACTAAGACAGGTCCTTCAACAGCTGATTTTGTGGCCCAGACTTGTAGAGGACCTACTGTCAAAATCTAGTTTTAAGCAAAGGTTTACTGGTTGTTTTTTGGGTGTCTTGGGAAATAATCATCAACAAGTTTTTGATGATGTAAACAGGTTTATTTGTGAAAAATATTAGTAATAGGCTACATCGTTTCCATTTCCATTTTAGTAAGAAGTGGAGGAACAGAAAAAACCCCATCTCTGCTACTTAGAGCACAATCACTCTGAGGGAACATGCCACAAGTGAAGAACACCCATTTTCCATAGACGTTCAAAGGAACATTACATTCTGCTGATTTATTCTGCTGTACTTGTGAGTTGTGATAAGGACAACAGAGAACTGAGAGAGTGGAAACTGTGAGAGAACAAAAAGACAAATAACATAAAATGTTAATATATAATAGTAGAGCACCAACAGGAGATAAAATGAACTGGACATACAACCATTACATGACTATTTTGATAATGAATTGATTAATTAATTAATAACTTTAAATATTGTACCCAAGATGGAGCATGGACATTTTCATCAATACCATTTCTACCTCATCTTTATTTAAATCACATGCTTTATGTTTGTGTTAACTATCAAAAGTCAACATTAGCTTCTTAAAACCGTTAACGCAATCCTTCCTGAACTGACATACCTTAGCCTTAGATCTGCCCTGCAAGACAATGTCCTAAAGCTCCCCACATGTGTTAAGGCTAGGCTAGTGAACCCAAGTGCAGCACACAGAGACAGGAGGCAGTGAAGGCAGTGAAGGCAGTTTATTGCGGTGCTGGTAGCTGCGGGACTTGGGCGAGGGTTTGGGCAGATAGCTGGAAACCCGAGGCAGGTTTAGGTGAAGAAGCTGGGGCCAAGCAGGGCAGGGTAATGCTGAGGGGAGCCAAGCAAAGCAGGTTCCAGAAAGTGGGGAGCCAAGCTGAACCGAAGAGGGAGACAGGCGAGGCAGGATGACTGGAGACTGGGGCTGGAGTCAGGCTGAAGTTTACTGCAGGCACAGGGAAACGGATTAGGCAAATGCAACAAACTGACAAAGCAGTAACAAGATAGTTGGCTTGAAACATGACTGACTGAGTAAACAGAGCCTATGATCTGGCGAAGTGGAAGAGTCTGAACCGGGTCTTTATAGCAGGGCTAATCATGATGGATGGCAGCTGGTAGCCTGATCCTGCACACCTTTCTCTGAACCTTGTAATGAAACAGACACATAAGCAGGTGGAGAGAGAGGGAGAGAGGCCGCTGACTAGGTGGAGGAGGAGGCTGACATGGAGGGTGTGGCAATATGTTTAGATTTTATTATTTCATCTTGTCAGCAAATTATTTCATTAATTGAGTTGGTTGTTTTTAACTGTATCTTTTAACTGGATGAAGGATTTTAGTCATTGGACGTTATCAGAAAAACAAGCTGAGCAAACGTTAGCAGCAGCTCGGCTAACAACCCCTCTCAGATGTCCTGTGCCCACCAAACAGCGGCAGAGAAACACTGATTTTTTTTTATGTGAAACTGCTTTATTCAGTGTTCTTACTGGTTTTAATCACCGGGTCTGTTTGCTCTGGAGAGGAGGAGACCTCTGCGGATAATTCGGCTCCCGGTTAAAAACATCCTGAATGATGAACACTGAAATAATCCTAATCCGGAGAAGCTGGTTGTTTAACAATGAAGACAACAACGCCCATGATCCCAGGCTACTTCACAACATCACACTCCGTCTTTTGTTATTGTTTTGATTGAGAGACCCCTAGAGGCAGAAATTACATAAGATGTGGATGTTTCTTTATAAGTCACTTTGCAGTTACCTTGATTTAAAAGTGTATACCTGGTTGTGGTTCATAAAGAGAATCAAAATGATGAACACAGATTTAGCTTAAAGTTAAAACTCTGCTTTGCCCTGGTGTCCATTCCTCTATTTATCGTCATTGGACGATGTTATTACAGTATCTGTTTATGGTTGGTGTAGGATTTTTGCCCAGGATTTTTTGCTTCTGAGCATCCACAAAACCGGTGCAAATGGACCACGATGAATTTAATGGCGATGTTTTTCTAAGCATTAAGTGAGAATATGGTCAGATCTTCCAGTGTTTCAAAGTTAAGATGCAAAGTGGAATCAACCCAAAAGTTAGAGAGACTCAAAACCCAAACTTTTCGGGGTGAGATCATCAAATAGATGAAGTTTTTACAGAAAGAGCTGAAATGTGTGGGTTTTAAATATGCATAAAACCTGTGTAACTTTACAGAATCTAAACTGAGCTGTCAGAGAGGTGGGAAGAAAAACAGATCTCTCTTTTTTTCTCTTTATCTTCTACTACTTCATGAGCTGAGATGATTCATGACTAAAAAGTGTTAAAAAGTCAAAGGAGTGGGTGTTTTGGTGTTAGATTGGGTGATAGGGTGGCGGCGGTCAAAAATAATTTAGATCAAAGGCCCAAGATGAAGATTTCCTTCTCTATGAATCATTAGCGATGAAAAAAAAATGAGGGCGAGAGAAACAGGGGCAGAGTAGGATGCTGGTTGATTTGTGAACATCAGACATGGCTGCCTATTTAGTCTTAGCCTTTGATAGAAAACATCTGCTTGGCTCTGCCTGTCTGTCACTTTCAAACTGGAAGGAGTCATAGGCTGCAGTGTGCAGAGTGAGATCTTTGACTCAACAGTCTGTTAGTACTCTGAGACAAATTCAACTGTCTGTCTTCAGTGAATCTGCTGCCAGAACAGCTGCCATAGACCGTGCACAGGGAGAGTTCATTATTTATGAGGCAATTAATCCGATGGTCAGAGAAACGATTGCTTTAGTTGGGTTTAATCATATGAGTTGTATCAACTCTCTATCAATTGTAATAACATCGTAAACGCCAAAGTAAACGCCGGGCAACATCGCTCCAACAAAATCCAGCAGAACAAGAAACACAAGCGGTCAGATGATCAGACCGGTTGTAAAAGTTTCAGCAGAATTATTTATTCAAAGGTAAAGTGAGCACACTTGAAATTGCGGATTCACAGATCCAACTTTTTCTATTTCCAGGGTGTCAGCTGATACTGCATACTGATCCAATACCAGTGCTCTTATTTCCACAAAATAAAATGTGCAAATCTCTCTGTGTGCAACTGATTAGGACATGTGTCAGCTAACATGAGGCTGTAACTACAGATCACTTCTTAACCACAAGAACAGACATTCATACACCAACGTGTGAAAGTTCCATTCATATTTTTAGAAGGTTTATAAAATTGCATCGTTACAGCACATCAACCGCATAACGACAGACACACCATCATGTTTTTGCCTAACACTCCCGGTGTTGAGAACATGTACGGACCTCTGAGCTTCTCTGACAAACGGTGATGTGCTGCACTCATTGTTCTCTTTGTATCTACACAGAAAAGCCTTCCCCCATCATAATTACATGCTTCTACATGTCTTCATCAAACCATCTGTGTGTGGCTGCATCTTTTACAGAGTATTAGGGCAATTGTTAGAAAAAAAGGTGATTTTAAGAATTAAGTTATAATATTCCAAGAAAAAAGTTGTAAACAGCATAGCTCCTCCAGTAGCGTTTTTAACTCCAGTTGCTAAAAGTCTGTTTCAATTTGATGTAACATCAGTCTTCATTTCTTGAGCTGTTCTCCTTTGTCAAGCTTAGTTAAATATGTTATAAAAATGTATTCCATTCATGCAAAGCTTCAAAATGACCTCCCAAAGAAAAAAAGTGAAGAAAATGTTTATATGTACTGTCAGAAAAATTACATGGAGGAAATCTATTAGGTAACTGCAAAAGTCTCCGTCATTACTCTCTGCAGTCTTTATACAATCGCTGCAGGAGTTTTTACCATGCAGGACATGGAAAGTGCACACTATGAACATTAGCTTACCACTGCAAATGAGTGGCGTGGGAAATTAAAACTATTTAATGTGGGTTCATGACATTACCCAGTCTGCTTAATTAGGTCAGTATCGACACAGATACCCAACAGATTGAACCAGTCTGTAGAGTGTGATGGATTGACCACAGATATTTTGAGAAATAATTTTACCATTCAGATTTGTTTCCTCTGTTAAATAGGTTTGGCTAGTGAGGACATAGGACAAAATGGACATAGCGAGATGTGACGTCACTCATTGGTCCTGGCTACAAATGGAAACAATGTCACCGACCATAGAGCCAATTTGAAGCCCAGAGTTGCAGCTTATGGTCGGCAACATCTTTTCCATTTGTAGCCAGGATCTTCCAAAGAAGGAGTAGGTTGCCTTTAATGTTCTGGAAACACGCCCCGCTACCTCAGACCAAAGCAAACACTAGCCTACAGGGACCTCCGAGCGGTAGTGGTGTAACGGAATGTAGTTGATCTGTGATCCGTACAGACTGCCCCCCCACAAAATGTCAAGGACAGACAGTGTATCCCTAACAGGGATTTTGAAGAGCAACAACCAAACCAGCATCTAACAGGTCCAAAGTGACATCTGCATGTATATTTACACGCTGTTTAATGTGCTGCAGCAGCTAATTAGCTATCTAGCTGCTAATTGACGTTAGCAGTGCACTTTAAGGTACTTCTGCATCGGCTTCAGCCTCAAACCGTGGTTGTGGCCACTTCAGATTATCCAACTGCTCGTGTTTCTTGTCCCATCAGACCTCTTTTTAGTGACATGACAACATTCCAATATCCCAGCAGCTTATTGGTGAGTAAAATTTTATCCTAAACAACAAAAATAGGATCCAAGTTGTGATCAATTGGAATTCCTCCAGCATGGTGGTTTGTTAGGGAGGAAAACTCACCAATGTAACCACAGGAAATAATCCAAAATGCAAGGTTTATAGGTACAAGGAGGCTAGAGAAAAACTAGATCACAAAGAGCACATAAGAGTTCATCATGCCTAGTTCATGTGATGACATGTTATAAAAATAACAATCAACCTCTTTAACTTTCAACAGAGACCAGTGACATTAGCATTAGGAAGAGGAATATAATAACACACTTGTGGGATGGGTGGTGTGTTGGACTGTGTTGTTAGGAATCAGATTGGAACGCAAAAACTGCACCTTTGGAATGCAAAGCATTAGATGCCATAGGCATTTATAATCTGACAGTTATTATACTGTATATGCTGTGGTTACATATAGGCTTATTACAGAGGTTGGTGGAGTCTAATGTGGACACCTCAGTATAATTCCTGTATTTAACACATTGAAAGTGTGGCTGTCTTATTAGATCAGCTCAGTTTCTCTGGTTAGAAGCTCTGTAATAGTCAGCAGGGGAAATAATTATTCAGCATTGAAATGGGATTTGGAGTGAAAGTGACAGGTCTGTCAAAGATCACAGGATGGGGATATGATGGGAAGAAATAAACTGGGACTGGGCAAGAGGGAAAGAAAATTTCAATTTCAATTTCTTTGTAACTCTTTAGTGTCAAGCTGCTTACTTCCTGTGTTGCTGTCACAGAGGACCAAGCTGTCTGCTGCAGAGGCCACGACTGAAACTTTCAAAACGCCCCCAATCTGCCTCATTAAGGCATCAATAGGCAGTGCAATAAAATTTGCATTTTTCTCATGGGAGCTTGCTTACTTTTCCAGCCCCTGCTGTGAGGATTACTGTGGGATGGTAAAGAGGAACTTGTTAGAAATTCATGAGAAAAAGAACTTCGGACTTGACAGAATGGCACAAAACAGATAAGATGTCTGTGAAGAGTCTCAGTCATCCAGGCCATGGTGTATCCAGAAGGGCTAAATACAGTTCAACACCCTTTACACCCTTTTATGACAATTCAATAGAACCAATCTCATCCCGAACCTTGTGTGACCTTTCAGACCTGAATACCACCTGTTTCACATAAAACAAGGGTTTGTACAGACAGAAGCACTGCTGCACCATGGGTTAACCAGTGTCTCCCATTGTGGCTAATCTATATGTGGAGGAACTAAAGAGAAAAGCTCTGAGCTCCTTTAGAGGAACAGCACCTAGCCCCTGGTTCAGCCCACCCTCCTGACTTCCTGTGCTGCTCTGCTCGGTTTCCCTCTGGCAGAAGCTGGGTAGGGTCGTCTAAGTAACTGGCTGCACCTGAGAGGTGGGAGTGGCTAAAGGGTATAAAAGTCTTGCAACTCCCATGGTCTCCATACTGCTGCCCCTTTATATGCATACATACATACCTTGACTCATTCAGACATGCTTTACACCACTGACTACTTCCATATCCCCACACATTATCCTATTTTTTCTTATTAGTTGAATAAACTTATTATTTTGGTATTTAAACCACTTTGTGTGTGGACTCCCTATTTTATTGCAAATCTAAGCCAAGTTTGTAACAGTCTGCAATACTTGAAGGTTAAAAGAACTTTCACAACTTCCACATGACGCCATTTGCATTTAGTGATTGAGAGTCAGTCAACGCAAAAAAAAAGGTTGAGTCCAATTCCTCAAAGTCAAAACACGCTGTGAAGTCATCCATTTCCCATCTCATCTATTTCGCACTTTTATGTCAACTGACTTGAATTTCGTCATCTGCTCCATGCCCCGCGGCGTTCCTCTCTCAGAACTCACTTTTCATATAGTACCCGAATCTATAATTGGTGTTCCATCTTAACATACTGGCTTTCATTTCATACTTATTCCTTGTATAATCATTGAGTTTTTAACATATTATGCTTGTCTGTGATTATTCCAGAGTATCTCATTATGATTTAAGTCATGCATAACCCTGATCATCCTCATCCATCAAACACTGCTGCAAGGAGAAGCACCAGATATGATAAGTAATAGCTTGCAGTATGAAGGAACACGGCAGATCAATAGCTGTCAAACTAGACTTTAAGACAGGAGTGTGTGTGTGTGCAGACATGTCTGTCTAAATTTTGAGTATAGAAATTTGGGCTTGGAGGACTCTGAGACCATCAAGAGGGCAGTGTGGTAAAGGAATCTAGAGTGGGTCAGAATTGTCAGGAGTCACAGATGTGTACTGTAGCTCTGACGCTGGTGTTACACTCACACATGAACACATAGACACTAAATAAACACATGGTAACTGTCTCTTTCATCTATCTTTGTTCCAACATTTTTCCTGTCAGCACAGACAAATATAAGAGAAATTCTCTCATTAATGACATGCTAATGTAGTCTCTGCAGCTTCTCTTCTCACCGTGATGCTCTTTGTTTAATTTCTTTCTTAGTTTGGTTTCTTACGCATCTTAGATGATGATGATGAAAGACTAAAACATTATAAATAAATCGCCCAATTCCATCTCACACAACACACATATACAGAGCCCCCTGAGGCTAACTGCTGGGTGGTCTTGTACACAGGGAGCGGAGCATTCTGGGAAATGCCCCACAGAGAGGAGCAAGGAGGCAGCATGTGCCAGGTCAAAGGTCATCTACTTACAAGAATAAGTGTGCCATTGACTTCAAGTATGTGCTCTTGCAAGTATACTTTATTCAGCCAGACAAGTTGACTAAAAGCGTGTTTGTATTTATAGAGGCAGCTTTTATGTTTGAGTCAAGTCGGGTTAAGTCAAGTTTATTTAGTCTAGTATCACATACAGTGTCAGTGTGGCTTTACTGACCAAACCCATAGCATCTGCTCCCAACCCAGCAAGGACAAACTCCCCCCAAAGAGACATCTCATCTTTAAAAAAGAGAGGTTCAGCAGTTAGTAGAAATACTGAATACAGCAATGAGAATGAGTCCAATACTAATGAAGTAAAATAAGTCAATGAATAAGTCCAATATCAGTTCCTAACATTGTTGCAAATGTGGGTATGTAGTCTGAAGGAGGAGGTGGCAGTGCCAGACCCACGGGCCAGACTTCAGGACCCTGACTGTGTACTACGATGTAATGTACGGTGTGACCGTTTTGTTTTATATTTAGTTCCAATCGATGCATGGTCGCAGGAGGAAATGGGAAGTCAATCATGACCTTTCCTCCAGATTCCTAATGTGCAGCCTCAATTAGAGTGTGAAGGAGTCCGTTATATTACATTTATTTGAGAAGGAGAGAGACATGCTCAAGCAATCGACCCAAGCAGGAAAATCACAGGTGGAATTGATAAAATCAATGATGGCTGCATCCATTTTGGTGAGCCAATTCCAGGGCTCTGGTATGGTGTTTGCTCACTCACTAACATCGCTTACTGGGACATTTAATGGAATGGCGCCATTGTTAGTGTTATTAATTACACCTGCACTTTCCCTGCTTTGACAAGTCAAAATGTCTGCCGTGAAAATGGACAAGATGACTTGCGTTGAAGGAAAAAAATCATTTAGCCAAAGACTGTTTGGGATATTTCATTGTTACTTTTGGTCAAGTTGCAGGAGGAAAGATATGGTAGACAGATGTTTTCCTTTGTAACACAAATGTGATTTTCCATTCGACTACTGATAGATAAATGTGCAGTTTCCACACAACAGATATCGTCTGTTGCTACACTTGCAGAACCACTTTGTTTTTGTTTGAAGACAACCTAACGGAAAGCTTTTGGCTATGATGCTGCTGCCCTCCCACAGCCTGTACTGGCAGCAATACATTTATTTAAAAACTGATAAGATAACAGGAAAAATAGAATTAAATTTGGATGTGACTACACTTTTAGTAAGAAGATGCTGACTTTAAAAAAGGCAATGCTTTTTTTTTTAATTTCCTGCACCATTGTAGATCTATAAACATGTTTAATGTCAATTTTCCAATATGTTAAACTCAAAATCAATCAGGTGCTTTATTATAAACAACATTTTCCCAGTGATATTTGACATTCTCACAGGGGTGGCTACGAGGTAGCAGAAGGACGACCCAGTTTCAGACACCATGGCAGACATGTGGAATAAAAACAGGCTTTAATGATCAAAATCCAAGAAGACAGGCTTACAGGTCAGTGACAGGAAGGCAACAGGCAAACAAGTCTGGAGGGCAAAGCAGGCAAGCAGGTTAAAACCACAAGTGGCAGGAAATCAGGTAGGAAAAATCAAGAACAGGGAAACAGGTATACAAGAAAGTAACACTGATGAACTGGCACTAGTATAAGCTACTGGACTGGATGAGATAATGAGCAGCAGTTGATGATAATTGGGGAGACGCAACAGGTGAGCAGGTGAATGTGGGAACCAGGCTGAAGGCAGGGACAGAGGCAGAAAGGGCAAAGAAAACAAAACAGGACTGAGGCAGGAATTGTGACAGACGTTACCTTTCTGATTGATTCTAAAATGTTGTTGAATTCAGGTAATTTCCCATCAAGTAATCTGTGTTTAAAACATGTGATTCAGTATTACAGATAAGTATCCTCCACTATTCCTTTGTTCTGGTGCAGCATTGATACCTCGATCTTAGCGCACTGACTCTCATCATTATGCAATTTCTCGTATCCTTCAAGGTCTCTGATAACTCAACATGCATGCAACCAAGCCATCATTAGCACGGTTCAATTAGCCCACTCACTTGGAATGGGTTCGTTATGAGAATATACAGAGCCTGAAGGCCCTGCAGCCACCGGGGATTAGTTTTTGTTTTTGTTTTACTATTTGACCTGTTTTCATAAGAAGCTGATGACACTTAACATTATTATTTTTCATTACATGATTTGAAATGGAAATTATCATTATTCACCTTCAAACATCATATAGCTTAAATAAATCATAATTTAAGCATTTCTAATGTAAAACAAGTTTTATTCAAGTACATTAAAATTGCATTTTATGGTTTTCTCAATTGCATTTCCAGTGTGGTTGTACTGTAAGAAATGATTGGTCAGCAGTGTTGGAGTTCACATTGTAATGTGCAACTGTACTCATTTAACAAATAACATGAAAGTTACTAGTTTCTTTTAAAAACTATGTATGTATTACTGTATGTAAAATTCCCCTCATGACTCTGAGCAACATTCATGAAGGGAATTTTAAAACAGGGATGAAAACACAGATCATTTGAATCATTGCTGTAACAGTTTTAAAAGTCACTGAAAACATGCGTCATCCTGCTGACACGGGTGCCAGATCATGTTTGATGATGACGAATGCTTTGTTAATTCTGAAAACTGACAGAGATCGCCGACATGACAAAAATCTGATCTGTACAAAAACTGTGTCTCTCTCTCCTCTTTTGCTCTTCCTTTATGTCCGTGTCTGTCTTTCACAAACATGCTCACTTGATCTTGATCTTTGATCGCAGTCTTTGATCCGAACCGTGTAGATGTGTAGATAAATCTTTTCATCCGCTCTCAGCTCACAACATGAGCCAGACTTTTGCAGGAATGTAAACAAGCTATTTGTTTATATGTTTTTATTTTCACATGTTTTTTTCCATCGTCTTGAATCTCCCATACATCTGTTTTTATCCCCCCTCCCCTCTTCACCATAACACGCACACATAAACACACATAGTCGCCATATCTCTCACATGATACTATTAACATTAATGATTCAGAATGAGCAGGAAACAATCAGAAGAGAAACACTGGTCAGTCCACCTCTTCACAAAACTCTCAGGGGGAGAGAGAGAAACAGAGAGAGAAGGAGATCAAGAAGGAAGCTGCCATAAGAGGGATACACAGACATGATGTATACGCAGTGGCTGAGATAAGACACAGCAGCTTACAAAGCAAAAGCAAGAGAGAGGAAAGTCATGGGAATGAGGGTGAGGAACAAGAAAAAAGGTAAAGGTGAGCAGAGACAGTAAGGAGGAGGAGACTGATATGCGGATATACTTCAAGCACAACACTTTGTTATCTCTGAGATCCTTTATAATATCCTATAGAATACATTTTTGTTCTATAAGATATTATTCTACAGGATAACAGAGTTTTTTTTGCCATAAATACTTGTCCACTCTTGCAGATTCCATCCAGTTCATAAAAGCTCAGCTTCAGGGTTCTGCAGCACTTCATGAATATAGTTGGATGCACAATAAGTGCCAAGAACATGGTCTTCCAGTGAGAAAAGAGGAGTAACTGATGTTACACAAGGTTGTATTAAAGATAACAGGGTTGCTTTCTTCAAACTTTCGGCTGACTGAATGTGTGCCCTCTACACAAGGGGAAAAGGGAAACTAATTAAATTGAGAGCACAAATTATTAATTCGAGAGCACAAATTAGTTTTTTTTTTTCTTCGTGGCCCCTCCTGGGCTCCGAGGTACTGTAGTGTCCATGCATTGACACTGGTGATAATGGATTTTCTTTAATTTTACTTTCATTTTCTTCCAATTTACTTCACCGGATTAGCCAAAGTCTGACATTCCCATCTGGTTATTTCATCTTTGTATGATTTCTCAATTGAAATTCCAGAGAAAATTCTACCCTAACTTGTGTAAGAGAGTGATATCAATGTCCTCATCTGACTTTCAGCAAGAAATCAAATGAGTGTATTTCCCAAAATGTGTAACTATTCCTTTGAGGGGCTTATATGTCATTATCTGAAATAAGGGACTTCCATTAGATGTAGTCTGATACTGTCAGAGATTAATTGCTAGAATCAAAGCATGGTTTCTGCAAGAGGGAACATCAAAGTCTAATTCTATCTTATACTTTCTTAGCTTTCATAGTTTGGCCCTGTGTCTTTGTCAGCGCACATAGTCATAGAGCATCCTTTTCACCATCTAAAGAACTCTCCCCGCTCTCACTGACAAATACAAAAAAAAATATCCAAATAAATATTCATTCTGAATTTGTTCAGTACATCATGTTTCTCCTGTGAGTGTGCTTTTGGGGGGGCAACGATATACGTCACACTGTGATAGCAGATGGTGTTTCAGTATCACATCCAGCAGATAGGAAACTTACTTTGCAGTGACCCAAAAAGAGACAACAGCGTTTACAGGCATCACAACTTCACATCTTCAGTGCTTTCCTGTGCTTTCATTGCACTATGGTCTATACACACACACACACACACAGACACACATATATATATATACTGTAGAACTACTGGATCTACTGGATAACATTTTTAAATGATCAGACAAAAAAATGTATAGGACCTGCTCTGAGTTTTGCTGTGATCTAATTTCACAACCCCCTCCCTGTCACCCCTCTTTGTTTCCCCTCTTCTCCATCTTGCCCCCTCATCCTAATGTCTCTGTCCTCCCTCTTCTCTCAGCAGTCTCTCAGTGTGTGTCGGCGCTGGGGTGCTCACCCCACTATGAATACGCCATTGAGGAGTTCTGCCTGGCCAAATTCAGGCTGGACATGCAAGAGTTGGACCAGAGACGCTGGTGTAGCTGGGAGGACACTGTGGAGTGAGTAGGATAAACACACACACACACACGCACTCACATACACACACAGCGAGTGGTCCAAACACAAAGGCATCCAGTGTAAGTCAACAAAAAAACAAGTTAAGTCCACACTAAGAAACACTGTTATTTTAAAAAATCATTTTTCAGCCATTACAATTGTTCAAGTCTTGGTCACTTTCCAACAGCTGATTAGATACGGGGTGAGAACTGAGAAGAAAAGTGTGTGGAAGAAATGGAGGGGGTTGAGAGGGATACGCAGACAGTTTATGCAGAGAACAAAAGCTGTATGCCTCTGGCATAAACAGAGATCTTTTATTTATACACAAATATTATGTTTGCACTTAATGTAAAAGACATCTGGCGCTGCACATTTTCAAAATTGCCCCTACGATTTGAGAATCAGTTACTGGCATCATTTAGTACAATTAAATAATTACATAAATACCACCTCCCAGTGGACTGCGAGTTTAAAATTGTGCATCAAACTGTTTTGTATAAAAACAATTAAAAAAAACCATTCAGACATGTCAGGTTATGATATCATGCTGCTTCACTGAGGAGATCTTAACTCTTCCCACCACTATCAGCAAACATGGAGAAGGAACCCAATTAAGCAAATCTCAAACAGGTTTGACCATTGACCTTGTTGTTCGAGTCTCATGAGCAGCGAGCAATGTCTCTGCTCTCATGAGAAGTACCAACTGTTACTTATGAACAGTCTGAATACAAATGGTCTGTTTATCTGGATAAAATCATATCTGGCAGACTTCTTTTTAGTCAGATCTCAGCAGTCTCAGGCAATCAAGACACTTAAAACTGATTAAACCTTAAAAGACTGACAGTAAATCAGGGCATTGCTATTGTGGTCACAGTATATAGCATGTTTAGCTTTGACATCTTAATTCTTCATTCAGATGATGCTGCTCCGCCATCCAAGAGATTTGTTCAACTCTGCTCCGAGGAAATGAGCAGAGCTAAAAGGTCAGTCTCAAGAGGATGTCTGCCTTTTCATTCAAGGCTGTTAAACACCAGAATAGTCTTCCTGATAATCTGAAAACTGAAAAATCTATCGTTATAAAATGGATTTTAGATAACCAGTCATAATTTGACATCACAAACGTGTGTATCTTTATATTCTTAGACATCTTTATGAGACATTGGAACTTGAATATGGGATTCATGTGTGTATGGTGTCCTGTATATATTGTTTTTTCGCCTATAGTGTTTGTGTCTATCTCCCAGAGGGACTGCAGATAAAAAGTTAAAGCAGCTAGCTGGTACAAAGCATTTCTTCTTACTGTAAATGATTAATGACAAATGAATTTAATTTAAAAGATACTGTGGTCTGAGTTGTGGAAAAGAAGTCAAAGTTACTTCAGCAATGTGTTCCCTGTACCCCAAACTCTGGTCTGTAGTAGTCAGACAGAAATTGTATCTGCTGTAACACAATATCTAACAAGTGTGGTTCTTAGTTGGCCAATCCCTGAGCGGCAGTCAGTTTCTCTAAATTCTTGTCTCAAACCCACTCACCGAAAACAGAGAAAGCAGCAAGAAACTAAGAAAATAGAAAAGAGGAGTAGTGGATGAAGGATTGAAATGTCAAAAATGGTGCAGCTGAGTAAAAAAAGGTCAAGTATCAGGACAGTTGCTCTCCCTTCAAGGAAAAGCTACATCCTTGCCAAGATGCCACTGGGGATTTCAAATACAGTTCAAGTGACATTTGGTGTGTGTGTGTGTGTGTTTCAGGACAGTACACATCGACGCTGCCATCTTTCCTCTCAGTTTTAGCTGTTAAAGGAATGGCGGCCTCCTCAGCTGTCACTATCACATCATTTTGGGATTATACAATAATCCCACCTCATAAAACACCTCACATTGTACTGTGTAGTAGCTCAACTGTACTTCTTCCCGTCTCCGTCAAATTTAAACCTCTCTCATTTTGCTGAATACAAAACAGCAGGAATCATAAGTAGATTGTTAAATTATGTTCCTATGGTCATGTTTCTTATTATTTTTAATGCCCTCTTACATTTTTCATGTACTTCTGATTCCTAAAAATATGCATTCTTCGTATGTGTCTATTCTGTTTAACTGTCTATCGTCACTGCAGTACATTAACTGCATGTGTGTATTTTTCTCAGATCCCAGAATATACCTACTTCCATTATACTTTACAAGCTATCACATGCAGAAAGAAACTGAGTGCATGACTGCCTTCTTTCTGTCTTAGAACAGATCTGAATTACATGTCATCTTCACTGAAAAAGTACCATCATGTGTCTCGTCTTTCCTTTTCTACCTCACGGCTACATCACATACTGTCCTACTTCCCTCAATTCCCCTAAACCCCCTTCTGCTGCAGGCTTAAATTGTTTCTGGTTTGCTTCATCATGTGCCATTTCTACCTCTGCTGTGTGCGTTACAGCTGTTGTAACATTATATAGTATCTCACAGATGCTGTTGCTTACATATTGCAGGTTTATCTCTGTCCCCTTTCAATTTAGTGACACCCTTAAAGGGGACACATTATGCTTTTTGTGATTTTCTGTCATTAATATACTGTTATGATGTCGGATGTCTTTGTTAAACATAGTCAAAGTTCCAAAACATGAGTTGAATGTATCTAAAAATGCTGCCTGAAAGTCAAAAGCTTCAGGCTTCAACCTGCTCTGAACGTTTTGTCTTCAGAGTTTCCTCTACTTCCCCATCGAGCTGACTCTTTGTCACCGAGGTTGTTGCTAAGGTTGCTCCATGGGTTGTTTGCGTTCCACTCGCATATTTCTAATCTGATTTTGACTCGAACATGTACGGATATAGTTAAGAAGTTGACATTTTGAGTAATGACTGAGAAAAAGTAGTGAAATCCTACTACAACTGTTTGTTTACACAGCCTCCGAAGCTGGCGGTAGTCTGTTTTTTTGTTGTTTTTTTTACTGTAAATCATGTAAAGATATTCCAGTAGAAAATATAGACGTGGAATACATCTGAACTCTTCCAGCCCCTCAAGCAGTTATTGTCATTGCACTATGTCCTCTGGCACTATTTGCTCTCCTGTCAATATGCAGCAGTGTCTACATTAAATCCCAGCATGCAATGAGAAAGGAGCAGGGACATACCCCAGTCGGGTCACCTCACCATTACCCACCACTCAATACAGGGCTGTCTCACTCCTATTTCAGAATCAGAAAGAATCAGAAAGTTTGTATTAGTCATATGCAGGTTAACACAGGTTAGCTCAGCAATAAGAGCAATAGTCATAAAATATAGAATATAAGATAAAAAATGTAAAAAGATGGGATGAGATATAAATAAAATATAACACTATATGCACACACACATATATATATATATATAATATGAAAATGAGTATTTATAAGTAAAAGTGACAAGTATATACAACAGTATTGTGGTATTGGGTATGTAGCAGTCCTGGATCAATAGCAGCAGTCATGAGTAAACAGTGCAGTGAGTAATAAATAGTGCAGACAAGCAGGTAAACAAATAAGTGATGTGGAATATTTGGATAAATTAGTTGAGAAGCCTGATGGCCTGGTGGTAAAAACCGTCCTTACATCTGGCAGTACGTGCGGCCAACAAGGAGGACAGTCTGCGTGCTGGGTGGCTGGTGGAAGATACCTTGAATGGCCGGGAGTCTGTTTCCAGTGATGTGCTGTGCCGCCACCTCCACCACTCTCTGCAGTGATTTGCGGCTGTGGGCAGTGCAGTTCCCGTACCAGACCGTGATGCAGCCAGTCAACAAGCTCTCGATGATGCACGTGTAGAAGTTCATGAGGATGCTGCTGTTCATTCTCCAAACATCCTCAGTCTCCTCAGGAAATAGTGCTGCTGGCGAGCTTTCTTAACCATGGTGTCCATGTGTAGTGATCAGGAGATCAAAACACATCATCTCTTTAGTTTTACTGATGTTAACAGACTTTGTTGTCCTTGCACCAGCTGGTTAGTGTCTTCACCTCCTCTCTGTAGGCCGTCTCAGCGTTGTCTGTGATGAGGCCCAGGAAGGTTGTGTCATCAGCAAACTCAGTGATGAGTGCACTTAACTGCAGCATTGAGAAGCGATGGGAAATTAGAAATCCTTTGAAGTTTCTAGACAGGAGCACCCACAATGACACGACCAGGAAATTAATACAACTAGCAGGTGACAGTGCTAATCATTGAGGTGCTGCAAAGCTCGTCAGTAGAAAATCACTCCGGTGACATCTCAGCTCTTTTGTATTTCTAATCAGTCTATTGAAAATGCAAGCACACGATGCAGTGACAGCTATTATTGTGAGTTGCTTTAAAATCAGACAAATCTCCTAATACAAAAAAAAAAAAAGATTTTGATGTGTGAATTGTGAATTTTTCACAACAGACATTTTGACTTGTCAATGTAGGAAAAGCACAGGTGTTACTATTAACATTAACTGTGGCTTTGTTTTATGAAAGTGTCCCAGTAAGCCGTGATAGTATGATAATGGGCCAGCATGAGCAAAACCAGGACCAATAAACTGGAGCAGCCAATGAGAATTCAGCCATCATTAATTCTACTATTTTCTGACATGTTTTCCATGAAAACGGCCAATTGGAAGTAAAGGTAGACTTTTTTCTCTGCTAAATTTTCACTTTCTTATACTATATATACCCATTAATGTCGTTCCATTAAATCCAAGAAAATGTCTTACCTTCCTTCACAACAAAGTGGCGAGACATTTGAGATATCTAAATTCCTTGGATGATGTGACTTCTTCTCTCCTGACACAAACATTACTGATGTCGCTAAAGTGTGTGGATGAATTATTAGATCCTTTGGTTTATTACACACACAAAATATATCCTGCTTTCACAACCGGTCTCCATGTCCTGGAGCAACCTAGTTTAATATTTTATGTAATACTTTGTTTTTAAATTACATTTTGGTCAGAAATATTATTGCTACCTGGATTATGTTCAATGGCAACATTTTTTTGCAGTGGATGAGGTGCAGTTATATACTGTATGCAAGTCATACTGCAGCCAGGTGGTTGGGGCAGATGGTGGATCGGCATCCTGAATCCTGCATGTGGTCAGGTTAAGGCAACAAAAGAAATTTGGTCTCAGTTAAATGTTTATTAAGGAGACACATGGACTCAATATTTAACCAAGGCCATGATCTCTCCCTAACTTAAACCAAGTTCTGTGCGAGCCTAAACGTAACCATAAAAACAGTTTGATAATGCATTAGTTGCTATGATTGTAAGAACATAAAATATGTTGTTATGGAACATTTTGCAGTATGTTCAGTATCATTATTTTGCAGCATCCCAAATATGTTCATTAACAATTCACACTCTTACTTCTGTTAATAAAACAGGGCTTCCTAGACAGACGATTGAAGGCTCACAACAGTGTTTTATCATGATAATGACTGCTACATCACGTTACTGCTGACAATATTTGAATGCATGTTGTAGAGTTTCAGAGTTTATTAATGTTTTTTTCTTCCTCCCATGCTGCCAGTAGGTTTTCCCTTAATTTCAAAGCAGTATGATAGCTGACTCTTGAGAATTGCTTGAGTTGTATAATCCCTCACAGTAAACGTCAAGTCTGTATTCATTTTTGTAAGCAGTACAAAAATGAGGAACCGCATTTGCATCTGCAGACACGATGTTCAACAATGCAATTTTCAACAGTCTGCCAATAGATTTTAATATTGTATGGAAATTAATTGAAACAAGTGGCTGCCTGGAAGGTACAAAAAAGTGAAACACTAATGGTGAGCTCTCACATGAAATATTAAATGGAGTAAAACATGCAGCGTCACTGCTGTGGTCTTTTAAGGTGGAGAAAAGCAACAGTGCATTAAGTGTTTTACTCCAACAGCGGTGAAACTATTGAGCAGCTTGTCATAACAGACAACTGTTTACATGCAAAATGCATGACTCATAATCACAAGCACAAATATCAGTCTACACCCTTTGCATACTAATTCATGTTCAAATGTTTACTAGTGGATGCGCAGCTCAGTAAATCAATATAAGATGTACTGTCAAGCTTGTCTAATTGCTTCCAGCAACTCTGCCCAGGGAGGTGATGCTTGCAAAATGGCAGTCACATCACCATGACTGAAGAGCTTTAGATAACCTGTGTCACCCATATTATCCTGAGGGGGGAAAAAAAAGGAAAATTGGGCAACTCAGTTCCTCATAGACACCAGAGAAGGCAGGGACGTTTATACCTGCAGAAATGTAGCAGGAAAAAAAGGGAGTTTATGAGAAATACTGATACATTTTTAATATTCCTACAACTGTCACTGGATGCAGGAAGTTGCTGGGTGCACAATCAATGTATTGACACAGTGATGTTTAACTGAGATTAATCAAATTATTCTGATACTGGCTCAGCTGTGAAAAAAAAAAAAAAAAAGTATCTGATGATGAATTTAGCTGTATGAAAAATCAGAGAAGAATGCTGTTGAAATGAATCAATTTGGTCCGCTAGCACTCAGGTATGTACGAGACACTTAGCAGATGGAAAATATGACACTTCTGCTAATGCAGATGGAAGGCAGATGGGAAGACATAAATATCCAACCGGAGACAGGAATGATAACCATCACCATCTATGTTCAATTAGTACATTTTTGACACATGTTACTGACACTGTTTTTGGAAATGAACGAGCTCAGGGTCTGCATTTTAAATACTCATCTGACACTTGTCTCTGGATCACATAAACAAATAGATGCATAAAATATAATATGTCTATATCATTATAATAATAAAAAAGTGCTGACAATAACAACAAATAAAGCAGAAAACACATCCGTGTGTTATTTGTTTTTTCCTCATTGCTAATTGTTCAAACCTCGCATTATTGTGTCTAATTATACCTACATGAGATTACTTAATGAGTAATCAGGACATGCCCTTGTTGATGCTGCATAGATCAGTTATATCAGATTAGTCAACAGAATCAGTACCATTTATACAAAACAGTACAAAACATATCTGCTTCCTAGCCACAACTGCTGTCTAAACTGGTTGCGCAGTTAAAGTGAGGTACGGCCATTTATAGCCAGCTTTGACACACAGTTCCCAGATCTACACAAATGCTAACTAGCCAACATTTCTTAACCATAAATCTTTATTTCCTTCGCTTTATTTCACTCTACATTATACTTTTCCCTCATTCAGCCGCAACTTTCATAGCTCTTGGTTCCCTGGAGCTTCTACGTGAGGTCAGAGTACCACAAGCTCTTCAATAATACACATGACACCCAGGTCACCACCTACGCTGGGAGGATGTGTGGCGATGTAGTCTGCATATGTAAGGCTGATGGTTTGAAAAGGCTCCTTTGTGGCAAATGAAGCTTATATTCTGTAGTTGTTACATATCAAAGAAACAATTTAGTGGAAAATCGACTGGTATGAACTGACATATAGCTGGGAAAAAACCAAGACAGAAACAAAGAAAATTAATAAATCAGGTGGAGGTGTAGGCCTATACTATAATTGGAGAGATGTTTAATTTAACGAGAGGATGATTATAAAACAGCTGGAGAGAAAAAAAAACAGAGAATGATGAAGGATTTGGTCATTTATTAAGCTGTCATGTCCAATTATTCAGTGCCATCAGCAACTCTGAACAAAGAGAGAAACAATTTAATTGCTTCAAGCCGATGGGCACAACTCCTATTATTAAGAGTCTGAGCCTTTATGGTGATCTTTTCTGCAGCCATTATAACAGAAGAGGCCTTCTGGCAAACAACTGGAGCAAGAATCTCTGTTTTTAATTCAATGGACATGCTGATTATAAGATACAACTTTTGTTGGAGCAAATGTCTAACAATAGCCAGACCTGATTCTCTGGAGTTGTCCTTTCATACATGTAGCACACAAAAGAAGATTTTGAGGAGATGAGGGGTGCAACCTGGGTAGAGTGTGGAGGAGGCAAAAAGTATGCAGTTGTAATTTGGCAAAAACAGCTTTTATTTTATGAGAAATCACAAGAAGTCCTCTCTCCCATTGCTTCACAGTGGAGCATTTAGGTCACCCCCCCCCCCCCCCCCCCCCCCCCCCCCCCCCCCCCCAACCCAATAGGAACACTATAGTCACTTTAACTACACTGTCATTTTACTATCTATTTATTTATAACACCAATTGCACTACTGTTTACACCACTGTGTGTTTTCCTGTGTACTGTGCACACTCCTGCTATTACTTGGTACTTTCCATACTTTTGTACTTTTTTTTTATAAATACTTTGGTATTTCAGTCATTTATTCCCATATTTTCTGATTTTAACATGTGTTTTTATATATCTTATTGCACTGGAATGGCGAGTAATGTGAATTTCATTCCTACAATGTGTTGGAATGACAATAAAACCTTGAAACCTTGAAATCAGCAGTTTGGTAAACAAACACTCATAATAAATTCAAAGATCAGAGCTTTAGTGGCCTCACAATATACTTAACACAGTGTGAAGTTTTGTAGTCATTTATGAGGATTGTCTCAAGGAGTGGGAATTATGTCCCACTATTACTTCTTCGGTTAATTACGGCAAAGCCCCAATGATATGTGAAGTGTATGCAAATAAAAGTTAAAAATGGAAATGAGACCAGACTCTTCAAAGAAGTCATGTTTTTATTATATAAATAAATATGGAAACGTGGACCTCCACAACAAGACTAATATGCATTTGATGAAAAAAAAAAAAAAGTTTAGCTGCCCTCCATCACTTTCTGAAAACTTTAACATCAACAACTGGAGATAATCCGCTGCTTATAAATATGTATGGGGTTGATTAACTATGCGTTTGCTTTAGTCAATCCATCTGCCAACCTCAGTAACACAAGGCCCTGTAGACTGTAACTGCTCGTCCATCCACTCTGTCTGTTGGGTTAACTGGCTAATTGTGGCACTTTATTACATTGCTGTTTTTAGCATGGTGGTATCTTAGTGTGGCCTTAAACACACATACACACACACACACACACACACACACACACACACACACACACATACGCACAAATCCTTTGGCATTATCTGGAGTTCATTCACACTCCAAAAACAACAGAAGCTTTATTCTTTAATTTTAGTTTTCATTTGCTGTGTTAATAAAACAATTAGACACAAATTCTCCCAGGACTTCAAAAAAGAGCATGTTTGGTGTGCCTACATAATTAATTCCTGTAGCCTAGATGTGTCTCCATAAAAGTCTTCATTACAAGTCCTCATTTTCTCCTCTTTTACAGTTTGCATCATGCTCATTTAACGTACTGTGTTAACATTATATAACATATATACTTAAGGGAGCTTTGATGATTATTTTGGTATGTTTTAATTAATGTATAATCACCTGAAAATAAGAATTACTGTGTTTTCGTTACCTTAGAATGAGTCCTTTATATATACATATGGAGCGGGTCCTCTTCCACGGAGCCCACCATGTTGCACTGCCCTGTTTCTACAGTAGCCCAGAATGGACAAACCAAACACACACGTTCTAGAGAGGGCCTTTCGTGTTTTTTGCAAGTTTTGCAGCCACCATAGGTTCTCCTACACACTTGGAAGGGGAGGGGGAGGGGAGAGGTATTCAATCGGTTGCAACCTGCAACTTTAACGCTAGCTGCCGCTAAATCCAACACACTGGTCCTTTAAAAACCAGCATGTTCTCGACATACAGAAGGGGTGACATAAACGCAGGATCAGATTTCCCAATAAATCCAAAGACTGATATGTTTTTGATTAGTCCTAATTAAGGTCTTATTCTCTCATTTTGCCCTTGTCTCTTTTTTGCATGCCGCAGGCTCTTAGTTTAAAAATAGCTCTGTTTCTTCTTTTTACGAGAGCTTTTTTCCTGTGATTGTTGGAGGGTATTTCGGTCAGTCAGTCATGCATGCCTGTCAGCCGTCTGTAATAATTTAAAAATCCTATTTGTGGGGTGAGCTCACATTGGGTTCCGTGCAAAGTCTGGCCAGAAAATTCCAGCGAGCTCAGTAGTGTGGAAAGCTAATTGAAGTTCCCTTTCTGTGGACCTCTGTGATTAAACGGATGATTAGTCGTTGATTAGGAATGGATTGCTGTGTGGGGTTTTTTTTTATAGCTTTAATGACTGGATAACATCCAGCATTGCCCGGATTGTCGTGCGGCTGCAGCTGTTATGCAATGCATCTTTAATAGCATTAGGACAATGATTTGAATATTTGGCTCGGTTACGATAGTTTTCATGTGTATTAGCCTAATATGTCATAGCTGGATATGGACAATGAGTCATAGCGACCTGTCAGTAGCATCAGGGAGGAAGTAGCAGTAATGTAGTTCACACAGAAACCTACAATTATCATATATTTGAGCCTGAGTCTTGGTCCACATCTACAAATGAAAATTGGGTTAAAGATGGGTCAAAATGGCTGATATACATTCACCTCCACGTCCATACTAATGTTGAAATAACTGTATTTTTCTCTTTGCCATGTCTGAAGAACAAATCTCTCCTTTTCTTTTCCTTTGTTGCTGTAAAAACAAGTCCAAGCCTTCATAATCTCCTCCCTCCTGTATTGTCAGCTGATATTGGCATTTGCAGACTTCAGATTTCATTTCGAACTTAGTATACATGAGCCCAAACACAACAAGAGGTGTTTTTTCATGCTTTAATTGATCCATATCTCTCGTTCTGAGCCTTTTGCATCAATACTCCAAACATTCACTTTGAGGACTCATTGGTCCCACTGAGATTCATCTGTGGGAAAAGAATTTGGGATGAGTTTTCTTTTCCTCATTTTTCACCGTTTCCTTTAATTTTCTGTCTGTGTGAGTCCCTTTGCCTCTGTGTTTTTATCCCATCTTTTACAATGAGACACTGTCTCTCCACATAAACACACAGACACTATACAGATCTCTATATAGAATATCTTCTACCTAAGCTGTCATCTGTGCTCTATAATCATCTCTTTATATCTAGTACAGCAGCGTTCACAGGTTTCACTTGTGAAGAGAAGCAGATACAGTGAGTTTACAACACAGAGCAGTGGCGAGTGTTTTACATACTTTTCATTCCCTGAATTTTGCCTCTGAATTTCCTTCTGCTACATGTTTTTGGGGAGACTATCATTACATTTATATTTTGCTGTTGTGTTATAATACAATCCTAAAAAGATGCTAAAGGAAAGTTTTCAGTTATTTTATTATTTACATGCTGAAGTTTCTCTGTGCTCACTAAGACGTGTGCACACAACCAGATTTTTGGACATCACAACTAGTTTGGAAGCCGATCTTGGTCCACTATGCAACTTGAAACTTACAGTGTGACATGGAAACTTGAAGCCTCCAGTTAGCAAACACTGAGAATGGACATTTAGTGAAGTAGGAGACATGTTGCGTCCAGCAGTTAAACTAAATGAAAAATACTTGCATATTCATAGATTCTGAATTTTCAGTGAGTTTTTTTTTTAACTGTGCAACATCTATCTGACATATTATTATTCAAAGCAGAATATTTTTATTTTTCATTATTTTTCAAGTCTTAAAACACTTCTAGAGGGGAACTTTAAGGTTCTCTGTGGCGTTTTTGACCACTAGGAGCACACTGAAGCTTTTTTTTTGTGAGTGGGTGATTTGTGTATATCTTATGCACGCACACAAAGATATACATGCATATGTGATGCATGAGTGTGCAGTACTGCAATAAACTTTTCTGCTGCCAGTTTTGGGCAATTCCACTGATCAACAGCAAAGAATCGCAGCAATGTGCCAACAAAGGACAGGGAAGAAAAAAACTAGCTGGAAAATATGGATGTAAACAATATATATATTGTTTACATCCATATTTTACAGCTAAAATACTGTTACTGTAATCAAAATTACAGTACATAGAAATTACTGTGTTTTACTTTACAACTAAAGTGTTGTTACTGTAAACAAAATTACAGTAAATTACTGTTTTTTTTACAGTAAGTTACTTGTCAATTGCTGCCAGTTAATTACTGTGAATTTCACAGTAAGTTTTTTACAGTGTAGGTTTCAAAATACTTTGGGTCTCTAACTAAACTAAATGTGATTACCAGTTGGGTTAGTGAATTAATAATACAGATGTTAACACAGCATTTAATTCTTTTGTTAAACTACCATTATTAAGCAACTCACAATGACCAATTTCTCAATAATGATATTTAAAGCTGGAGATCATCATATGCATACATGCATCATGGTCGGGTTCTGTGCTTGTTGTTTGACAGTTGGAACTGTTTGGACTTCTGTCTGTGTTTGGGACAGCAGCACCAGTACATCACGAATCGTAAATACTTGTGATTAATTGTGTTAAAAAAAGACTGTGCTGTCAGATCATAGTTACAGTAATCTGAGCGCCAGGTCTAGCAGAGATAAGACAGAATAAACATTTACACACACAAATGCACAAATCTTGATTCATCAAGTGACACACAAACAGAGTTATAAAGAGCATATCCCAATATAAACATACTTAAAGCACTCAGACACAGCTCTGAATACACATGCAATTATTCACACAAACACACACACACACATAAGTGTCAATACACACACCAATCACCAGTGACTGATTTGAAACAGATAGATAAAGAGAGAGGGAAGAAAAGTAAGACCAAATATGACCTGAAAAAAAAATAGTTTGTGTATTTCAGGGACAGAAACAACAAGAAGCTGCTGCAATATTTGAAAATCTTTGAAACTTTTCGAAATATTTCATCACTTTTTTACGTCTTCTGTAGGAATTCGAGAAAGAACTCCGACGCTCAGTCTCCCCTCAGAGGAACGGGGGTTGCGGGAGGTAGAATAACAAAGTAGAAAGTAAAGAAGAACATTTTGTCTGATGTGCTCAGTAGTGACAGTTTGGCCTGTTTTTGAATTTCTTTGGTTTCACAGGGAGAAATCTCACTCTTTCCGCTTTGTGGCCTCAGAGGTGATCTATCTCCTAGCAGTCATGACAGAAAGCTTCTGAACAGTAAATACAAATGATGTTTTTCTCGATGACGGCCTAAAATACTTACATAAGCTCCGGTTTAACGTGGTTCAATATTAGAGGACAGAGGACATAAATAGTGATAACTGGTCTAGTATATAAAATTGAGAATTGTAACAAAATCTTTATAGATACGTGTCTTTGTGTAACATGACAATAGTCTTTAATCTCCAATGTTTATTTGGTGCTTACTGACCCATTTTCCACAAAGGGATTTCTTTCTCGTCTTATCAGATGTTCCCGACCGTTATAATAGACAAAAGTTTAATGACAGTATCGCTGTTGATCAAAACTATTTGCAGTCTGCGCCAGGAAGCTGCTTTTGTTTGATCTCCTAAAAAACGTCTTTGTTCCTTAATCCTGTCTTCTGTAAAGTGTCGATAGAGGAGTTCAGAGGAACTAGACTGATAAACTAGACTGAACACGAACAACTAAAAACTTAGTGGGAAGTGCTGACCTGAATTCCGTTTAGAGGCTGCTGACTCTACTAATTGTAGATGACAGAAATCCTTTTTTTTGGTTTTGACAGGATGTTCAAATCAGGGAAATTAGTTTTTTTAATCAACAGGAGAATGATGAGACCTGGCATACAAATCACATGGTGGAGGGGGAGATAGTTCAGAGCCTATAAACTGGTCACAAGTGGATTTATAGTTAGTTTGTTAGACCTGTTTCAATGGGTGCAACAATGAGTAATATACTGTGAGAAAGGTTTATTGAAACTGTGGCGCTAAACTGACAATGGTTGAGGATAAAGTTTGTGTCTTTATAGCTCAATTATGGCATGAATATTTGCAAGGGCTAAAATTCACATTGCATATACTTACTGCTGTAACTTTACCTCTGGATATATATTGTAGATTTTGTTTCCATTTGGGGATGTCTGTTCAGCCAGCAAGTTAAACAATTAAGCAAGAAAATAACATATGAACAAACATGAACATAGGTTTCAGACAGAAGTTATGTTCATGTTATTTAAAGAGGACGTATCATGCACATTTCAGGTCTATATTAATATTCTGGGATTCTGCTGGTATACCTTTGCATGATTTACTTTAAAAAGCTCCTTACTTATCTTATACTGGCTCTTTATGCAGCCCCTCAGTTCAGCCTCTGTCTGAAACAGGCCGTTTTAGCTCCCGTCTCTTTAAGGCCCCCTACTTAATGAGCCCACTCTGTTCTGATTGGCCAGCTCCCAGAAACTGCTCCTCTGTAGACCATTTGTCTGTGATGTGTGTACATGTGAATGCTAAGGGGATGTAATGCACCTCCTTATATACAGTATATAATATGCTCAGTATCCAGTTTGTCAGGTCCACACACTGTTGCTACAACAGTCTAATACAACAGCCCTGCAGTATGTGAAGGTTATAATGTTTAGATTTTGTTTAAACAGCCGTAGAGGTGTAAATTCAATTTGTGGTCATTTTGAAAGAGTTGCTCTTGATATTGCTTTATACAGAGAAGTGTTTCTAATATTTTAACCACCCCATTTATATAAATAAGGTTAATATGGTTTATATCTCCATCAAGGTCACAAAATCTTTTCAATTTGTCATTCTGAAAATATTACATGTACAAACATTTGGACATATAATTAATGTGCATCTGGATCCAGTTCCACACCGAAAACAAATTATTCATTCTGTCCTAACTTTCCACTGAAAACAATCTCCTGGGCAGAGATAATGATGTTTATTGTTGCAGTTACTGTGGATATCTCATTGACCTCACAGTTCTGCCTTTGGTGATTTGACCAGAGCATTCTATATAAAATGATTTTTTTATAAATATTTTTATAAGTAATTTCATTTATTGACCAACATATCTATCCATCTTACCCACCAGGCTCTGTGAATGTCATTTAGTGGAATAAAAGGACAATCCGGCTTATTTCTAGAGTCACTAGAGCAGCTCTGCTCTGTGTCGCTTTTATTTATTCATCATCCAGGTTTTATTAATTCACACTGTGCTCCTCAGTCAACAAATCAAACTACTTAAGACAGCACGCCCCTGCCTAATTAAGCTCCCCCTGTCCTTCATCCACGTGGGATATTTTTATAATAAATATAGTCAGTTTAGGCTGCCTGTATATCTTTGTTTGTATCTCTATCTGTCTATTCCCATCTCTCCCTTCCTATACATTATGATTTGATTATTTTTAAACAGGAAGAAAAATGAATGAGATTGCCTTTATTTATTATGATCCCTTATAATACTTACTTCTCAAAAAAAGGAAAGAAGGAAGGATCAGGAAGGATATTGTTATTTACAATAACTATAGTATATCTATATAAAACTATAGTATAACCCCCCCCCCCCCCCCCCCCATCCCACTCCATGATCCCAACATCCCAAAGGAAGAGAGAGACATTTGATATAGAAATTTAAGCAATGAAATAATAATGAAAAAACAAATCAATAACAATAATATATAATAGGTTTGGCTCAGGGACTATCTTAAGGCTTATTTGTTTTATGGATCCTCTTCCATCTCACATCAAACAGTTTAGCTATAGATTCCTGATCCTGTGATTTATCATCTCCATTTTATAGATTTAGTTGTCCTTCCGTTTGCTTAGCTGTGGTGCTGCTGGTTTCGACCACTTTTTTGTTATCTGCTTAAGTGCTGCTGCTCTTAAAATTCCAAAAAAAGATATTTATCAGTTTGCTGAGTGAGCGGCTGTGATGTTCTACACAGTAATAATTGCTCGGCAGGCCCCGAAAGGAGTTTGCACCGAATGAGATCTACTGGCGTCTATTAAACCTTTTTTTTTTCATTTGCACATGCACAAACTGAAACTTAACCTTAAAATACCATCATGCTAGTTGTATCTGGAGATTATTTTTTCATGATCACAGGTGATACATAAACACAGGCTGAAATCATCAAGTCTTTAACTCCCTTTTTATTTCATATTGCATATGTCATTTCACACACAACTGTTATATTTAAGGGGTCACAAAGAATTTTAGGTTCATGAAAAAAATATTGTCTTATGGTATGCTGATTTTACTCCCAAGTATCATCCTCTTGGAACTGTGTTTTGAATGCTGTATTACAGAACTATAAAATATCCATCATCTATGTTGAGTCTGCCCTTTAGTACCACACAGGCAGGTCTACTTAGTAAAGCTTCGATGTTATTCTTTGCTTTTTCAGTTTAAATATGGGAAAAGAGTCTCTAATGAACAAAATATGATTAATCTCTCCCTGCTATTGCAGGCTCTTCATTTGTTTTCTTATCCGTGTCGCTATTTTCTATTTTAGAGAATGCTTTAAACTTTAAAATAGCGAACATGACTCATGTAGAAGATCAACAATATGAGTATCAGGGGATTTAAAGTGATTTGAAATAGGAGCAACAGAAACTCCATTACTGTTTCGAATAAACAATGCTTTAAGTTGTCTCTTTTCTCGAACCATTTATGTAAACCCTTGCTTAGCTGTCCCGATGTTTAAACTCAATTAGACAAGCGGGAATAGACAAATCAGGCAATGGTGCTCAGGCTCTGGCGCTTTAACATCAGCGTGTAACTGGATGAGAGTGTCCGGCTTTCTGAGTAAACTTAATACTTTTAATACTTGTTAAGCCTGATGTTATCAAAAGGTTTCAGCCTCAAAAAATGTTGCTAAAGTTGTCCAAAACAAGAGTCACAGGCTTTCTTTCTGCACTGAATGTACAGCATATTCAATTGAAAACAGGTTCCTTACTTTCTTTTTTCTTCTTTTTTTTTCTGTTACAACCTTCAGATTGAACCATTTTAATGTCTCTGCACCTACCAGCAGCCAGCAGTAACCCTGCTACCACTCTGCAGTCACTGAGAGAACAGAAAATTAAACATTCTGTATTTTGGAGCCTCCATCGGTGGTCTGGATGAAACTTGTTTCATTTAAAGTTTGAGTGAGGAGCAGCAAAAGAGGCCACCAGCTCTGTGTCTCCATGTTTACATTAGTGATACTTTTAATCCTCGAGTCGCACCTCTTTAGTATATAATTAAAGTAGACAATCAGTGGTAATACTATCGGTCATGGCTCTCAGGGGTGGGATGGAGATCAGCTCTGGATGTCAGCATGAGAGAGAGAAACAATCAGGGTAAAAGGGAGGTGGAAGAGGGATTAAATAGATGGATGAAGAGGCCAGAGATGATATGACATGTTAATCGAGTACATTTCACACACTCGTCCCTACTGTTTTGTTTCCCCTGTCTTATCCCTGCCAATTCTGTCTTTTTTTTTTTACTTATTAATTTGAAAACACTTATAAATACATTTACTGGTAACACATGCATAATACATACAAGCATGTTCCTTCTGCTTCACAAATACAATTGCCCCGTGGCCTTTCAGAGCCAATGTTGGGCAATGAAATAGCGGTTGAATAGTTAAAAAGACATCAGCACAGAACTGAATGTCTTGGGCGAAGGCAGCATACATGCTGGGTTCAACCTGCAATAGCTGTTTTTTTTTTTGTTTGTTTGTTTGTTTGTTTGTTTGTTTGCTTTTTTTGCCACTTGGGGGCAGTAGAAACTAGTTGTGAAGACAACATTGTCCTATCATCACCTTTTAAGTTGATAAGTTCAACTTGTTAGCAAACAGTTGCTTATATCCACATCAAGCAGTTACAGAGCAACGTTATCGTTCATTCAGAGTTGTGTGTCTTGCCACTTGGCGAATATAAATCCAATCTCTCTTAACTCTGTTTTTGGTCTCCACCAACTCCTGAGGGAAATATCTGGCTCTTTAGCTGCTAAATGCTCCAATATGTTCACCAATGAGTCATTAACTCTGTCTGTTTGCCATTTGGTGCTGAACAGGTAGTCTAGACTGGGTTTTTAGACATTTTTCTTACTGAAAACAGCTGTAGCCTCAAAAATGCTTTCAGTGTGGTGAGAATGAACCAAAACAGTAAAGTAGCAGCCAGACAGCTAAACAATGAGCTGAAACTCGCTATAAAGCTCCTTAAAGCCGAGGGGAGCTGATAATTCTCTGTAGGTTTATCACTACAAGTGATAAATCCTCTGACATTACACATTATCATTTGAGAAGAATGTTAAGATAGAGCTGAAACTTCTTGCTTTTAAAAGATAACATTATTTTAACCAATACAATATATATAACTGCTAAATGGCTTTCTGATAGGCTTTTTCATGTTGTACTCTGTTTAATAAGGTTGGCTGATTCAAAGGAAATTGTTATCCATAGAAAATACATAGGAGAGTACATTCAGCACACACACTGTATGCACAATACAGGTAGGTGCAACATTCTCTTACCCTTACAAAAGCTGCACACAGTCAGGTTTAATTTGATGCTAACATTGGCTTCATGAGGTGAGCTGGTAACCAACTACATCTTTTTTGTGAAAACACCCCTGCCTCAACTCCGCTGTGACTTCTTTCAGTCGGTGACTCATAAACATTCCCAGAAAACCTCAGTGCTCATTAGACAAGGAGCAGGACCAGAATTCTTTTTTTTTTCTCATCTACAACTGATTTATAAAATTTCAAGGAAACAGCAGAGGAAGGGAGGTGCACCCAGACAGAGTGAACTTGCCACCCGAAGCGAACGCAGTGCTCTGCAGAGCTGGTCCCATGCCAACCAGCCCTGAGCTGTTTACATCTACTGAACTTCCACAAAGAAACATCTTGTGTTAAGGCGCATCATCGCAAGCTGTTAGAATATTAATCAAAAACACATCTGAGCTGCGTAGATCAGAAAGGACAGTGAGATGAGATGAGACAATGTTTAGATATTAACAAAGCTTATTATATTTTACTTTTTGTAATGTTTACTTTCAATAGATTAAAAAAAGAGTGAGAATCTGAACATCCGAAGCCTCATATGACTTGCTGTTTTGGTTCTGCTGCACATTTACTGTATGGCTCAGTCTCAGTACTCTCATTAAGTGTGTAAGTGTCTGCAAAACACCCAGCAGCCTGTTGCACCAGTTGAACATAGGTTTGATAGAAAGGTGTAAAGGTATTACTAACTGCTACATTTTCATTTCTACTTGTGCTAAAACTTAATGTAGACTGTAATCAAAACATTGTCGCAGAAAGTGATGTTTCACCCATTGCATCATTTGTGTATTATACTGGAAAGAATGACATTAATGGGATGGCTGTATCACACATAAATATAGTCATAAATAATACAAACTGGAAGAAGAGCCTTTTGAAAACTTCCATCTTGGTGAAATGATTCTGCCGAAGTCATCGCCTAAATGTTTTCAACTAAGTGACTTCAGCCGGCATTTCCATCTCAGGTGAATGCAGCACAGCACGTATACCAAGCATGCATGTCAGTGTCAACATAGATAAATAAGTTGGTGTCTTATGTCCTAGAAATCAGTTGGGTGGCTGCCAGGCCTTTAAGCCATTAGAAAACCTCAATCAGTGGTGTCTGTGTGGCGCCTGTACGTGTGAATCTGTGCTTGAACCTTATATACTATATTTGTTATGATGTATCTGACCTTCTAATTTGTGCAGCTGCAGTGTCCTCTGTGTGTTCAGCTATAATCATGGGTCACCACATCAGTTACAGCCCTTGAAGCTAATCTACTCACTATGGAGAGGGAGCGACAAACACACACATTTTATATCTAAACAATAGACTCGGTACAAAACTACTCTCTTTTTTCCCCCTAAAGGTTTCTATGAAGTGTTTTGCATATTGAACCACCTGGGCAAGCTTTTATTTTATCTAATCAAATAACTTACTGAGCTTTCACATTATTATTTCTAACCTAATACTGTGTATTTTAAGATGTATTTAATGTTTTGCTTGACAAACCCTTCCATCCATTGCAAGGAGATGTAACTCAGTTCCTGTCCATAATTTCTAAATTCTGTAAACCATGAAAAAAAAAATGCTCATATTGTTGTTACAAGATGAAATCCTGAAATCTACAGATCGTCATTTATTAGAAACAAAGCAGCCTCATTTTGCATCGATCACTGTGGATATAAGTTCATCCCATTCGGCTTAAAGAGTTTCATAAAATGAAGGATGGTAGATTTTGTCAACACATAAAAAACAGAAGTTAAAGATGAAAATGATCATGTCTATGTAAGAATTTCTCAATTACAGTACATTGATCCCTTAGCAACCGTGTCCAAGGCACGTGTCCAGCACAATAGTTTACTCCGTACCTAATCTTGCATTACTTTCAAGCCCAACAGTTAGCGCATCATCAGTAAACTACATTATAGTTTGTTTTGTTACAAGTTTCATTAAAAAAAACAAAAAAAGAACACCTCATTCACAACTAGGTCATCCACTGTGTGGACGCTGGTGTTGTTATCGGATGTTAGCGGGTAACGTTAGTGGCTTTGTCCTGTTCTTTATTGGATTTTTGAAGTTAACACTCCAGAAACCAAAACTTTTCAATACATTTTGCTAAAAAAGAGAACTGTGGATTTTGTCCCCCATCACTTACATTGTAAGCATATTTAGAGGAGAACTTTTAATAGTCAGTATGAACAGGAGGAACGATTACAAAACCTGTTTGAATGTTCTTATGGACACCTGACATTGTTTTAAGACAGACTTGAAGAATTGTGAACCTCTCCTTTGAGTTTGAAATGACTTTAGGTGCTTAAAATCATATCGAGTGTCACAGTGACCGGGGCGTCTGGTGAGCAAAACTTTTCAAAATGATGTTGCAAGTGAGTAATGTGACTCTTAACATGATTGTTCTGGGGCTTAGCGAGTGGTCCACTGACCCTTTTCTTTTCCTTTGTGTCACCAACATGCAGACTCTACGGCGAGCTGACAAACTGCACGTTCCTGGTTGCGCTGAAGATGGAGTGCTTCTGGCCCAACCGGCAGGTGGATGAATTCTTCATCGGAGTACATAAGCACTACTTCCACGACTGCTCGCTGTCTGGACGTCTCCTAAGGGACCCGCCCAACCGCATCCTGGGTCCCTTCATTGTGGTACCCATCCTGGTCACCCTCCTCATGACTGCCCTGGTGGTGTGGAGGAGCAAACGCAGCGAGGGGATTGTTTAGTGACAGGAAGGGAAGGAAGGGGGGAAAGGTCACTCAAGACAAGAGGTACTTTTTGTCCCTAAGGTTGCTCCATATTCACCCTCAGTGACCAAAGGATCTCTTTTCCTGAGTGCTGGTGTTTTGGGAAGGGGTGTCAGCTGGTCCAGAATCACCATATTAAGGACCTGAAAGAGGAGCTACAGGAGATAAACTTAAAGCTGGATCCTTCTTCAGAGATGCTTAAAAGCATCAATTCTCATGATGACAGTCGAGCAAGCACTGAACCAGGACAGTGACTGGTGGAAAGATATTGTAAATGTAAAAAAAAAAAAATCACTTTTATTGACAGAAACTTCTTCAAAGAATCTTGGATGTGCCGATAATGCCACCACGCATACAAGGAGCTAACAGCTATTTTTGGAGACCATAAAAATAACTGTCACCTATTATACAGCAAACAGCAACACAGGAATAAAACAAAGTGCTGAACTTTCCCCAGAAGACCAGTTTACACTATGACAAGGATACAACAAGGACAGTTACTCAGACCTCTGTTAGGGAACCCAGGGATTTCAGATTTTATTCTGTAAATATATGAATATGAGATTAATCTGTCAGTGGACTGTCCGAATATCTTTGTAACGCAATCAAAAAGCAAACCATCGTATTCTAAATTAATTTCTCTCAGATATAAATTTGTTTCCATGTCATGCGAAGATACCTGATTTTTAACAGATGTGTGTTATATACTAAATATATACTCTGTATCTTGCAAAAATGGCTTACTGTCACACTGTCAAGCTACAGTGGGAGTAGAACGTGTCTGTTTTTAGTTTTCATTTCTTTTCCCCTGCTCATATGAGACTCTTGGCATACCTGCAGCTTAATCTCTGTCCTGACGAGGAAACAAATATCGTATATATGTATAAGCCAGCTGGAAAATTGCAGGAGATAACGATGTCACAGCCTGAAGATCGGCCAATGTGCGGCGCAGGTGAAAGTCAGCACAACACAGAGGGCTGCGGTCACTGCACTGGGGTTAAGGCCTCAATTAGGACTGGCTGTGATGATGTTGTGTTCTGCAGCTTCCATCCTCCATCCATCACCAAGGAAACTAAAATGAAGAAATGCCAGCAGACACACACTGGTGAAACTGTTTCAGGATGAAGGCTGTTAGAGCCAAGAAACACAGGCAGATGTTTGGGGACTGGAAACTGTTAATTAACCAAAAAAGTCTCACAACCTGCCCAATTTTTCTTCCATAAACACCCCTGTTATCCATGTTTTTGCTGTGTGGAGAGACGCTGTCCCAACAATTACACATATTGATTGCATCCAATTGATTCAGTTATGTGGAAACGTTAAAAAAGAATGAAAAAGAACAAAGAGTAAAAATTCACAGTGGAGAAATCACAATTCTAACTACAGAGAGAACATAAAGCAATGTATTAAGTTAGCCAACGCACATCTCTGCTAAACGTTGCCATCGCCTAAAGCACAGTTTGTGTATTGTGGACCTTAGGTTTCTATTGATTTATGATCTCCCAGTGTGGTAGAGTGTGCCGTGTGAACTGTTTCCTCATTGATATTTTTGAATGCCCTCCATCCTCTATAGGTCCATTGAGCTGTAACCTGCCTGTCAGCAAAACACACACACCCACACTTCCGCAACATGATCTTGCTTTGTACTTTGTGCCAAAAGCTCTTGGAAAGTAGAAGAAGGCGGTGTTTGCTATTTTGTTGGAGTGACTTCTAATGATTGAATTTTAAAATCTATGATCATGAAGAAAAGTTAAATAAAATGTCTTATTAATGTGTCTGACACACGTCGGGATTGGCACTTCTGTTTCTCACGAGGTAGAGAGACGGTACGAAAGGCTTGTTAAGCAGGAATGATGAATCCTGCACTAATATAGACGTGGCTGAATGCACAAAGTTGAGACATAATGAATGCACTGGGTTCAAGCCACCATGTCATTTGCTTAAGTGTGACAAATATAAGGAAAGAGCTTTATTTAGTAAAGTATAAACAAAACAAAAAGCTTTTTTTGGCACAAACTATTACACCCTCCAGAATTACTGGTATGTGTAGGAAGTACGCCTAATCACTTTCCCATTTTCACAGAGATGCACTGAGACATAGCAGAGTAAGAATAAATGATGTACACGTCTCATCTCATTATATATCACACTAGATTCTGCCTTTCTATTCTATCTATTCTATCACACACCATGTGTAAGTTCAGCCCAGAGCTAAATGGAGCATACAGCTTGTTCTTTTATTGCTTCTTAGGTTGAAAGGATTATCTGTCTTTTCAAGGTCAGTCTTGAAGTTTTTCAGGCAAATTGAAGTCTCAAGTCATTCAAGACAGTCAAAGTCCAGTCCCAAGACATTCAAGACAAGTCCAAGTCTCAAGTCATTTGAGACAAGTCCAAGTCTACGGTAAGTGTAAAGTTATTTGACACAAGTGCAACTCAAGTTTCAAGTCATTCGAGACAAGTCTCAGTCACATGTCGAGTCCAATATGAATACTTTAAAATGATATCGATGATTTGAACATTTTACTTTCCTGTGTCAGTCGTCAGTTTGTACATAGTTTACAGGTTCTTTCAGTATGAAGGTCTAATAATGAAATATTCAAGGTGTGGTTATGTAAGGCCTGTCTGACGCTGTCCTACCTTTTTTTTTATTGTTCTGGGACTTTACCATTTAACACTTAAAAGTTTTTGCTTACACGTCTCACGACGAAGTGTTTACACAATCAAGCCTCACAGGAGTCTGGTCCAAGTCACGACTTCAGTCTCAAGTCTGCAGCTCCGTCATGAGATCGGTTTTACAGGGAGGAGGAGGAGGAAGAGGAGAGGAGGACTCTCATTAACCGGTCGATTTGTTAAGAAAAGTATTGTGTAACCCTACACACCCTGCTTCATGGAAATTTAATGAGTGCTTCCTCCATCCTCTAGAGCCAATCATATGCTAACAAGAGCAATTAACACTGTGTTTGTCCCATGTTGGTTTTACTCAAACAGATTCACACTTTGTGTAACAGTTAGTCGTTGCACCTGTAAACAACAATTAGGAAACAAAAAGTTTTGTTAAGAGTTTTAGTAGAGCCTAGTAAATCACCATGAAACATTTTAAAACATCAGGAAAGTCTCATACAATAATGTTCCACTCCAGAAACAATGTAAGTAGATACAGTAAGGTTATCATTATGTACTGACAGGAATTTCAATGTTTCATGAATCATGAATTCAATCAATACATTGATTTTGTTTATAACTGTCAGCATATTTGGGAAGGTTTGTGTGTTTGGGGACACATAAGTGAACTTTTTTTCCCCATCAAATACACTGCAGGCTCTCTCTTCATGGTCCATTTAAAGGGTCTGCTTACTTAAATTACTAAATATAGTAAACTGTTTATCTCAATTACCTCTAGTGGAATCTATCCATCCAGATACAAGGTGAATGTAATTCCATTTGTGTGCTCAGAGCATTTTAAAAGCCTTTTTTTAAAAATTCAATAGCAACATCTCTTTCCAGAATCAGTGTTCACTGGATAATCCACAAAATGTACTGTCTGTAATTTCCATGAGAACAATGTCTGCTGAACAAACCGTCCACAATAAGATTTGAGAAATGTTTACGTCTTTTACCACTGTAGCATTGTATTGGGGAGGAGGCAGAAATCTCAGAAATGGATATAACCTGGACAAATGAAAAAGAGCAATCTGAGGTAATCTGAGTATACAAGATAACAAACTCTGCCGTTACATTTCTATCAATACTTTGTGACAGTTTCACTGTATTTTTTGTGTCTGCTTAAGTCATTATCTTGCTCTCTACCATTTTCCAAACAACCCGTCCATCCATCTGAAATCCTACCTGCCGCCCTCATCTCATTAACGTCCCTGTGAAGCCATCAGTCTGTCAGTTAAAACACAATCAACCTGTCCTTGATGTAATACAAAAGTTTATTTAGACTGTCACATCTTTTCATTAACACAAATAAAACAAGGTTTAAAAAGAAGTAGAGCATCTAATGCTAAAAACAAAACTACAAATACTGAAAATATTGCATTTAAGACCACCGAGCACTTGCTGTCAGCCAAAGACGTTTCCGCCCACTCGATCTCACCCAGTCAAAGATTTGACTCTCCCTTGTGAATGATTTATGGAAGAGAAAGGCAACCTGGGGATATTCATACGCTTAAGCCACACGTGACCACGGGAAGGTCAGTGTATTGTGACAATAGCAATGATGCACCAACTTGCTAATTATTTTAAAATAACCAAGGTTAGTGAGTGGGTGGAGGTCAGAAAGGTCAAGCTCAAAGTCTGAAATATTTCCCCCCCGAGTATTTTTCTTGTTTTGTTGTTCAGATACATCAAATCTTACGAAATTGTTGTTGGTACAACAGTTTAAAGTTAACAAGTATCAATGACTCACACTGAAGCTTTGTCTGTAAAGATACATTCATGATTAGAAAGGATATATTATACATAATGTTGCACTTTTAAACTGTATGCAAGAAGAAACTAACTTTACAGGTTAAAAATCAGTATGCAAAGCATTTCAGTACATTAATAAAAAAATTAATCCATAAATTTCATCAGTGGTAAGTTTATAAAATTGTGCTTAAAGAGGTAATTTTATTTATTCATTTTATACAGAGATTATAAGCATCATTCTTAGTTATTACAGGTCACATTATACTTCAACTTTTTACAGCAACTTCTTTACCCCATTCATATTTCTAAGCTTTTCTGAAAAGGTTAATCATAAAGTGATGTATGGTAATCCTTATCAGGAAAAGGCTGTTTATACCTGCATGCTGTTAGATGCCGTTTCTATACATAATAATTTGCATTAGTCACCACCGTGTGAAATTAGTTTTCTACTCTTACCTGTAAAAGTATTCATTTATATCCAAATAATACCTAAGAGAAATCTGACATCACTAGTGACTCAGCCCATTTTACCACATCAGATCTAGGTCGCTCACTGACACTTTGCTTCTCGTTCTCAGCATCGTACCATTGTTTTCTTCATTTCTTTACTGCATAGCTAATCACTGTTATGGTGAAATACAACCCAGTTTGCATTTATTGCAAATCACCTTGAATAATATTGTTGATTAAATTAATTCTGAATGTGCAATAGCTCCGTACCTCTCGGGAAAAGCGCTCATACAGATTAAACAGCACTGACTCACCTGGCAGATCAGTGTGAACATGCTGTAGCTGATAAACTGAAAATGACACAGTGTTAATGACACCACTTACCTTCCAGTGTGTACATAAAACATCCAGACATCAGAATGAGTCATTTAAAGGTGACACTAAGCATTAATTAGCCAGCAATCACATACACAAACAACAAAATCTTGAAACCATTTTCCACTGACTGCACAATTACAATAATGATTAACCAGTATGCACCATTATTATAATGAATATTACACCAAATATACTTACTGAACACATATTTACACTATTCACAGCTATAGTAGCTGACATAATTACATTATCAGGTAATACCACAAGTTAAAACAATGTTTTCTCCAGTAGGACATGGATGGAAATGTCACTGATTCTGTTTCTGTTTGTTCTGCAAATAAGGAAAATTTATTATCCAAATAATTTGTGTCTGTGTGTCCTTTTGGAGAATAAAGCCTCTGCCTCAGAGCGTGAGACTGACCTGGTGAAAATGTTTGCTGTGGCTGGGAAGATAAGATGCTACTTGAGAGGAACCAGGACACAAGCATACATGCGTGCATGCAGAGCAGTTTAACTGCAGACAGATGATCTGGCTCAGCCGAATAACAAAATCACACTGGAAACACACCCCAGGGTTGTATTTGGCATCATTTTCATCTAGATTGATCGTGTTTTGTCTTTATAACTCACAGATCTCTGACCTGCCGACTTCTGTGTTTATAGTTCTCAAAGTCGCTCTGTTGCATCTGTACAGTACAGTATGTCTCACTGTCATGAAAGCAGAGAAGTCTGTTATCCAACTATCTTTGGACTTAACTGTGGTTTTCCAGTATTACAAAGCTGGTTCACATTTAAATGGGGTAGGTCACCATATGCTGCAGGGCTAACTTGCTCTGGAGCAGATGATCAGAACCTATCAACAGCCTGACTGTTGACCAATCAGATCACTGGAAAGAAGGAGTCATTCCTACAGGACCCTAATATGGACAAAAGTACTGAATTAACAATAAAATGACAAGTAATAAAGAGTAATAGAGACATCAGACATCTGCAGTTGATTTTCCAGTGATTCCATCTCTGCAGAATAACATGAGGCATTATTGTGATGAAAAAGTATACATGCTATTGTCTTTTGTTAGAAAAAAAAAGCTCCCAGTAGTTTATAAATGCTACATTTCTTTCACGTAGACTTCAGAATCAGAATCAGCTTTTATTGTCATAGTTCAAGACAATGAAATTACAGAGCAGCTCCCAACACATAGCATTGATAAAAAAGTAAGGAACTTAAAACAAACAGTAATGCCCAGTCCACTGAGTTCTATATTACACTCCAGTTTAAATAATACTCAGTGTTATGGTGGGACTTGGTTCAGTTGAACACCAGCTCTGGGAGAGAAAGTGTTCTTTAATCAAGTTTCATCAAGCATGAACTTCTTTTCTTCTTCATTTCCCTCTCTTCTCTGCTTTGGCAGCAGAGACAGACTTACATCAGGCTAATTTATTTCACATCTCCTAAAGGGTCACCGTTTTATCTAATATCACACTGAGTTCTCTGAGTTGGTTCTGTCTATATCATGTGAAAAACACCAAGAGCTTCAGGATACCTGTTAATGTAAATGTTAGATTCAGTGAAGCCAGAGAGAGACAGATTAAGTTGAACTTGCTTTGTGGTCATGACCAAGTTTACACGTTGGAGAGATATTTAACCTTCATGACATGAAAGGCATGTAGATGAGTGGTAAAAAAAAAAAAAAGAGATATAATCAATATTTACTCTCTCTCCACTTTTCTAGTTCAAACATTTTCTGCACTCTGTGACATTATCACACAATAATCCTGCTTCATATCTCTGAGTAATATTGTGTGATATGTAAACAGTTTCTGAGTCCTCTTCCTCAGATGGAAAAGTTGGTTTATCAGAAATAATATGAGACTTGGAAACACAATCTTAACTCAAGGTCCATTTAGTAGCTGTTCTGATGGTTTCAACCATATCACATGATCTTCATCAGCAGATGGAGTTTTCCTAGTTGTCATGAAATAGTTTTCATAGCAAAGGTTCAGTTTTATTTTTGACCTTGGAAACACCTGTTGATAAAACAATCTCACCTCAGGGTCCATTTAGTAGGTGTTCTGGAGCTTTCCATCATATTACAAAATTATTAATTTTCAATAATTACTGATAAACCATTTAATTTAAACAAAAAGTGGTTTTACTGAGCTGTAGAATGTGTTATGTGTGTAACTTGTTATAGAAATCTTGAGCTCATCAATTCAGAAACTCCGGGAGATATGAATGTGTTATGCAAAAAGATTTATTGTCCCTATAGTCACAACATCGCTATAAGATTGTTTACTTTAGTGCTGTCTCTATGGCAACAATCATAAAGCCAGGTTGGCTAGACAGCTGTCTGTCCCTCACTGTCTGCTTGTCTAAGGAGCATTTCATACATGGCACATAAATGAGTATAATGTTCTTGTAGCTGTGTTTTCACTATATTGTGTTACTTGTGCAAATTTTCTGTAATGTACTTTTTATTGCAGCCCTGCAGCTTAATGGAGAACACCATTTAATTTGAAAGTTTCAACATGAATTTCCTGCCCGGCCACAGTTCATCTCGTCACCAGCTGTGAGGATGTAAATGAGGAGATTGTGGGGTGGGGGGTGGGGGGAATGGCGGAAGTGGTGGAAGTAGAAGCAGTGACATCAGAGTCTGCTCCCACTCGCCTCCTCCTCATGTCCCCACAGGTTAAGAACATACAGCATAATGTCATTCACAGATGTCTGCTGGTATCGTTATGTTATTTTAAGTGCTCTGTATGTCTGTCAGTATTCAATTCTTCCTGTTCCCAAGTGGCTTTGGTGTATTTCTGTCTTGTTCATAATTTCCCAGTGGAACTGCAAGCAACATTTCAATCTGCCAACAAGCAGCCTGGGGGATGAGATCCTAACAAGAACTGCCCAAAAAAGTAGATTAACTGGTTTTCTGGCGGTTCAATAAAAATAAAAATAGAGTGTCATGCTTGTGCTTGTAACACTGTGGTTTCAAGTCTCTTAGACGATAAGTGCTCCGTAACAGTCGATACTCCTGTCATTTCCATCCCAGCGTGGTTGATGTTGTGAAAAATCACGTGAAGAAATAAATTAGCAGGTGCATATTCTATTGTGCATGAGTGTCGTTCTATGTTGCATCTATGAGCCAGCGTCAATTTATCTTCTCGGTCACATTAAGCAGTTTCATCAGACCGGTCTCACGCTCTGCACTTAGGAGTCTAACAGAGCCTGTGGAGAGAGAGAGAGAGATACAGAGAGAGGGAGGGAGGAAGGGAGCGAGGAAAAGAGAGGGAAAGAGAGGTACTGCAAAAAATTATATTATGTAAAATATATTTTTATCTGCAAAATGTGTGTCTAAACTTTTGACGGTACTGTATTTCAGTTGAATTTTCCTTCAATATGATATCTATCTTAATATATTACCCAATATTAGCCACTAGCAGATATATTGATGTCAGGATATGTGTCTGCCAATGAGTGACAAGAAATTAGAAAAAAAGTTGCACATCATATTCATAGGTGACGTGCTACTAATTTCTCCTGGAGGTTTGACGCTGTTCCTCAGATCGACACACATTGACTCCTCATTTAGTGAACAAGAATAGTTATTAACAGTCTGCTCTCCAATGATGTAACCAGAACATTTAATTTCTCTCAAAAACATTATCTCTATTTAGTGCACTAGTATCTTTAACACTGATGACTCATGAAAACAGAAGGAGGATGTTAGCAGGAACCAATGGGACTACGTTGCCTTTTGAAACTAATTAGCAAGCAAACTATGTTTGAAACCTTGGAAATGTTTCATGAGGTCTTTGCTGTGGGATGCAGCTGACAGTAAAATATATACAGGTGTCTTTGTAGATACAACTACAACAACAGTGCAGAGAAGAGAATCATTTTTCATTTTGGGAGATTTTAGTATGTTCATAGAAATAAGTTTAGTGACCCAGATGCAAAAGAAGTCAAAAAGACACAGTTTTTACAATAGATTCTCTCTTTTCTTGTATCAAACCTGATTGCGTGACATCAATTCACTGAGCTCTGCACTGCTGGACCGCTGATGTGCTGCAGAGTTTATACTGTATGTGTTATCTGTGAGAAAAGAAATGTGAACTCAGTCGGAGCAACATTATAATGATTCTTACTGTAGACACATGACTGCTATGGATTCAAGCATTTGTCTTTCTTACATTCAGGTTCACTGATTTGAAATGGTTGCTGTGAAAACCCCCTGTTCAGTCTCTGTACTCTACTGTATGTGAGAAGAACATCCTACATTTAGTGGCTTTAAAAGATAAGTTCACAGTTTCTCAAGTCTGTCTTAAAACAATAGTCAGGTATCCAAATGAACACTGAAATAGGTTTTTCTTGCTCTGATCATTCCTCCTGCTAATACTGGCCATCTGGAGGTCCCCTCATAATGCAATAACAATGTAGGTGATGCTAAAATCCTCAATCCTCATTTTATTTTGCAATCCTCATTGCAAAATAAAAGATTATTTTAAGCTAATATGAAGGTTCAGCTATCCAAATGAGTCCAATCAAGTTGATATCTTAAGATATCTTAAGTCTTTTTGTTACTATACTTCCACTAAGGCTCAAAAGGGAAACACAAAGAGGGAAATTTATACTAACTTTGTAAGATATCTGCTTGATTTAAAGGATACAGCTGGAGATTTTCTATATTTTTCTTTCCTTATTGTCAACAAATGTCATGAGCAGAGTCACACCAACAATGAACTCATCCTACTTACAAGTATTGTGTGTGTATCCAAAGCCAGATATATCGTATTCCTCTGTGCCGTAGACCTCCATTGTTGTCCAAAAACTAGTAAAAACACGCCATTGAGTCACACCACTGCCCTGGGTGACATGTTCCTTCGTCCATGAAGAGTTTGGTTACAGTAGCTTGTTTAGAAATGGCTCCAAAGAGTAAAACCAGTGATAAGATAGTAACCCTCAGGAGTGAGGTCCTAGTACAGCAGACACCACTGTGCATGCACAGGTATGCTTTCAAGGTTTCAAATGACTTTAGGTGCTTAAAATCATACCGAGTGTCACAGTGACTGTGGCAACTTTTCAAAATGATGTTGCAAGTGAAGAATGTGACTCCAACTTTTCATGTACGGCGACTCCATCTCATTTGCTTGAATTTGTTTAAAGATCCCCACCAGACATGTATGAAGACATATAAATTAATAATTATAATATCATAATAATATATAATTAATAATTATCTGCTTGGAAAAATAATATGTCTGATATGGTTTTTCCAGAAAAAAGTATAGTTACCATGTTAAAATCCTTAAAATGACATCTACTTCTCCCTCATTAAAAATTCCAGAAACTATGAATATGCAAATATATTTCATTTTGTAAGTTTAACAGCTGGACACAAGATGTCTCCTACTTCACTGTAAAGTCTATTCTCAGTGTTTGTACACTGGAGGCTTCAGATTTCCACATCCAACTTGTGTATGTTGAATATTGGACCACGATTGGCTTCAAAACTAGTTGTGATGTCACAAATCCTGCTCATAGGCCTGCCCCTTTAAAATCAAATATTCAATGAACACAGAGAAACTTTCCTCTCTCAGCAGATAAATATAAAAACAGCCTACTAGTGTGAAACTCTGCACATACTGTACATCATTCTGCACGGTGAAGCTAAAACATCCGACTGTAGGAACAAGAGAAAAAGCATATTTATGAGGGGAGGGGGACTTTAAATATCTCAACTTCACAGCTGACAGCATTTTTTCAGCAACAAGTGATAAGTTAAGTCAGTATGCATAATGCTGCCGGATGTGTGCAATGCTCTTTGGCATCCATAATGCTCTTTTTTACGGTGTTGTGGGTGTGCATTATACTGTGCTAGATATGCATAATGCTGTACAGTGCTATATGTTTGCATGCTGAAGAAAAAATAATCTGATGTGCAGCTTGTGGGTGTTGTTCCTTTTTTTTTTTATCTGTTCAAACATATTCACCTTTTTGATGACTTAATCTTCTATCACCATATAAAATATTACATCTGTATGAAAATGGGCCATACAATTGAACTTGAACTGGATTAGTTTTGTGCTTTGCAGTGCGATTCATGCATGTCAATCTTCAAGGCCTCACACCGAGCCCTCAGTGGCTCGGACTTTATAAACCCGGTTAAATGACAATGTCAAAAGCGTCATGTTCATCTGCCATTAATGTTGTTCCAATTCAACAGTAACACTGGAGACAGAGCTTTATTTAATTAAAGTGATGTAGTCATTGTTTCTGCTTCTGCGTAAGTTGGCATGACTAAATGTATTACTGTTTGCAGCCTGCCAAGCTAATCTCACTGCACAATGAAAAGCCTCCCACGGCTGGAGCGAGTGTGTGGGCAGCTTTTGAAGCAGAACAAAGGAAATGGAGAGGCACTTACTGTCAGACACACACACACACACACACACACAGTGGAACATACATGGACACGTGCGAGCCTGTATACATCTGCTCGTTTATTTCACACACACAGACAAATAGTAAACACACAGATGCAAACTGTGAATCTACCTTCATGCAGCTTCTCTGCATGTGAAAAAGAACAAACCGAACGTCCTCTTCATGGAAAAATTTTGCATGTGTTGGTATCTGTAGGGCACACTGTGCTGTTAATTGGACAAACTAATACTGTTTATACAGGCTTATGGCAAAGAGGAGAGACATGAAATGAGGCAGCTATATGGTCAGAATTAATCACAGCATCGTCAAGGTCACACAAGATCAGAAAAGGACGTTTACGTAAGTTTTCTGCCTTGGGTTTAATTGGTTAGTCAAAGCTAACAAGCATTTATCTGTCAGCCTCTATTCAAACTCCATCAGCATTCCCGTGTTATCTTTCTTTCTATATCTGTTTTAACACAGACATCGTTTACTGTAAGGGCAATGTGTTTGGTGAATTTGCTCGGATAAAAGATTTTGTGAGGTTGTGGAAGTTGAGCGGTTTGATTTCAATGCAATAAATCCATCAATACTCACTTAAGAAGAATTTATAAAAGCAAGGTAATCTCTATACTGGAAGGTTACATCTCCTGACTCCTGTAGAAAAGAAAAGCAAATCAGAGCTGAACAGCAGAATAATATTTCACTTGCATTTAAACGATAATCCAACACGTTATAAAGGCTGAAAACTGCTGCTGTTTTAGACATCACTGGTTGGGAATAAGTAGTCTGCTTTGATTGATGCAGTCATACCAACCAATATCACAACTAATCTAAATTATAAGTCACTTCTAGTCAAGTCAAGTCCATTTTTATTTGTACAGCCTGATATCACAAATCATAAATTTCCCTTAGGTGGCTTTACAATCTGTGCAGCGATACATCCTCCTCTATCCTTAAACCCTCAATTCAGATAAGCTTTCTGATGTGCTTTGTGGGTCCATTTCCTCCTTACAAATTTTCCAACTGCTCTGCCAAAGGGGGGGGGGGGGACTGAAAATACACAAATTCAGATAAACTTTTATCATTAATTCAACCCTTTGTGAAGGTCACATGCTTGCAGCTGCTTCACAGTCAAATTTAACCATCACTACTAACAGTTACTATGACACAGAGATAAGATACAAGTGTGTAGTTGTGGACATGTCCATCTTACTTTTTCAAAAATGTCCTTTTTACTGGTTCAGTTTGATTTACTAGCATATTAAATTCTCTATAATATTGTTCGTATGTTATAATTCAGATGATAAGAGAAAGGAGCTGATTGAAATGCCGGCAGGGTCGCCTTCTCTGGACTTTCTATGTCCTGGGTTTTGCCTCTCGGACTACATACAGATCGCTCTACCCTCCTGGTGGAGCTGAACCAAGGCTGAGATGAAGATCAGCAGCCATTAATCAGTGCTGGAAAAGTTACTCACTTGTTACTTGCAGTTGACGGTCAATTAAACTACATATTGTGCGGTATCTGAAATCACTCTTTCGTTCACTCACTACTCCCTGTATAATATACACTCAGTAGTTTTCTCTGAGTGATCGCCCTTTCTGCATCATCACTGACAGCTGCAGTGTCTTACGATGGTCATTTTTGTATCTATTTAATGAGAGACGTTGCATCGTGGGATTGTCAGCAGAAAGAAGTGTAAATGTCATGGACACTCCTTTTTATTTGTGAAGTGTTTTTAGTGCATTTTTGTTGTTTTTACTTTATTTTTTTTACTTTTGTGTCCCTCCAAAAAAAAACTGTGGCTCTGAAGAAGAATGAGCAGGTGGTTGAGTTAGTATCAATATCACTTGATGGCACTATGTTACTGGTATTCAGGCTGGTGCCATACATTTCCAGGCAATACCCAGCCCTACTTTTCCCTGAAATTAAACTCAATCTCAAGCAAATTCTGAAACTACTGTCAACCAATATCAATCCAGCGATGGAAGCTGAGGTATAACCCCTGCAATTTTTGGCCTGGACCCAATTTTTCCCCATATATTTTCTGCCTTGGGTGCTTACGGAGTTGTAGCTCCAAAGTGACATTGGTCAGAGCCGATGATTAAGTAAAAACATGTAGAAATGAGGTGCAAGTTGGAAACAGCAAGTGTGGTGGATGAGATGAAGTTTGCACACAGCTAAGTGAGGAAAGACCGAGAAGCAGGAGAGAAATAAGCAGCTGGTGCCGAACAACCACCAGGTCACCACAACAAACACAGAGGAAACCCACACATTAACACATACAGTATACACACACACATACAGTGCTGCTTGAAAGTTTGTGAACCCTTAAGAATTTACTCTATTTCTGCATAAATATGACCTAAAACATGATCAGATTTATACTCAAGTCTTAAAACTAGATAAAGAGACATCAGTTAAACAAATGAGACAAAAACTTTACACTTGTTCATTTATTTATTGAGGAAAATGATCCAATGTTACATATTTGTGCATGGCAAAAGTGTGCATACCCCTAAGATTATAAATTCATTTGAAGGGGAAATTAGAGTTGGGTGTTTCAATCAATGGGATGACAATCAAGTGTGCGTCTGGGAGGCCCTGCCTTATTTGAAGAAGAGAAATCTGGGTCTTCACTGTCAAACTCTGAGCTTCACAACACAGGTTTGTGGAAGTGTGTCATGGCTCAAACAAAGAAGATTTCTTAGGACCTTAGAAGAAGATTGGTTGATGCTCACCAAGCTGGAAAGGGTTACAAGACCATTTCTGAAGAGTTTGGACTCCACCAGTCGACTGTCAGGCAGGTCATATACAAATTGAAGACATCCAACACCATTGTTACCCTCCCCAGGAGTGGTCGAACAACAAAAATCACACCAAGAGTAGGCGTGCGATAGTCCGGGAGGCCACAACGGATCCCAGGGTAACGTCTAGGAAACTAAAGGTCTCTTTTGCAGTGGCTACAGTCGATGTTAATGAGTCCACCATCAGGAGAACATTGAACATCAATGGTGTGCATGGCAGAGTTGCAAGGAAAAAAGCCACTTCTCTCCAAACAGAACATTGCTGCCGTCTACGGTTCGCACAAGACCACATGGATAATCCAGAAGGTGATTGGAACAATGTTCTGTGGATGGATGAGATCAAAATCAAACTTTTTGGCTTGAATGAGAGCCGTTCTGTTTGGTGATGAGCAAACTGCATTCCAGCAGAAGAACCTTATCATATCTGTGAAACATGGTGGTGGTAGTATGATGGTTTGGGCTGCTTTGCTGCCTCTGAACCAGCACAGCTTGCAATCATTGATGGAGCAATGAGTTCTGAGTTGTACCAACAAATTCTACAGGAAAATGTCATGGTATCTGTCTGTGAACTGAAGCTCAACAGAAAGTGGGTCATGCAGAAAGACAACGACACTAAACGACAAGTCGTTCTACTAAAGAATGGTTAAAGCAGAAGAAAGATAATGTTTTGGAACGGCTGAGTCAAAGTCCTGACCTTAATCCTAAAGAAATGCTGTGGAAGGACCTGAAGCATGTAGTTCATGCAAAGAAGCCCAAAACATCCCTGAGTTGAGACTGTTCTGTAAGGACGAATGGGCTCAAATTCCTCCAAGCTGATGTGCAGAGCTGATAAACAGTTACAGGAAACGTTTGGTTGAAGTTATTGCTGTAAAAGGGGGTCACACCAGTTACTGAAAGCAAGGGTTTGCATACTTTTACCTCTCACAAATGTGTAAGATTGGATAATTTTCCTCAATAAATAAATGAAAAAGATGAAAAAAATGTTAGGTTTTTTTGTCTCAATTGTTTAATTGAGTTCACTTCGTCTTAGTTTTGTCTGATCACGTTTTAGGTTATATTTATGCAGAAATACAGAAAACTCTAAAGGGTTCACAAACTTTCAAGCAGTACTGTACAATAGCCGATCATTTCAACCTGACAACCATTTGTAGATACTTAAGACACAGCAGTTGTCCTGCTAGAGGATGTTATTTATTGAAGGGCACTGTAGATCTTTTTTTTTAAATGAACATGCAATTGTAGGAGAGGAGGAGAGAAAGGAAGAATGAATGAAAAAGAAAAGGAGAAAGAAAGAAAGAAGTTGAAAGTGCAGTATTTTATTATATAGCTGCCATGATAATGAGATAATAACCTGATCTGCAGAAAGTAAGAGAGGAGTGAACTGGATCACCCCTCCAACACACACACATTTCCTGGAGACTTACTCTAATACTGACCATAACCACTGACCCAAAAATCAACGTTTCACCAATTGGGGGTTTTTGTCCCCAGTTGCACAAACCATCTCCAATTAACTGGTCTTATGTCTGGTTTGTGTCCCTGAAAGTGACTTAAATCATAACCTACTGTCATGTGTAAACCATTGGAAAAAAAAAAAAAAGACACCTACTGTTATGAACTGATTATTGGTGCCAAATTTAAAAGTGGTGTTTCCATACTAATTATTTATATGGACAGACATTGCAAATAGATGTGTGTGGATTTTGATGTTTACATCACCCATTCAATGGCCTATACTGAAATGAGAAACCGTGTGTAATTCCAGCCTTCATGAGGCCTAGCAAAGACGTCGTTAATATTAATTACAATCATTAATTGATTCCCTCTGGTTGCCTCATTAGATTGTGTGAGGAAATGTCTCTCTCATAAGATATAAAAAGGAGCAGGCAAGTCATCCAGATAGATGAGTGATGGGTGGTGATTACAAGTCCTCATTCTACAAACAAAGAAAATTCTCTTTTATTGTTTGGAAAACAAGCTATTTTATATACACACAAACACTCCGTAAAGAATCTGTACTATTTAACTAGACGCAGTTATCTGTCCCACTTACATTAAAATATGGTTATTTACTGAATTTAAAAAGACACGGTACAGTTTTAGGCTTTGACATGATCCTCTTTCACCAATCAGAATCAGCTCCCAGGTTACAGCAGTGTTGCCTGCAACCTATTTGTGTGACAAATGACCCATCATTTAAACCCATTAATCTTAATGGGTTTGGCAGGTGCGCTGTCAACAGGAACCATTTAGAGACACGATTTCTGCACCTCCTCTCCACGGCTTTGAGAGCAAACGGAAATGAAAGTGTGCGCTTTAAATTAATTGAAGCTGGTTAAAGAAGACTTAAGTGTGACAGAATCATAATGTGTTTTGGCTCAGCGTGTACTGTAAGTGTGTTGTGACCTGGATATCGAGGGAACTGCAGAAATATGAATTATACCATTCAACCATCTCATTACCTGGCTGTGGCTGTCAGCTGTCACAGCACACACACACACACACAGGACATTCATAAGGTAGTGTAGCCACAGGGCAAGTGTACAGTATGACTGTCTTTCCTCCAAAACCAGGCATAATGATAGGCTGTGGGTGATTGACAGATGTCTGAATTGTGTGTGTGTGTGTGTGTGTGTGTGTGTGTGTGTGTGTGTGTGTGTGTGTGTGTGTGTGTGTGTGTGTGTGTGTGTGTCTGCCTCAGCCAAGTCAAATGTGTAAGTGGCTGCCTGCTGTCAGATGAAGTTAAACATTGTGTGGATGCATGTGCAAGTGTATGAACACTTTTCCCACTCCTTGGAAAGTACACCTCAATTCTAGGCAGGTGAGAGCAGAGAAAGAGGATATTAATGTACAGCCATTAACTGCACACAGACAACAAGTGAATTAAAAATAGAAGTACAGTACCAGTTAAAAGTTTGGACACACTTTCTCATTGAAGTGAATGGAAGATGTGTTTGACTGATACTGTGCATTTTAACAAAGTTCCAACATGCAGTGTAGTAACAGTAACAACAAGCTTTAAGGTGCATCTTATGGTTTTTATCACCGGATGGAGTTGTCATGTCAGATGTCATGGAGATGGTTCAAATGTAGACCTTGAGTAAGAATTTATTTATTAACTTTTATTTCTGATGGTGAGAATTAATTTTTGGGCTCTATAAATGTGCTGTTTAAAACTACAATAGACTACATTTTCTGATAAAAATGTATGTTAATTTAAATGTATTATTTACATAAGTATCTTAGCTGTCTATAATATGTGTCCAGTGATAATTCTAAACATTTTATCCATACAGTCTCCCTACAATCTGTATTAAAGGCATGCAGCAAATAATTTAATTCAATGATTTAATTTAATACTGAAGTGATTAGTTGATTTAACAGAATTATTTATCATTTTGTAAGCATTAATGGCAAACATTACCTCATTACAACTCCTCAATTGTGAATATTTGCTACTTCTCAATATATATATGAATATATATATTCTGAATATATATGAATATATATTCATCCATAAAAAAATCATGCAAATTACAGCACTCCTATCCAAACTAACAATGCCTAAATACAGAATATAAACATATAAATTCTCATAAAATAAAATGTAAAAGAACCATTGAAACAAAAGCATAAAAACTAGAATTGAAATGAGACTTTACATCCTCTTACAAATCTCTGGTGTGCCGTTTTATTCCCTGAAGGATCAAAGAGAGAATACTGATCAGTGTGTGTGCCAGGTGGTCTCAGTCAGCCTGTGTTCAATAAAACAATCCATACTGTCCACAGCAGATCATCTTCATCTGCATAATTCTACAGGACAATTTGACTGTTCACATTTCTGACGTTTTATAAACTAAGTGATTACTTAAGAAAATATTCAGATGATTAATTTATAATGAAAATCGTTAGTTGTACCATAAAATAATTTTATTTTTCCACCTTTCAATGCTGACAGTCAACTGTAACGTTTAGTGAAATGAGCACATGATGAAACAAACGACAAGACGTATTAGTTTCATTTATATTCTCTTTAATATATCTTAAAAAATGGATATACAATCTGAGAAAGAAACGGTTGAGGATTTGAAGAAGAACAGGTTGTCAATCTTCTGTCCTGGCCCCAAGATGGAGCTAGCTCAAGCAGACATTTCCCAATAACATCCTGGGAAAAAAAAAAAAAACAAACAAAAAAAACAAACAAAACAAAAAAACAAAAAAAAACAAAACACTGCTCACTGCCAAAATGAAGGGCATGCAAGCAAACATCGGAGAATTAGTAAGGCTAAGATTACTGCAAGTATTGGGCTACCGTATCCTGGAGGCAAACGCTACCGTAAAAAAAAATCAACTGTCATGGTGATTACTCATGATGGCTTCATTTTAACAGGCAGTTAGTTTAGCCTTCAAGGTTTGACTGGACCGAAACCACGCTGGGTAAAATGCTGGGGAAAAAACCCCACAGTCACATTTGCTTGGTCATATTCTCAGGTCCTTTATTTTAGCAGAGGCCAGTGTCATCTGTTGTTGTTTGTTTTCACTTGGAAAACAATTATAATTTGAGCTGTTGAACCCTGGGCCGGAATAACGAGAAAAAAAAAAAAAAAAAAAAAAGAGGAAAGAGGGGCGAGAGGGAGCCAGAGCATGCTAACAAATCACATTGTTTCAACACATCATACTGTAACTGCCTACACACTCACACACACACACACACACACACACACACACACACTCCACAAGCACAAGAATTTCAGTCTTTACACTCACACGCACACGCATACGCAAAAACCTCAAACATAAAATTTTTTAATCTTCAACAATTACATTTCTGACATCCTTAGTAAAATGCACTGCTGGCAGATCACATAGACTTTGCCTCATGCAGACATGTGAACACAAAGCTGAATGGAGTGAGAACAGACTTGATGCTCAGAGATAATGATTCAAACTGGAGGCACAACGCTAGCTAGAGCCAAGCAAAAACACACACACACACACACACACACACATACACATACGCACACTGGACCCTCACTGGCTCATCGAGTGATGCGGTCTTTCTCCCCATCTCTGACTGACTGACTGACTGACACACACACACAAACAAACATGCTTCTATTGGCCAAATTCCACAATGGCAGAGGTTCAAAAAGACAGTTATCCATTTTGCTCTAAATCCCCGGAGTCGTGCAGTCTAGAGCACTACTCAATTTAGCAATGGAATCGCGCCGCCTACGCAAATTAAAGGTATACTGTGCAGGAATTGTCAGTTGGTGTTTGTAAACAAACAGCATTCAAAGTTGGCCCCTCCTCCCCCTAACGAGCAAGAGAGAGCGAGACAGAGAGAGCTGTGGTCGGGCGAGCTAGAGAGTGAATGAGAAGAGTGAGCGGGTGCTGGCGAGAAGGAAGCTGTGAATCAGAGTAATAAAAAATGTTATTTTCTGATTGTTTCACAGTGGTTACATTGTAAAGCGCGAATAAACACACCCACTCTCTGCTGTGTGTGTGTGTGTCGGTCAAACAGCAGCACTCTGCACGCAGCAGAGGAGGGAGACAGAGAAGCAGGAAAAATTATTACAGGCAGAGGGGAAAGTCTCTGCAGATAAATACACCACCACACACTTCTAGTCGCTCATAAGTGATAATTAAGAGGGATTACTTTTGTATGAGTATGAGTCTATACATTGTTTTTTTATTAAAATCCTGCACAGTATACCTTTAACTAGCAAGCTAACTAGCTAGCGAGGGAGTTAATTAGCACTGTAGCGAACAAGCTAATTCACTTGCAAGAATGCCAACTGGCTACCGAGTGAGCGATGTCTTGTGTTTTGGTGGCGACCTAGCTACACTACAACTGTGAAGGTGTGTTGTTGGCTAGCCTGCCATTTTGTATAATCTACACACACGTGATGAAAAGAAAGTGTCTCTTGCACTGACTGGCAGAAAACCATTCGCTTGTTATCCTGCTAGCTAACTAGAAAACTCACTACCTAGTAAGCACGCTCGCTAGTACCGCTAGCATGTTAGCCCGCTAGCCTGCTCACGAGCTGTTTAGCCTGATATCTAACTTGTAGGCACCTCCATTCGTTCCGAATTGACAAAAGCACACAAAGACATATGCAGCATCTCTCAAGAGTAAATCAGAACCTCTGCCACTGACTTTTCCACACACAACCAGACAATAAAAAAAAAAATAGTACATATACACACAAAGAGAGAGACTTCAGGAGTACCGTCTCTCTAGAAAGATAAGCTCTATAGCATAGCTTGTGAAATCTCCCACAGCAACCAGAACGAGAGGGTACTCTACAGTGCACTCGTCAAATATTAGGACAGATAAATATCTTCTATTGTTTTGGCTCTGTGCTCCAACACATTGGATGTAAATCATCTATGAGCTGACCTTCAGCTTTCTGGGTGTTCACATCTGTATAACAGTGTAGGTCCTCTTGTAACTACTCCCCCAATTTACTGCGGGACAATGATACTAATGATACATAAAGGCTTTGTTATGGCCAAACTGGATTGTTCAGTAATCTGACCTCAATCAAACTGTTGATGTTCACCTGTTCTGTTACTTTTTGTCCCCTAAAATCGGGGCACTACATTTAAAAAGAACAACAATGTTCAATCAGACGTGGATGTAAACAACCTCAAATGAAGCTGAAACCTTGTCTCAGAGCCAACACAATAAAAAATGACTGTCGCTATCTTAATACTTTCTGATTGCATTGTAATGTAAGTGTGAATAAACCTCTCCATCCTCCATGGAAAAAAGGTATATGTGACTGTGTGTGTGTGTGTGTGTGTGTGTGTGTGTGTGTGTGTGTAGAGAAGAGATAGAGAGGAGGTGAAGCTGAAAACAGAGTTCAATACATTTGGCTGTGGTAAAGTTTTATCTCAACTTTATCCAAATGGAGCTGAAAACACACAGAGGGTCTGTATGAGAGCATGAGTGTGTGCATGTGTGTGTGTGTGTGTGTGTGTTTGTGTATGTGAACATGCAGGGACAGTGACAACAGAATGGGACGATATGGTACTGGTCATTCACATGCTGTCTAGTGGGGCTTGGGGCTGTAGGATTTCCAACGTGAATGTGTATATATGTGTGTGTGTGTGTGTGAGTAATAGACAAGTGTACGACAATGTGTATATGCGTTTGTCTTATACCACAGGATGGGACACCGCGTCTGTATGTCTGTGAACTCACATGCATTTTCTCTTTAGCAACACATACATGGCAGGCACTGGAAAAGAGAACTGATAGTAACATTTTCTTTCTCTTAATTTGTCAAATTTTAAAACAGCTAAATGTAACTTCTTTAATCTTTTTTTTTTTTTTTTTTAGATTAGATCTTTTTTTCTTTTGTTTTTTAACGCCACTGAATCATCACATCCCTTACCTTCGTTCATTTCCGACAGGTTCAGGGACACCTCAGCGAGGCGGCATCATTCAGTGATCTTGCCACAATGAATTGTGGTCATCGTAACACTCAAATAGGATAATTAAAGCATATTTTCTTTTGTTGAGTTAAGTCCTTCTTCAAACACATCATTTTTTTTCTTTTTTTTTCTTTTTTATTTTGTTCCTGCAATGTGGAGTTTATTGCGACTGGGTGAACAGAGGGGGGGGGGGGGGAGGGGGGGCATTGGTGGGGCAGTGGTATCAAGAGGAGGAGAGCAGTTATGAGTCAAAGAGTCAGCTGCTGATTCACGCACATCGGGGGGGAGTTGGCCAAGATAAGCAGAGGCAAGGTAGAGCAGTTTGGTTGGTTGGTTGGTGCAGGCTGATGTAGGTAGCCGGTGCTTCTATCATCTGGCGTAGTGCTTGATGTAATCTTGAACTTTATTCCGAAAATCCTCCTGGATGTGAGAGAGAGGACGGTAAAAGAGAGAGAGTGTGAGAGTTATAGGGGAAAAGCCGGAAATTAAACACTCGTACAAGGCAGACAGATAAATGTGACAAAGACGGGAATATGATCTGCGATTTAAAAACAAGACTAGGAATCTACAGCTCTGTGAGGCTGTACTGTATTTTCAAGTATTTGATCATAAACCAAAAATATTAGACAACTTGGACCTGGGGAAAGGGTGGTGAGGGGGGGGGGGTCAGTGGATCATCAAATCCAAAAGGATTAATTCTCCTGTTATCCATCCAATGATTGTCGAGACATTTCACAAAAAGGACAGGAAAAGTCAGGGAATCAGCAAAGTCAGTAGTAATCATCCTTTGGGGAGGGATATTCAGGGATATTCAGTTGGTTGCAATCTGCACATCACCGCTCAATCCTACACACTTCACCTTTAAAATGAGGCCTCTGACTTTATATCAGCGTTTTTAAGAAGAATTTTTTCATTGAGTCAGTTGATTTAATTACTTTCTAAGATAAAGATTTTAATAAAAGCTGGCTTTAAATTCTTCTAGACACTCAAAACTACAAAAGTATAAAGCTTTGTGCTCTTTGAAGCATATTAAACCAGGATTTAAAATTCAATCGCCTATATCTGTATGTTCATCTGCAATTTTATTTCATTATAATTAGGGCATATCTCATCTTGTTTATGATGACTTCTCTTGGTCATATCCCTTCTGGTCATGTCTTTCTCTCGTCTTGATCGTGCCCTCTCTGGTTGTGCTTGGCTTCTTTCCATCCCCATGCAACCTCCCCTTTCCTGGACCCATCCCTCCTAGTTACATCTGACCCGATCAACCTCTGTTTGTAACCTCTCCTCTCATTCCTCTGCTCTCACCCTTCAGTCATTTCCTCGGCTCTGTCCAACACGCCGCTGCCTCCTTTTCTTCAACAACTGGGCTTGTTTTGGGGATACTCTGTTTATTTTAGCTGACTGTTTATTTCTACTCTTTTGAAACAGAATGCATTACAGTACACTCATATTATCATGGATTTTGATCAAAGGTTGTAGAGTAGACTGCTACTAATCCCGGCTTCAGCAGCTTTCCTCTCCTATTACTGTATGAAATGATTTCCTTTAGTGTCTAAGAAAGTGCATGGCTTAGCAAAGCTGTATCGTAGCGAGACAAACTGTAAAATATAGAGATTGTGGTAATTGAGACACAGTGTCACAGCTAAGGGAGCATTATTTACTGGGCTTAATGATGATGCAGTCGGTACAAGGGACTGGAAAATAGCTTCTGCAGCACCAAAGTACAGAGTCGTGTAAATAACGGTATTAGTTATGGCTTTCGAGTAAAGACTGCTAAAACTATTTCTATAGATAGTAGCTATGCATTTTTCTAACATGCTATTGTGGTTCTTATGTTAGTTTTGTGATCAAATATGGGTGACTGATGCTAAAACTGTTGAACACAAAACAAATGACACTATGAAAAAAAAAAAAGATAGTACCTGCAGTAGAAATGTAAAAGATTTGTTTTCACTTTGACATTAAAAACCTCAAAATCAAAATTAGATCAAAGTCATTAACCGCTATTTAGAGTTTTTGCGAACAGGTCTGTATCAGCTTTGCATCAGCTTCCTATTCTTATTTGGAAAATGGCGCCACAAACTGGACTCTGAAGTCGCCTCTCCAGAACACTTTCAACACAACATATCCTGTCTCAGCTACAGAAGCACAATCAGAAAACCTCTGTGCCGTGTTACAACTTCTTGAAAATGATAAAAGAAGCCCTGTATGATAAACTACATTAAGCACTGAAAGCTAGTGCAACAGGAAGCTAACCTGAGAGCAGGGGTTGGACTTTTAGCTCTTGACAGCAGGTTAAGCCTACTTTGTCTACTAGAGGGCTTTTAATGGCTTTTACATAAATATATAATAATATTTCTTCCTAGGACACCACAAAGTCATTCCAGACAGCATATACTCATGCTGACACATCTTTAATTGTTTAACTACTTCCCAAATCTCAGAAATGCACTAAAGTGACACTACTATTTATTTGTATTGTAAATGACTGCTTTGCTGCATGTACTCTAGAGGGACAGTTTTGCACCGACCTTCCTTATCTCCCCCCGATCCCTTCTCAGCAACCCCCCTCTTGTTCTGTTTAATAGTTATCCCTATCACCCATCCATCACCGCAGGGGTCTTGGCTATTAAATGCCGTCCACAAACCCAGTGTGTCCCACACTGACATCAGCGCGTTGATTTACGGCACAGCTCTGGTGGTAAGTTTATTCCTGCGTGCATTGCTGGGGCTTTTGTGGTCACTGGGGTATGAGCGGGAGACAGACGGGGGTGCGTGAGAGAAACATGAGTAAGAGGGACGAGAAAGAGCGACGCAGAGAGAGAGAGAGAAGAAAAGGAGGCTGTATATATATGGGTGTGTGTGTGTGTACATACATGGATGACAGACAGGAATGCTGAAAAGCTGCCAGTGACAAAACTTCAGCAGTGATGACGGCAGTCTGAGTATCTGTCCACAGAGGGATGATGGATCAGCCCTACTGCTGTTGAGGGATTTCTCCCTCTAAGGGCCATACTTTAATAGTGTGAGAGCTACGGCCAGCACAAAGCAGTCATGTATGTCTCAGGCACATGAACAGTGTGTGTATCTCCGAGCGCACCTGCTATTCTGGTTTGTTAAGGTGCCACCTGCGAAGAATGATGGGTGAGGTGTAACATAGATCCATGCCGTTATCCGCTCAGCCGGTCACAGTGCTCGTCTCATAGCTGAGCCAATCACAGCGGAGCATAACTTCTCCAGATGTGGCCACGTACAGTAGTGTAACTTAGATTAATATCTCTGGAAGCTCAGATACGCTCTCTTTATGTTTAAGCCTCTAAATCTGCTGTAATCTGATTGGATGCAGTTTGTAAGATCAGCAGTTTAGATAATTCAGTAACGCAGTTCAAGTTAAAATAAGTTTCACAAACACAGTCGAACATTTGATATCACGACCGCTCAAGCAACTAACAAATGCTCGGATTAAAAATACACGACCCTAATGGAAACCGTGAGCCCGTCACAGCGCCCTCGAGGAAGAGTCACTTCACAGAAAACATGTATCTGCACAAAGCGCACGCTCACAAAAGCTATTATACACTTCAGACTTCTAATAGCTGGAGGAGGATTTCATACAGGTGTGATGCTTTTAAATCCTGTCAGTCCTTGTGGCACTTAGTCCACTTTCTGTGATGTGATGAACTTGGTCGAGCTATCGTGCATCCACAAGTGATCCCAAATTGAAGTTATAAGTGCAGAAAGGATAGTTCATGATCCTGTATATAGTATATGTTGTATGCAAGAACGCTGTGTCTATTTGACTGATTCCCTGTCTACTGCTGCCAATCACATATTTTACTTTCTTTTTGGAAACAAAAGGTGAAATAATCATGCAGAAACGTCGTTCACAGTCCTCAGTGAAACACCACATTTGTCCATCTATCTGTGTTGAGTTCCGCTGTGTAAAATGGACAGCACTTTTGAATATGGGATATAAGTCCATCTGTCTCTTCTCATTCAGCTGTCTTTCTGGCATCTTTTGTCTACCCAGGTGGCTTTTGCAAGCTACCGTAAGTGGGACACATACACACACACACACACACACACAGTATGCCGCACATTTAGTGGAGAAAATGAGGGAGAGGAAGGTTTGAAGAGTGCACCAAAGACACCAAAGAGGGAGTGGAGTTTAAACAGGCGCAGCGGGGGGTGTCTTAAACGTGAAGCTCAAACTTGCCCCGATTAGATCAGCTCACATGAAGCTGAGGATTGGAGCAAAATTGTATTCGAACAAAATAGTTTAAGACAATTAAGACATTTGGATTACGGGCCAAATACTCTTTCACAAGAGGTTAAATAAGAGTTGTGTTACTAAAAAACACATCATCACATAAATTTACAAGGTAAATTTACCTTGTTCTTCTTTCTTTCTTCTTCTTGTCCTCCTTTTCTCTCTCACAGCAGAAAACCGGCTGAGACTGCACATTATCATTAGTTTGAAGACTCCAACTAAACTCTGTAGTCGATTAAAAACTTTGTTAGAATAAAGCTCTACTTTTTTTGGCTCTATTTCACTCGTGGAAGGCAATTAAATCTCCTCTCCTCCAGCGATCTGTACAGGTGCTCAGAACATGTACCAGCGTCAGGGTGAAGGGAATGCAAATTAAACCCTTTGGGTACAAACCATTTCTTTAAAATCTGCTAAAAGTTTGAAAAACTGAGAAAAGAAAAGCCCTGGGATGTGTTGGGTAAACAGACTGCAAAGGCAAAAATGAAAAAAAGGAGAGAAGTGTGAACAGGGGGAAAGGAAAAGGAATAGAGGAGAGAGAGATGACAAGTGATGCAGAGGTGTGGAGGCCATGACGAGACGACTCATCAGGTGTTTTCACACTCGGGCTTTTTTTGAGAATTCTGTAAGGTTAGTGAAATGTTCAAAGCCCTGTCATGATTGCAGGTGAAAAGGTATGTAAGATTATTATTTTTGTTATTAATTGTATTTATTATTTTACGCACAACATTTACAGTGATAAAGTGGTTGTAACTGGGGCTGCAACTAACTAATTATTTCATTATCAATTAATCCATAGATTATTTTCTGGATTAATCTCTTAGTTGAATCCTCTAATGTCTTCTTTTGTCCTGATCAACAGTCCACAACCCAAAAATATTCAGTTTACTATCATAGAGGACTAATCAAAGCAGAAAATATTCACATTTGAGAAGCTGGAATCAGAGAATTTGTACTTTTTTTTTTCTTAAATGCATCAATTATCAAAATAGTTGGTGATTAATTTAATAATTGGCAACTGATCGACTAATCATCGCAGCTCTGGTTGTAACTATCAATATGTAGTCATAAACAAGTTACAAAGCAGATCAAACAGCGAATACATACAACATATAAATAACAATGATGATGATGATTACACACAAAAAGAAGTGAAAAAAAGAAAAAGAGAGAAAGAAAAAGAGGCGAGGGAAATTATAGTCGAAACAAGATTGTACAATCACTCAGATCAAAGGAAGGATCGGTCTGCCTGTGAATCTCTTAATCTAGGTTATGTGGAAAGTTCGCCCTTCCGATATACTGAAAAAAACAGGAAGCCGCGCCTTTCAAAATGTATCTGATGAGCCTTTTAATGTGAGTCTACATTTCTTCCGTTTTAAGAAAATAAAGAAAATCTCTGAGCCAGCGAGAATGAGCAGCCAGTGAATCAGTATCAGTCCTCTTGCCGACGAGGTGACAAAACTACAGTATAATGAAAAGGTAAATAATATTCTCCACGTTTATAAAAATAGAGTACAGTTCAATTAATGCTGAAGATTTATAATGAATCAATAGGATTTTTAGAAGTATTTGCTGTAAGATTCTTGGATCCTGTGGGGTCTTTCAGCATCGGCTTTGCTGGGATTGGTTGACTTTGACTGCAACAATACAAACTAGAGAATCCTACACACAAAATATTGTACTCCAGGAAAATAGCTGTAGTCATGCACAGCGATTTAAAGTTCTAAACACAGGGGCTTTAATAAACATGGTCGCTTTAAATCCAAATAATGGCAGAGCTAATCTAAATAATAAGAGACAAAATAATTCATCTTCAGAGCTGTTGAATAGCAAAAACCTGCTATATGATCCAACTTTCTGAGTCACAGAAGCAACAGTATAAGGTCGGGATGCACCACTATCAGATAACGAGCGTGAGTCTGAAGGAATGGGATAATTAGTTTGACATGTTATCCTCGACACCGACGGGGATTCGGTGACTTCCTCGAGCACACTTCAGCAGCGTGGAGGCTCGCCGGAGCGGGACCTTGAAGCGGACTCCTCCAGCTCAAGAGAGGTCTGTCCACTTGTTACACCACACTTCTGCGTAGATAGACTTAAAAATATAGCAGCGAGCTGGAGAGAGAACAGAGGGAGGGCGTTGTGACGTGACGTTAATCACGTGCCTCATCTTCTTCCTTCATTTGCATTGCTCTCTGCCACAATTTGCATTAACGATACAATGGAACCTTTTCATCTCAGGAAATACATTTGTTTGAATTGTCTTGCTCCTCGTCAGCTGCTGAGTATATTTTGGTATAGTCTGGGTTTTGGCTCACTCTCTCTCACAGACAGAAAGACGGACAGATAGATAGATAGATAGATAGATGATAGACAGATAGAAAGTACCTGTTCTGACAGGTACACAACATAATGAGGTGACTGGAGACACATTTGACTATATTATATATATGTATTGACCCCCCTAAACGTGACATGAATGATCAATTATTTCACAAACATAGTGGACACCATCTCCATCACATTTACACGCACACATTTACCTTCAGAATAAGGATAAAAACAATTCACTGCAACTATAACAGCATTGTCAAATGTTCAGGCTGCACACTGATAAAGTTAGAAACAAGGAAATAACTATTATGATAATCTGTGAACAGTGTTGTTGCTGCTACGTCGGGATCTCGTGTGACTCAGGAACAACGTTGAGGTTTCTTATTTTTAAGGTAATGAGAGCCTACGGAGTCACAGGGATCACGGTTCATGAGCGGAAAGAAAGCTAACAAGGGGAACAGAAGGCAGATGTATGTATGTATATATGTGTGTTTGTGCGCGTGCGCTTGACATAATTGACTATTGATTGAAGAGGCTAAGCCACTAGAGACTTCTGAGAAAGCAAGAGAGTGTGTAAGAGAGAGAGAGAGAGAGAGAGAGAGAGAGAGAAAGGCGGTCTCTGAAATTGATAATGAGGAGTTTAGCATGTGGAGGGCAATGATGGGATCAGTGAACTCTAGAGCTTGATTAGACCCAAACCCTCAGAGGTCCCACTCTTGTCACACTGTGTGCTTTAGACAGATGATCAATATCACATTATAGTATATCGCGAAAATCTCTCGGAATATGTTACAGATACAATGGCATTGATATCTTCTGTTGAAACACAGAGGTATATGTGTTGTACTGCAGACGTTTGAACTCTTCTGCTTTGTGGCAGTTTGGCATTTAACTGATGGCACGTGTGTTCAGGCTGCTGGGTGGTGTGTTAAAGGCTTTGCACTTTGGTTCACACCGTTTCCTGTTTCATTTCTGCTGTCTGTAAACTGTAAAGCACTTAGAGTTGCAGGAAATATGTAAATATGATTACTTATTTTGACATTTTAGGGCTATGTTTTCCTCTTTTACCCCTAAGTAACGTTATAAATGATGTTACAATATGCTACGTTACCAGTTTATTTGGTACACCTGTACAATCACATTCAATCCAATATAATAGCCTTCATTGTATCCTGTCTTTGTGAGGTTTGAGATGTTTTGATCCTATTCTTATTACATTTATGAGGCCGTTATTAGTAAGGTAAAGTAAGGTTGCATGGGACTTCATTACATTCACTGGTGTTTTTAATCTTTGGTCCCCCTCATACAAATATTCATGCACATGTAAACACAGCTTATCCTGGAGCTTCAGACTCTTTCAAGCTTATTCCATTTTAGTGTCATCCTCACTAACTCCACAAACTCCCACTCACAACTAACAATGGTGCAAAACCGCAGTCCCACTGTATCACCGACCAGCTACACACACGTACTGTACAAACACACACATGCGCTCACTCTAAATTGCCCATGAGGATGTTTCCTTTTAGCCACTTTAACCGGCAAATGTATTCAGAGAGCAGCCGCAGGAGGAGCTCCACTTCAAAAGCCTCTACACAAAAACACACACACACACATACACGCACACACTCCCACAGCTACACCCGGTTGCTGCTGAAGTTGATTACAGCAGGCTGTAACTCTGTGGGAGTGGGTCATGGGTGGATGACTTCATGTTTTCAGTTGTTGTGACTGCAGAGAACCACAACAGCACAGCGAATTAACCATAACTTCCAGAAATTTCAGATTCGAGATAAAACTTTATTGAGATTTTGTGGTTTAACACCTTCGTTTGGCGAGCAGTACACCCGGAGTATTGTGAGGATACTGCATTCTGTAAATTAGCAGCCGTAGATGGAACAAACATTCGGATGCTGAACGGCACAGAGATCTGAAGAAACGGGCCCTTGAACTCTTTGGAAAATGCTCCTTCGTGGAAGACAACTTCACTGATGACCTCATGCAACACAACTGTTTGTAACTAAAAACTAGAAACCGATAAAGTAATTCCAAGAGTCCAAGTTAAAGGAGTTTAAAGGTTTTACCGAAAATCTCCTACAACTTTTAAAACTCATTCAACCAGTGATCTTTTTGTTAGGCTGACAACATCATAACTAATATTCCCTTACATTAGCAGCCTTATAGCCTTTGTCTTGCAGGATGAATGCATGTCTTATTTGTTTTACTTCATGAAAGCCTCAAAATTGACACTCTCATCCTACACCTGAGACTAGTAACACATCTAAACAATCATGACCCCTACCACAAGCTGGCAATCATACTCTCTTTCCCTCTCACACATACACACACACAGACAAACTCTTTCACATCTAATGGGGTCACATGGCAACCATTATCAAGCACTGCTAGGTACACCCCAGTGCATCATGGGAAAGGGTACACATACAAAGTGCCAAAAAGGTTAAATACTGTACTTTAAAATGCTTTCAGCTCGCCTCAGCTCAGGCTGAACTCAAAATTATTTCCCTAGTCAGCAGGCCTCCAGCAGAGCTGCATTAGTCTGTTTGGCAATCCAGGAAAGCAATTACTATAAGCAAAACACTGATAGAATCTGTTTCTTGACACTTGTTGTCCCTGCCTGATGTACTGATAAAAACCTGAAAGGAGGAGCACAGGATAGAAATGGATGGAAGAGGGCCCCTTATTGGAGATATAGAGTGAATGGGTTTAAAATCAGTATCTTTTAGAAACATGTTCCACTTGTTTTACTAAGAGGAAGGCTGGCATTCAACTGCTACCCCTTCAACTCAACGTCTATCAACGTGTATGTAAAAAGGCTGGAGGGTAAAGGCTGATTTATGCTAAGTCATGCGACACTTTTGATAAGTGCTGCTCAAAAGAAATTAAAGGGTCGTGCCGCGTTTTCAATTTATGCTTCGGCAAAAGGTTTCAGTCATCTCCATGGTAACCAGACGCTATCCTCCAGCCGGCTTGGTATATCATCCCAACTGGAACTAATTAAACAAGGATGTTACAGGTTATATAAAAATACAGACCAAGATATCAATAAGGAAGTTCAGTAAAAACTACAGTCTCCATGGAGACACTAGTAACACAACTCAATCATATTGTGCGACAAAATATGACGGTGTCCGCAATGTAACAAAATTCTCCAGGTGTGAGACATGAAAGGAAAGTGTTGAGCAACACTTTTTTCTGTCAAAAATACATAATTTCTGTTGAGCTACACTTATCAGAAGTGTTGAGTGACCTACCATAAATCTGCCTTCAGGGTTCTTGGATATTATTGCTAAATTCAAAATAAATTCTAACTCAAGTTATAGTTCCTAAATTAAACTCATATGCAGGCATGCAGGTGTGTAGAAATACATAAATACATAACCAGACACAGAAAAAAAACCACACACACCTAGTGAAGGTTGTGGAAACTCGAGAGATTCAGTTTATGGTGCTGCTTTGACTTACAAATTGTAGAGCCTGCTGTCTACTGTGGAAGCACAGAACTAAATGGTTGTGCATGAACAAGTACCTTTGTTAAAACACCATATGCACCTGCTCCATGCAAACAGCTCTTGAATATAATGAACTTCTCTGCTCAGGAAAGCTGCTCGGTGCACTCTTTGTCTTCAACCTGATTATCACATAATTCCACCTACAGAATCGAGTAAAGCCTGGTGCGTACAGGGCGTCAGTAGAAACGACAGATGTAGTTTCTGTAACTGTAACTGTATGTCTTTGTCAAATACATTTTCTATGCAGGAGATGAACAGAAGTTAGGGTGTGGATACAAACATGGAGAGTTGAGACACTATTGGGAGGCTTCAGAAGTGAACCATCTGCAAGTCGATGACTAAAGACACTGCTTGTGCTGAATCTACGTTTGATGATAAAACAGAATTAAAGATTATGTTTGGAGTGCCCTGAATGTGTCACCAATCTTCTCGCACTTATCAAAATTTCAAAGCCTTACCTTGTCTCTCAGATGATGTTCTGCTGCGTCAATGTTCAATGGGTCATCGAAGTTCAACAGGTCCTGTAGCAGAGAGAGAAAGGTACAGAGAGAAAAGGCAAAACAGCAAAGTTGAAGAAGAGTGCAAATATGGATCAAGAAAGTTGATTCATTTTCATCTTGACTGGGTTCGATACTTCTATGTGTAGGTCAAATTTCAGTTTCCCAATGAAAAATCAGCTGAGGTAGATATTGCCCACTTCAGCATAACTTTCTGTCTGCAATGTCACCCTGGATTCTGCAGCTACGACAAACAAAACATCATAATGACGCTGTTGATTTATTGATGCCATGCACAACAAAGTGAGGCAAGAAGCAGAGTGTTGTTACAGAGATAAAAAGGAGGATGGCCTGAGAGGTTGTTTCCTGATTAAGAGGTAAGATTTAGGGCATGGCCACGCCATCAGTACAGATTACCATCAACATTATCATCATAGACACAGTTCTGACCTCAGGGTAAGAGAGGATGTTTACAAAATGTGATCAATGATGGATTTATGCAAGCTTGCAATCAGCGAAGTATGCAAATACATTTGGACCAAACTAGAAAGATTACTTTCATCTGATAACTAGCAGACTGAATATCATCCAAGTATTTAAATGATCTATTATAAAAACCCCACATACTGTATTGTCTAATTTAAGCTCTGAGTATTCTTACAAGACCTGGCACAAGGAGACCTACAGCTGGTGAAGCGTACACAAGCATAATGTGTGATCTAATTTCCGTGTTTATATTTCCCTATTATCTCTAACGGTTCTTCATAATGAGAGAGATAATTTCCCCTAAGTCAGAAATTATGGTCTTATTACAGCTATAAAGAGAGATAACGAATGGCCTTGTTTTATTTGATCTGAGTTTGGACTAATGTCATCAATGTAACCTGCATACAGTGAGCAACTTAAAAAAAAAAACTTTTCTGGGTTTATTTGCTCAGAGGGGTAAACCAATGGTGCTCTCCCGATTAAAACAATATATTATAGGGGAAATGTGTGTATAAATATAAATCCACTCAAAATATACATATTTATGTATAGTATTGGCCATTTACCAGCTGTATGTAAATTAAAATTAATTTTTCAGGTACTTTTTTCACAACATATTCATGTTAATAAAGAAAAAAACAGGGAAAACTTACAGTAAACAAGGAGTTCAATCCCCAGACCACGTCCTAGAAAAAAATGAATAAAAAACATTACTGATCAAATTGTGTCACAAACAATACCAGTCAAAACTTTGAATACACCTTCCCATTCACATGAATGAGAAAGGGTGTCCAAACTTTTGACTGGTGCTGTATAAATTCATACACACACACACACACTTGACACAGGGGAACACAATATAATTACACCAAAAGTTAAAACAGCTTGTTAAACTCAGAGAGCAAGTCAAAATATTAACTAAATGTGTCCCAGTTCTAATCTCTCTAATATATATATCTGATGATGATACAAACATTCATTTGAATCGTCTGTATATAGGTGATGTATCTAAAATGCCTGGATGGAAACTGATTCTGATCTTATAGACTGATTGTGAAGATCCCGAACGTAGATAATAAGAAAGAGGTGAATTATTCTACTGACATTATTTCAGCTGCAGCCAATTAAGATGGATATTGAGGAAGATTTTCCTTACAGCAGACAAATTGAAGTTTTGTCTAGGGCCTTGGTAAGCAATACAAATTCTCCTGCCTTCCCAAAAAGTGAATACTAACACAATCATCATTGTCAGTGTGCTCTACTATTATACATCCATCCATTACACTCAATCAGGTAAATTCCTTTACAACCTTCAGTGAATATAATGGTTACAGTTATGTGAATAAACCACTCTGCGATAACCTTCACCGGGATTTCTGATCTTCTTCAACATTTCCCATGAGACAATGCAACTGCACAGCAGGACAAGAACATTTGTAAAAAGTGCAATATGTATCTACACATCAAATCCCCTGAACCTCCTGTCGGCAGGAGCCATGGGACTCCTTAACGAAGCACTACGACGTGCTACTATGACTCCACAGCAGGTCTGACAGTAGCTATAGGGGCTTTAGGGTTCTGTGTGTGGAAAAAAGAAAGGTGGCACCATAATTGCCTTTTCTCACTGTAGCTTACAACTTTCACTATCCCCCACTTTCTAATTACGGGGATAATCCTGTGAAATCCAATTAAGAAGTGTGAAGTGAACTGTGTGGAAGAGACTGAGATCATTCTTTTATGTGTGAGGCAAAATCAGGTTTGACCTAAACATTGCTTCCCTAACTATGTCAAACAATGTAACAAATAAATACATAGATATAAATTAACTGAATTTTTATATATTAAAATAATGACACTCCATCCAGCTATTTGAGTCAGTATTGGACTGATATCCAACATCAGCATCAGTGCATCTCTACTGGTGACAGAATATAACAGAGTACTGGAAGACCTCGGCTCTGCTGCTGTCAGCTGGTCCACTGATTGACAGAGTCAAGTTAAAGCTTTCAGTTATCTTTCGCTCACTCAACACACCTGTATTTATTTCATGTCCATAATGAGATGAAGCTTTCAATATTGATTTTTCAGGAAAAGCAATCAACTAGCAAAATGTCTGTTTTGCCAACCGTGAGATAAAAGCAAGTGAAAATAATTTTGTAGAGACTTCCAGGCTGTTTTTTTCTCTGTCTCCCTCTCCTCCTCCTCCTCCTCCTCCTCTTCCCCCACTACACACTGACAGGTATAAAAAATAACAAGAAAATGATATGTTATCATGGCACATACTAATAGCTTTACCAAACCTGAAAACCTAAACATTGTATTTTTTGATTCCTCATGAACTATCACCATACATTATCAGGGCCGCCCTGTTATTAGAGGCTTCATTCTTTTTTAAACTGTATTTGGAATATTTTTCAAGGCTGCAAATACGGTGCAAATGCCCTTACACTCACTGCAACCACATGTCTGTCCTTCCAAAAGGTAGAGGCTGTGAGTAAAACAGATAATCCCACAAATTATCATGATGGAGACATCAAAAGAAAAACGACCAAATTGAAAATTACCAATATTACAAGAAGAAGAAAACTATTTAGATCTGCTTCTGGGTTCGTTTTACAGCATCAAGAAAAGAAATGCGGTAGTACGTTTGTTCCAGAACCCGAACAAGGAAACATACACTCAATAAAAATCTTTATCCATCAATCATATGCAAACAATCAAACACATCGAGTAATCCAACAACAACAAAAAAAAGTCAGATCGCTCTGAAAAAAGACGCTGGGTGCAGCCACCTTTTCTCTAAGAGGCTGCATGCTGCTGCATACACTCTCTCCTCATTAGGAACAACTGAGAATAGATGCTGGCACTCAGAAAAAAAAACACTATATGGACACTCAGGCTCACTCGTAATTACCATGTGCATTGCTATAATGTGTGAATTCAATTATAGCTGTACACTGCAGATCCTCGTGTATTCAGAGAAATGCTTCAGAGGATAGATTTCTTCAAAAGAAGAAATGCTGTCAAATCAGTCCAACTACCTGTTTATGATATAATATGAACAACACGAGGCAAGCACAGTTCTGAGTGGAGGCATATACACACTATGCCAGTGAGAGCATGCTGATTTAAATTTTGACTTTGCAGTACTGTCCGCTTAAGTATATAACAGTAATTTGACACAAAAAACAGCAAAGTAGAAGTTGTCGGATTGAAATGGTGAATAAACACAGTAAAAAGAATCTCAAAGCAACAAAGTGGTGAGTTTGACGTGGCTTTATTTTGTACTCATTGCTTTGTAGATGTACATTGTGCTGAAATAACCATCTGAGCTATTATTGTAAAGGCATTTTATGTGGCCGTGTGTGTGTGTGTGTGTGTGTGTGTGTGTGTGCGCGCGTGGGCTGAAGTAGAGAAGAGTGGTGACCAGTGAAGAGGGACAGCATCACCCACTCAAAAACTAACACAATCCTTTCTGACTCACAGCTTTTGCACTTACTTTTTCCTCACATATTTATGTGCACTAACGCTGACAATCGATGACACACATGAACCGAAGCCCAACCACTCTCTCACACCTATGACCATATCCACACCTACGTTTCGGTAAACAATCATAGACCGGATTTCAACTGGGACCAGGCGCACAAATATAACAACAAACATCTACCGGCTGTCAGACACAGGCACAGGGGTACAAGTGCACATTTCTACCCCCTGACCTGAACTCCATACAGCTACAGGATGATGTCAGCTTATGCATGACCCTTGCCGTGTTATAGGTGACCATCACAGTCACAGTCAGAAGCTGAAAGGTGCATGATTTCAAAGCTAAACATTTTGAAATTATTGGAATGAACTTTGTAACTAATCCACAGCTAAACGGCCACATTTGCAGGCTTCATGTCATAAAGATTTCTGCACTAGAGGAGGTTAAAATGTATCTATAATTGTGTGCCGGCAACTGCAGTCTGGATATAATTGCGCTTTGCAAATAACAATTTGAAACCCGTTTTGAGAGGTCAAATAGACGTTTCTTTATTTGAATAGGATTTCATATAAATGTGGGTCAGTCTAAGGCGGGTAATACTTTCTATAGGCACTGTAGCTCAACACTTATCCCTGTTCCTGTAAGCTTGCTAGCTGTGCACTGATGACTCCTATCTCACCTTCTACAGGTACAGCAGCCTTACTTCATGTATCTGTATTGTAAAACCCTTCACATAGTACATGTGCATTCATGACAGTCCTGCTTTCCTTGTCTTCTTAGAGTCAAGGCCGAGGAAGAGAAGCATTGACAACATTCAAGAGCTAACAAAGACATTATTTCATTTCCACATGTAAAGCTTCGTTTTAAAGCGATGAAGATGCTGGTATGTTTACATGAAATGACAATATATTATGTTTGTCTCTCCTTTCTTTCTCAGGAAAAAAAAGCATGTTATTTCCACATCGACATGCTTTTCATATTTCTCCACTGTTTTCTGGTGGCCCCTGTATTGTAAAAGGCTCTTGGTGGGTTAAAGACAGGAACGTACATTATAGCACCAGGATTGTACAGCAGTATGTACTTCACACATACAGTACAGTCACCTGTGAAAATAATCAGGAGAAGGTAAATGAAACACAAAGTTGTGTAAGTGCACATCTCTATTTACAACACCTGTGTTCCCACGCTAAGACCCAATACATAAACCGATCATTATCACAGCTTTGTTACAGATTCATTGTATACTGTACATGCCTGTCACAACCTACCGCTACATCGACTACATAAATTGCAAAAATGGCAGGAAAGGCAAAAAAATCTCAATCGCAATCTGTCTTTTTCAGTATATGCTATACAAAAAAAGAGTGATGAATACGCTGCAGAGAGGTGATTTGTCATTCTGTCTCCTGTAGGTTGCTTTTATTTTTAGCAGAACATCGTGGAGAAGTCTTTGGAAGTTTCTGCATGATGTAAGTCAATACCTAGATATGTGGTTTTCAGGTCAATAGAAGGCCTAGCTTAACTGTAAACGTTATTAGCGTATCCATTTCCTCAATTTCATATTTTCTACAACCACAGTTACATCACTATCCTACTTTTCACACTAAACTACACTGGGTTGAGTTTGATGCTAAACAAATGGCTGCTTGCATAAGCAAATCAAAATTTCTGATGATGTAATCCAGTATCAGTTTTCCTCATGACAGCAATGATGGATGGATGGATGGATGAGTGGGTGGTTGGGTAGGTGGGTAGGTAGGTAGAGTACTTTATTAATCCTAAAGGGGAATTACAGGTGCATAGTTGCAAACAGTCTTGCATTGCAATACTTGCTGCTGGAGGGAATAATGTGATAACGCTAACATGTTACTTTGCAACCTATCGTCCCCATTATTATACATATAGACTATAAAGTGTAGAAAGAAAACTTTGATATATTTTTTAAAAACTTTCTTACATTTATTGAATAATTTATAAGCTACCAAACAAATCTGTTTTTAATAAATGCACACAGACCATATCGCTTTTTAAGTCTGCATCTATTGCTGCATTTTAAATGATGTTAACAGAAGGGCGGAGGAGCATTTCTTAAGCTGTCTGAGTGGTTCAAAATGCGTCATAAATGTGCAGTATGGAAAAGTCTGCAAATGCAACCACTCTAACCTGCTGCATGGAGTAGACTGGGAACAAACAGAATGCAATCAAAGCTGAACCTGATTTCACCTGATAAAAAGATGTGACGAAACAACTGTCATTAAAAGAGCTATTATTCTCTGGCAGAGATTTCCAATTCTTCTTGGTATCATGTGATTGACATTGTGCAAAGCATAACATAATGGGTTCAGTGATATGGAGACACTCAACCGGTCATGATGATATAGCAGCAAATCGAAATTTATCTAGCTTGACAATTTTCAATTATGTGAAACTTGTTCGGCAGACGAGTAGAAAAATAGCTTCGTCTGAAGGTAGGAAGAGAAGACTCCCTCGTATGCTAATGTGTGAACACAGCACCAGAAATAAAGCAAAAAAGGGAAAGGGATAGCCTGGATTGACTTATAAAACCTAAAACATAGGAAGACAACTCTGGAGGATAATAACTTCAAGAGCGGTCTTGGCAGGAAACTCGGGAGGTATTCAAAGAGGATTTACTGGATGACTCTATAAACTTGTAAAACTGGAGATGGAGGGAAAAGGGCCATTCGGCACCTCTAAAAACTCCATGTCCCTCCACTTCTGGAGGCAAAATGCACAAAACATGTACACAGTCGCATATTTCCATGAGTACAAGTCCGTCCCAGTGCAGCGATTGAGAGGTTGATCCGGTCTTCACAGCGATATGACGTGTGTCCGACTGGATGAGAATGTTGAAGGTAAAACTTAACATGGAAGGCAGAGCTTCACCATACAACTGCGTTTAGTTTCACTCCGTATTTGGCATCACACATAATTTTTGTCAAATCTTGAATAAGGATAACAGAGGGCGTCCTTGCTTTGAATTCAGTGACGGTTTTTGAACAGCTTGCAAAAGTCAAGGTTAAAGCACAAGGAGTCAAAGCACTACTTTATATGCAGTTGAAAAGCCTTTTATTGTGAAGTTTACTTTACGTGGCTCCACAAAAGGTTTTTCATGGTGTCCTGAGAGTATTCCAGTGTTTTCAACAGCATCAAAGTTCACAAACGAGATGGTAAATGAAAGAGAAATTACCTCTCTCTCTCTTTCTTTCTCCCTCAACCCAAATGACAGAAATCCATCTTAGTAACGGAGAACTTTGATCCCTACAGATGTTTGTTTTTATTGGTTAACTTCGCATATTGAGTATTTTGTAACTGTACAGGATGGTAAAATGAAAGTCTGGATCAGTAGATGTTGCTCGTTTTGGCATGATGATTTTTTTTTTTTTTTAATACCAAAAACAAAATCTCTTCATACAACATTGTGTACCAAATTAATGAATATAAAATAGTGGACTGTACTAACATGCTTTGATAATGTATGTTTACTGGGTTATTTTATGGAAATTTTGCTTTGCTTGTATTCAACATGATATCTTATTATCTCAATGAATGTATATGTGACACTAAAAGGTCATTTATTACTTTAGCCAGTAAAAAATATTCTTGGCCAGTGGATTTTTTCATCTACCAGTCCCCTTGGCAGGAGAGTTTGGACACTGGTGAAAGTGGTTGAATACAGAAAAAGCGTAACATGTCAAGGAGTGTTACTCTCAAGTCTTTTGCATTCAAAATTACCTTCTGTACTGAGACAACGCGTTTACAATATTAACCCCTTTGCTCTTTTCACCCTCATGATTTGAGCGTAATGCAGACAGTGTTTCTGTCACTGTGGATCGCATGTTTCTGTCAGAAAATATAGATTAGAGAGGCAATGGTTCATTCAAAAAACTTTTATACAGATCATGTTTTCTCTTTCTTGGACAATCTATTTGACCAACAAATATTTCTAAAATAAAATTCTTTTCATTTCTGCAACCTTGTAGCTTCCTTAATTCATTATTTCATATTAACTATAATAATGAAAGAAATCCACTACATTCCCCCAACTCTCTATCTAACAAACCCTGAATGCCCTGGAGTGAATGGGACTTCTGGGGCTTGAAATATCTGGCCTCTTATGGAAAACCTGCTGGCTCAATTCAAATTAATGAGAGCGCTGCGTTTTTTCATGCAGAGCCTAATTCTCAGTCTGAACACTGACTATTACCCACGCTCATTCAGCAGGACGACAGATATATTGACAATTACTGTGTTTACCTTGATCAAATAACATGCAAATGACACAAGGCGGTAACGGAATAACCACAAACACGCCTCTACACATATCAGACTGTTCGGTATTATGCATGTTTATGCCGTTGGATTACTGAGGCTCATCAATCCTGTGCATCACTGCCTCCTCTCTAACTTTCTTTTTAATAAAAATGGCGTTTCATGTGTTATTCTCGAGAGGCATTATGGCGCAAACGCTGCTGTCACAATAACTACGATATGAATTACAAATAATACAATATGATATGACCATTCACAACATGTTTTACAGCAGAATTATAACTGAAATGTATGGCAGCAATCATATCGGCCTAAACAGCTTCAACTTATAATTGTATTGATTTGAAACACAATAAATAAACTTTTCCATGTAATATTTGCTACTTCTGAAATGTTACTTGTCCTACTCTGCTTCTTTCACCCTCACTGCAAACTAAACATTGCAGAAACACAGGTTGCTATCTGACTTGACACTATCCCATAGTTTAAGAAACATAAATGATGTACACAGTACTGCATTTAGATCTAGAAAAAAAAAATACCAACAGCCAAAAACATTGGAGTTGTAACAGAGAGTAACATCATCTTAATTAAAAGCTATTTATTTTTATTTTTTTTACCTTTAATGTTCTGGTGGGGGCCCAGCCTGTGCCATCAATAGAGTGTTCCCGCAATAAGCTGCAGACATAAAAATAAAAAGTCATTTACAATACTTACAAGATATCTTAGACACTTTGTGGCTGCTTGTCAGTGTATTGTGTCTCTGAGTTATTGTTATGCCCCTTACACGACGCCAAAGGTGCTGCCAAATGTCATATACACCTCTGACTCCACACCGCTGTATACCATGTATAATATGACTATATATATATGGCTATTTCATTTAAGGGTTTGCCCTTTTGATTTCAGGCGATGTGTCTGAGAATGGATGCACAGCACAGGGGATATCGTCTTTCATTTGCTTTCATCAATTCCTTACCAGTAAAGTAAAATAAAATAAGAAAACTTAAGATAAGGAAGAGGGAGAAGTTACTAAGGTGCAGTACTGCTTACCTCAAGCAGATCTCTCCATTCTCTGTTATGTTAGGATGCCATATTCTGGTCAGACATCTCACTTTAGGAGGCTGTAGATTAACAGAGAGAAAAGCAATTGTTAAAATGTTAATAACTAGTATTTACTATTCAGAGCATTTCCATGTTAAAAGTCTTCACAGCAGGTGTAAATAGAGATAACTCCATGCTTTTGCTGCTGTGGCCATGTAACATACTTTTCCATGTTACGCGATGCAATTTATTTGTGTGAGGTGCATCAGTGGAATGTATTCAAATAGACCGGCCGCCAAAAACTCAGGCCAGTGTACACAGACGGGGTTTTAACTGCTACACTTGTTGGTCAACATGAACACATCTGTGCCTTTTGTGTCTGTTCTTTGTCTCTGTGTGTTTTGGGCTTTTAACTTGTCTGGTTAATGTTCACATTTGAGAAGGTTCAAATGTTCAAATTTTGACAGTTTAAAACAGCTTGCATGTTTTTAAATGTCTATACATTTAGAATAAAATTACTTTTTACATATCTGACACTCATGGACAGATTTATCGAGGCTTTTGCATTAGTAAATCGCTGGATTTACTAACTTCACACAATTGTGATAGTCACTTTTTTTTTTCTGCCTCTGAAAAGAAAGTGTAAACAAAGCACATCTGGCATTTACAAGAGCTGCAAGAAAGGCTGTAGTGGGGAAAAGGAATGTGCATTGGTTTCACATGACGGAAATATGACTTAAAAAAAGGCTGTTATGTTATGTTATGATAAGTTGTATTGATTTCCTCTTTACATCTATGTCTCTTTACTGCAATATACTATTTTTCTATTGTTGGAACTCTACACTCAACCTTCAGTTCAACTTGTTTGAAACCTTGAAGCAGTAACAGTCACATAGCATGAGAGTATAATCCTGATGTTGATCCTCATAGTATGTGAGAACGTGATGTTCGTTAGGGACAGCCCATGACTAGCGATGACATCTATTAGCACAACACCACTTAGGTTCATATTAACTGAACAGTTGCACTTTTTCAGTGCAGTTAGTCTCCTGATAGCAGCTTTAATGAAATAACTTTAAAAGAAAAGTTTTCCAAACAGAACAATAATTCAGGACCACCAGCTTTTGACAAATGCCACTAGAAAATACTAATCAGGAATAATTGTACAAATAAAACCTGAAGCACATCTATGAACTTAATGTTTTCTCATATTCAGAATATGATGTTTGTTTGGTTGAAGACAGCTATTTGTAATCCATAAGACTGTAAATAAGGGATATAAGAAATTAGTAACTGGACATTACAGGTAAAACCGAGGGTTTCTAGCACTACAGGAAGCTTCAAATTGGGCCAATTTCATCTTGAAAAGACACGAGTGTCAGCCTGATAATGAAGTACACAGACGGCCGTCTCTGAACAGCTGGCATTTTCAGATGTGGGGCTGGTCTTGACTGTGCAGAGGAAATAATAGGCCTTGACTTCATCTCACTTCAGCACGAGGAGACAGGTGGGGAACGAGATGCAGTGGTTTCATGGCGGCAGCTTTTTAGAGGAATTTACAGATTCTCATAAATGAGGTACAGCTACACAGCTTTGAACAAAGATCCTTTAACATCGGACACTCAGGATGTTGGAGAGCAGATGATCTGTGGATGTTTTTTTAATTGAGGGGGGGTTAATAATTTGAACAATAACAGTGACTGCATAACAACCATAAACAAACATAATAAAACAAATAAAAATGAATTAATAATGAAGATACACTTATTAAAAATGTTAAAATATTATATAATGAGGTTTAAAGTTATAGAAGCTAGGCTGATTTTAACTTTGTACATGTTTCCATTCTACACACACGATTTCTCTTCCTACCTCAGGTATTAATTACAGCCCAAAATACCTATTTAGTTAGACTTCTGAACAGGAACACCTTAAAATATAACTAATTATAATAATCAGACCAAACACATCATTTTCAGTGTTGCTGCGGGTGTGGTGGGTTTATTTACCAGCACTAGACCTCACAGCAGTCTTTCAGTAAATAAAGAAAAATGCAATTTGACTGTTTATCACCTAAAAAAAGGGCCCAAAAGCTTTTACTGAATTTCATCAGCTCTGCACACTTTCTGTGCCACAGAAGTGCAGAACTACAACAACGTGATAGATAAAAACTAATTAATACCCCACCTGTATTTACACATGCAACCTGTAAAGAACGAACGGTGAAACGCTGTTCTGAGAGTCAGAGAAGGGACTGTTGTACTGCGAGCTACAGGTTTCAATCCAGGCTGCAGACTCCTTTTATCAACTGGTTTGATGTGTATGTTAATAAACTAGGAGCTCTCCTTAACTACAGCTGTGTGGTTCAATAAATATAGATTTAATGTGACCTTATTGAAGGAGAGCGTCTGAAACTTAACCTTTCTGTTTGATGAGACTTCTCTTCACCAATCATTTCACGCTCTTCACCGCTGCTCCTGTACTCGTGCACCACTTGGCCCGACATTATACATCGATTAATTTCATGATTAGTTTCATGGGTGAATGTTTATTATTTTTTATTCTGTGGAGGGCGTCGTGAAAGTGCTACAGATAACTGCATGCGTGTGTGTGTGTGTGTGTAAACATGTAATAAAGGACTTGGACAAAAGACAAAGATACAAGGTGTTCACATTGTGTTCATTGGTAAAGATACACATGAAATGACGATATCTCACACACAAACAAAAGACACAGATTGGTGCGTACGCTACGTGAACACACACTGGCGGTGGTGAGATAAAGCCTGTGTAGCAAGAATGAATGGAAGAATAGACAAAAGGAGAGAGGTGGGCAGAGTAAGTCTCACGCATGAAGGTCAGGTGAAAAAAATGATGCGGTATGCCGCAGACGCCCCCAGAATCCACCGACACATCCAAGCCCAGTACCTTAATATTCCTATATGAATATTAAAGTCCCCCTCCACTCAAAAAAAAATGTTTTTGTTCTTGTTCCTACAGTTGAATGTTTGAGCTTCGCTGTGCAGAATAATGTATGTGCAGAGTTTGAAGGGGGAAAGTTTCTCTGTGTTTTTAAGGGTCGGGCCTACGATCATGGTTTGTGAAATCCCAACTAGTTTGGAAGCCACTCCTGTAAAACGGTGGATAAATTGTTTTTGAGCGTCACACGACCCCCGTGAAATGACTTGTTTCACTATCAGAATTTGATCCATTCGGTCTGATAACATTTGGAAAGTCTAGAGGAGCCACGTGATTAAATTGTTTTATCCCCCGTTCAAGTTAGCAGAGAGCTAACCGGAAATTAGCCGGCTCAGCCAGCGGAAGTCTGCATTCATGCGTTCATCCGGCCAGTGTGGGAACGTCAAACCCCGACACCAGATTAAAAACGCTGGTTTACTGTGAAATCCAGAGAGATTTATCTGACAGTGATAGGCTTAATCAGCAATGTGTGAACTCTTTTGGCAAGGGTTTGAATGTAACAGACGTTCAATTATATGTTAAAGTTCCGCACTGCAGGTTCAACAAGATAATTGAACTTTTTTTGGTGGAAAAACCACATCAGATACAAATTACTACTCAAAGTAGAGCATTTTATATACGTCTTAAAACATGTCTGGAGGGGCTCTTTAATGGAAAGCAAATGCAACATCTGCATATTTACAACACTGATGAAACCATAAACACATTTTTAGTTAGTTACGTGTTGATATGGAGACATGACAGACCATTATGGGTCATTATATCACATATACACACATATATATACACATATATAGACCAACCAATGAAAGATAACTGGAGCACTCACCACCATGTTATAGGCTTCTGGGACGTCTATTTCAAACTGAAACTTTCCACTTTGGTAGTAACCTTCATCTGGAAGGAAAGAAATAAAGAGAGAAAAAAGGGTTTAAATAACATATATATATACAAAAATATATGTTTGATGATAAACATCAATTGACAATCATCATCATACACTGCTAATCATGGTTTAGAAATGTGTCATCAAGACTTCTCTTGAGGCTTCTTGATCTCATACACCAGAGGCTCAAAAAACATCTCCGAGGAAATCATCTTCAACAAAGACCTGAACCTAACATCACAATATTATATCGATTAATCTGTCGATTTGTTTTTTCAATTAATCGATTAGTTGTTTGGTCCATAAAATGTCAGAAAATGGTGAAAAAGGTGACATCTTCAAAATGTCTTGTTTCATCCCGACCAAAATATTCATATTTGAGAAGCTGGGATTTGGACATTTTTTCTTAAATTTTCTGACAGCCAGATATACTGCAGCGTAGAGTACACAAGAGCTTCTTGCAATAAGGACAATTCAGAAAATACATAAGTTTTCTTCTATAAAAATAAAAACTAATGTAATGATATGGATTATAGAAGCTGGGGCCTCGTTCGCTGCATTAAAACATTCACAGGGCTGTGTTGGTGCAGATGTGCTGGGACAGGAACTGATGAGCAGACAATATACAATCCAAAAAGGCCAGTTTGGATAAAAACAATTTGCAAGGTAAACATATTAGAATTAATTTACCCAGAATTTGCACTTGCACATGCTTGATTGGCCCAGTGCAGCACACTGCCAGGTGAAGTTGCACTAGAGCTGCGCCAGGTTCAGCTTTTTTTTTGTTTTTTTTGGTGGAGCGCTCTGCACTGGGAACCCCCCCGCTGTGCCGACGCAGTGGTCTCAGCCGAGATCGAACAGCTCTCGTGTGACGGATAAATCTTTGACATTAGAGTGAAGTAGAGAGTAGAGAGGACCAATTAGAGCGATTGGATCTCAATCTAGGATGTATTCTCAGGGGATAAAGGGCTAAGACGTGATCTTTCAGTCCAACCACGTCCTGTTGGCCAAACATAGCACCGGCTTAATTCTCATCTTCCATCTTGCAAACCTTACCGCGCGCACACACACACACACACACACAGACACAGTCACCTGGTAAACACCACTGGGACACTAATGTAAAGAGGGCTAAATACACATGTAAGCATAAAACATGTAAACTCACTCACGAATACGTCACAAATGGATTGTTTCCCAGTCAAACGCGGTGACATTCTCCACACATGGAGCCTTTAAAGCCAATTAAAGTCTTGCTCAGGACATTGGATCTATTTAAAACGAGTCTTAAATTAGTTAGATGACATTAACATTTGTTGTGATCTTACATGGACACATGATAAGAAAAGGACAGGCGTCAAATGACTACAGCGGTTTCGGGGATTAGAGAAGGACAAATTGGGGACGAGACTCTTGACACTGACAGAAAGAAATGACTGCCTGCGGTCCTTTCACCTGCACGGCCTGTTAGAGCTCACAAGTGGACTGATAAGTCTCGGCAACTTCTGATTGAACTCAAGAAGGTGAGAGAGAGAGATTGAGAGGAAGGGAAAGCACTCGGTAATAAGCCACGTAACAATCTTACTGTGTGTGTGTGTGTGTGTGTGCGTGAATGAACACCTTCATGTGCTCTCTTGAATGAGCAGCCGTTACCCAGACTTGTACCTTCTGTCTCAGAACACCTTGCTCAAATGCAAGACACTTCATACACAAACACATATTCACACAAACGGACTGAACTGTTATTTTTGTTGTGTGTTTCTACAATTCCACAGGACATTTTGTACCATCTTCTTTAAATATATGGAGAGGCAAAATTTAAAAATGCCAAAATTGGCATTAAAACAAGCTGATCCCTTTCTTTCTCTCTCTCTTTGACCTCAAACACTGAGCTATTCGGGATAATGTCTTGGTAAAAGGGCTATCTAAACCTCACCCGACTCCATTCACTGTAACAAAGACAGAGGTACACTTCAATTAAACCTGTCAAACAGTCCGTCCTGCATTATCAATGAGAGGAGACAGAGAGGGGGGAAAGACACACGAGCTTGAATAAGTGTTAAACAGAAAAAGGGGAGGAAAGAAAGAAAGAAACCGAAAGGATGGACGGACTCAAAAGGGACGAGAGAATAACAAACACAGGAAGAAAAAAAAAAACAAACTGAAAGAGGGAGAGAAAAGCATCTACCGACTAACAGCTGCAGTCAGAGGTCATAAATAATTCATGAATGTCTTCAGTACGCTGGAACAATCAGTCTTTACTGTCATGAGACACTGGGCTTTGCACACACACACAAATACACACACAAGCACACGACCCAACTCCGTATCTTCTAGGTAAATAAATTCTAGACTTACAGTATGTTCAAATGACAGAAAGATGTTCATTGGTTACTTAGTTAATAAGAAGTTTGCCCACAAACTGACAAATGTTTTACTTCTTATTACAGTATATACAAACAGTACTGTGTAAAAGTTTTAGGCACTTCAGATGTTTAGATTCTTATTCATAATGTTATACCATCATCAAGGAGGCATCTCATCAGTCCCTAATATATTCTGCGGCATGACAACGAGCCCAAACATACAGCCTGACTCATAACGATCTATCTTCAGCGACAAGGAGAACGAGCAACAGACGGTTTGGCCCCCACAGAGGCCTGGTCTCAACATCATCGAGTCAGCCTGGGATCACATGAAGAGACAGAAGCGACCGAGACCCCTTAAAAGAACTGTGGCAAGTTCTCCGAGATGCTTGGAACCAACAACCTGCCGAGGAGAGTCAGCTCTGTTTGTTGTATTTGGTCTGGACCAAAGTTTTAAAAAGAAAAAGGTACATTTTTGCCTTTTAATTCTGGTATGCTTTGTGTTCAAGCTGACTTTTTATAAACCAATCAAAACACAAAGACCTGCGGACTGATTCGTTGATTGGACAGTTTTGGTGACCCTCCCCCCTGCATCTGCTACACCGTCGGATTCCAGCGACTCACAGCGAATCGCACAGCGCTTTTACTGCTCCTCGTGTGTTTATTTATCATCTCTGGCGGTCACTAAGAGCACGCAAAGAAATAAATATCGAGATCCAAACAGTCTCAGTCTGGTTGTTTGGAGTTCAGATCACAGCTTTTCACACCAGCCTGAAATAACCGAGCAGACGCACAAGAATTCCTTTGAACCATAATCAACAGGTTAAGTGTGAAAGCACCTTTACTTATAATATAAATGGAGCCTTTGTGAGGATCAATACTGTTGACAACTTCACTACAGAAAAAGGAAAACACTGTGAGGAAAAAGTGGTAGCCATCCCGCCCAGATTAATGATTAAAATTGTAGGAAGGAAGATTGAAGCAGAATGACATGTACGGGCCATGATTGGTGTTGACAGATAATTATTGTTTCTGGCAGAGCTCTGAAAGACACATCCATCCATAATTGTCAGAACACTAGAAATAGATTATAGCTTATCTGAAAAACCCCAACCCACGAGGATGTTTCTGTTTATCGTGGCACAGAAAATCTCGGGACTGACAAAGTACATTTTCTTCTGTTTAGGGAAAGTGTCCACTTATCTATAATATGTATGTTTCATTTTTTTTATTCATGTAGTTTGGTGGGCAGAGGGAGATACTGGAAAGATACATGTCCTTGTCAGAGTCTTGTCTCTAGAAGCATATTTCAAATGTATAATAATTTGTCTCCTATTTCCATTGATCATTCGATAGAAGAGAGCACGTCACACACACACACACACACACACACACACACACACACACCACTATGCAGAGTTGAGCTTCTGATTGATCCGTTTAGCCTCCATAAGCTGCTCTTGGTTGTCCAGCAACAACACACTTTACCCAAAAGTACCTTTCACCATTTCCATCGCATTTCACCATGTTAAAATAGTCAAATATTCCAAAACACGAGGTGAACATGTGTAAAAATGCTCCCTGAGAGTTAAAAGCCAGAGCTTCAGCCTGCTCTGAACGCTCCATTTGCAAGGTTACCTCTACTTTCACGTCGAACTGATGTCAGATTGTTCACACATGCCCACAAACGTCTGTCTCTTCCACTGTCTTTGTTGCTAAGTTTGTTGCTAAGGTTGTTTCACAGGTTGTTCGCGTTGTCCACTTGCATATTTCGGATCAGATTTCAGCTCAAACGTGTAGGGATGTATTTAAGAAGTTGACATTTTGAGTAAAGAAAAGAGAGAAAAAATCTGACTGCTACTGTTTGTTTATGTATCCTCCAAAATTCAAAGGCTATGGACTCTGCTCCAGAAAGTAAATTTACAGATATACCAACAACAACGACATGACCATAAATTTTTGAGGAAAAGGATCTAAGACAAACACAAGTGTACATCTACAGTTTTCTGAAGTAGGTCTTTGTAGGACGGCAGGAAGCAAACTAATACTGGAGCAGTTAAACCCAGACATGACTCACATCCACAATCAGTGGAATAACTGTTAACAGCAGATTGAGCGTGACCACATCTGAGCAACCATGCAAGAAGACTGTAAGATATGACTGCTGCAAAAGGTCCTTCTATTAAGTATTGATAAAGGATTTATATGCATATAAATATAGTATTATTTTGTGAAAAAGGTGTAATTAAAAAAACATTTAAAAACTTAGCTATCATGCCATAAACGTAGCATTTTTAGGAGTTAACACAACTCTTGGTATCCCTAAACTCTCGCTCATACACTCATGTGCACAACACGTTAATTATGCGTGTGCAAATCAAGCAGAAAGAGTACGCATGTGAGTCACAAAGAAAACGCAATTTGCATATCCATTTTCATTCATCATTGTATTTCTGTGAATTCAAACGACAACATGTGAGAATGTGTTCACCCCCAGAGTGTTGCTGCTGTCCCCATTCCTCAGAGACACAGGGGTCTGAGGCCACGGGGTCACAGCACTGAGCCGCTGCCTGGGAAGAGGAAACCGAACTAAACAGAGTAACTAGAGAGACATTCCAACTGATCCCATCATTTACTGAGCAAAAGATTGATTTTTATGTAGCAAAAGAGATGTAAGATTCATGTTGGTGAAAACGCATTTTGATAAAATATGACAGAAACCATTTTTTTTAACCCTATCTTAACAAAAGCAGCTTGGTAGTGAAAATATGACCTGGATGAATATTACACCATGCACCTCCAAGATAGCGACAGAAAGACTGTGTTGTTGTTGACAAGACGTAATGAACAAGTTCATAGCGTTAAGATGTGTGACAAGAACTTTATCTGTGTATATTTTTTTTACATTCTTGCTGCTCTGTAAAACTTCCACAGAAGTGTGTAGAAAATGTTTAATGAGCACATGAAAACCACTAAATATGAATTAAGGATTAACAGTCAAAACAGTTTCAGTACAAAAGGGATAAAAGCATATTTTTCTCAATGTGTGTGTCTTATAGGTGGACCCGTTAAGACATGGGCCTTCATTTTTTTTTTGAAGCAACAACTGTCAATCAAATGCTTTAATTATGGAATTATCAGTATAATGAGTATGTTCATCTAGATTTAACGGTGCTAATATCTCCCTGAGAAACCGAGAGAACAGAAGAAAACACAAAAAGGAAAAAAAATAGAAACAAAAAGGATTCAAGAAAAGAAGCTCTTACGTAAGCCGGGAGTCCCGAATTCTCTTCATAACGAGTTGAGATGATTCTGCCTGAACACAAATACTTTCCCTGCCGTGAAAATGTAAGCTTCTCAGTGTCTATTATGTAGCTACTGTATCATTCTTGAAGGAAATTAGACAACACAGAGGCTGTTGTTGTTTTTAACGTCTGGTTCATGTCACATCGGGTTCTATGATGGCATTTTTTTTTATGCCAGAACACATACACCTGCTAACAATATAAAATTAAGGCAGATATCAGCAGCTTTAAATAATGGGGATGCAGAGCAGCAGACGAGTGAAACGTAAAAAGAGAAAGATTTTAAACAAAGGACATAAACCGAAAACAGTAAAAGAGGAAGTGAAAGGAAGTGAAAAGGAGGAGTGGACGTGTGTGTGTGTGTGTGTGTGTGTGCGTGTGTGTGTGTGTGTGTGCGTGTAGAGGGGGTGGTGGGTGGGGGTGTTAAGAGGAGAGATGGAGGTTTTGAATAATTGAGCGAGTCTTTCTCTGGGAACTCAACCTCCTTATCAACTTTTCTTAAAGAACATGACACCAAACCTTTTCTCTAATTGCTGATCTTTGCTTTTCTCTGCAGGTATTGCTTACAAAGGCCTTTGTGAAAACTAAGCTGTTACTGAGTTACAGTGCCTATTCGGGTGGCAGGGAGACAGATGAATCACAGAGACACACACACACACACACTCACCGGTGACTTCATTAGGAACACCTGTTCAATTTAAAGCAAACCAATGCAACAGCTCTGCTATATATTCTACTTTTACCAAGCTTGTGCATTTTCAGTTTTTCTTGATATTGTCAGAAAGGTTTGTTATTGAGGTCGTAGCGGATGGTGGTGTGTTATATCGTGCTAATATTTTGTCCACTCCATTGACATACAGACCAACTTTGGTCTGTAAACTCTACTTGCCATAGTTGTGCAAACACTATTTTTTTGTGCTAAGTAGGATTATAACCTGAATACAGTGGGGTAGATAATCTGGCTCAACTATTGGCTTATTTACAACCCGTCTGATCATCTGACTGCTTGTGGTTTTTGCCCTCGTTTGCTGGAATTTGTAACTTATCCTTGAAATCCAACTGGAACTGCTCTGTAAACTACTTGTCCCGTGTTCTCCCTTAGTTTTGCATTCATGTGATGGAATACAGGAGCCTGCTTCACAACACATGACTCTGAACAACAACCCATGTTAACCTTCCTGCTAAACTCTCCTTCTTGTCTAACTTACAGACATGAACACACGTCTTGTCCTGCACTTCGCTTGTTGAGCCACGAGCCACCAAACAAACATTCACCGGGGAAAAGCGCACCGCTAATGTCAGTCTGCAGGCTAGATAGATCATTAGCTGCTCAGCTGTATTAAATTAAACAGCATGTAAACATTCCTAAAAATGTCACACCGGTCCATATGGATCCTTTAACAGTACATTTAAAAAAAACAACAAAGAGGACAACAAACAAACAAGTAGGGATGACTATGAAAAAATACCCTTTCTCCATCTTTCTATTACACACACACACACACACACACACACACACACACACACACACACAGTGCTGTCAGTCTTTGGCTCGTGATCTCAGTGTTATGTATATTTGAAGAGATGAAGACGGATTGCGACATTTTATAAACGAGGGAAATGAGAAGGTGACAATGGGCTTGAGGACAGAGAGAGAGAGAGAGAGAGAGAGAGAGAGAGAGAGAGAGAGAGAGAGAGAGAAACAGGAAGTGAAGGGTAAGAGTGCCTCCAGAGATTTGGGTAATTCCACAGCAGCGCGTTTGGTTTGCACAACAAATCGACAGGTAGCCCACTTAGCTTGGAACACTGCTGAGCAAGCAGGCGAATAATGACACTGCAGCTGTAACGTCGAAAATACACAGAATACTCAAGTGCCATTTCGGGGGAATACTTAAAAAGATACACACAGCCTCACGAAACAAATTGCACTAACACTTGCAGTCTTGCTCTCCATCACACCTAACATCCCCTCCTCTCCCACAACACACACACACACACACACACACACACACACACACAAACACCGACGTATTTTCTGTAAGTAAGATGGTACAAAATGAGAAAGCAGTTGTCCTAAATGCAGGCTGGAGCTCTGTGTATTCAGAGAGCTGTGTCACAGTAAGATGGCAATTTGTATTCCGATTTTCCCATTTGTTAGAGTAGTAAGTTATGACATGTGGTTCCTCTATCTCCAATACATAAAAAAGTGATGGCCTGGAGATCATTAACAGTCAGATTTCTATAATAAATTCAAAACAAATGTTCCAAAATGAACTGAAAAGCTTTAAACGCTTCAGAATAATTCATATGAGCTTCTGTAATATCAAAGCCTAATGACTGTAAAATCTACATTTTGCAGTATATTTGAGCTTCGATATCATTCTTGGTCCTCGTTAGTTTTAAACCTACTCAGATGTTGGGTGGTTAATCATAGTCCTTTTATTGGCTGCAGAGTTTTTAACAAGAGGTTAGTAAAAACCTTATCAAATCTGTTGCACAGTCAATTGTCACTGGTTAAGTTTAATAATAAGCAACCAAATATACTGCTTCCATAAGTGTCTACGTATAATATTATCATTTCAATGGTGGGTGCCAACATGACAGTAATGATTTCTTTCTGCATCCCATGTTAAAAAAAAAAGCCATTATTAAATTATGAATGCAGTTATTAAAGTAAGGAGTTTTTTTTTGGCTCTTACCAGGAGACACTGCCAGCTGAAAATGATGCAGTTTGTCCTCATCTGGGAAATTGGCTTTGCACGTACCTGAAAGTGGAGGGAGGAGAGAGAGACGGTTAGAAATGAGTCGAAGGTTAAAGTTAGAAGCAGCTGCATGAAGGTGCACCACTACTTCTTATTGCTTGCTTTTGCACCGTAAAATGGCATTAAAATCAGTAACATATTGTATTTCCATTCAGTCTTTCCCCACATTGTTCATATTGTCCACACAGAATGCAGGACTTGTTAAAAATAAATAAATAAATAAAAATCATGGCTGTGGGGCTCCCTGTGGCACCACATTCCCCCCTGGTGTTCAAGGATATGTACTGCGCTCAAGACCACTAACATCACCTGGGAGAGAGATTTTTAACCGTGTTCACGTAGAAGAAGTGTTTAATCTGACTAAACAAGCTAACTGAATAAGTTAAGTTTCATTATCAACTCTCCTTACACTCCTTTTTTGTACACAATGTTTCCACATAATAAAAATATCTGTTGATTAAAGCCACACAGTGTCTCCATAACCAAGGAAGCTGCACAACTTTACTGCTAATCTGGTCAGTGTATCACAAGTTATAGTTTTGCTTACAGATCTGTGCAGTTTAGGAGACTGAGGTTCTACATTTAGCTCTGATTAGCTGGTTTGTTGCCGTTTAAGAGGAGCTTTTGATTGTATTTTTTAATATCATTACATATGGCCAATGCTATTTTTTAAATGGAACCGTCTAAGGAAAGACCCTGAGGCTCATTGTAGTGCGCTCTAATCAAAACACTGGTTAGGTTTTACGTTTTTATAGCAGCAAGTTCATTTTCTTAAGTTGAAATTCAGAAATAATATCTACTTTTTCATATTTCTTTTCTATTATTTCTACATTTACATGACTCCTGAGTAGGCAGAGTGACAGAGAGTGATTCCAGTCCTTGCTGCCAAATGAATGTAAAGGAAACACAGAGTGAAATGCAGCAGTATATCCATCCTCTAGTTAAGACTGATCCGATAATCTACTGTGGGCTGCATGTAAAAGATGGCACTCTACAAATAATTTATGAACATTTTATCGTATCTGAAAGTTAATTTGTCTTTTGCAAACTTTCTCTGCCAGCCTCAAAGATCGTTTATGCCAACTTCGATTCCGTTACTCAGGAGATTGTGAAATGAAACATTTGAGTTATTAAATATGCAGATGTTCAGATACGACATCCACCCTCACACGCCCCTCACAATTGTCAAACATATCAAATAATATTATATAAAGGTGTCATGTGATAATCAAACAGACATCATCCCTCATCATGTGTATCTATTATGCAGTGTTATCAAATTATCTATACAGTTTAAAGGATGGGTTCACATTTTTTTTTAAGTCTGTCTTAAAACAGGTCAGGTGCCCAAATATCTAAAAGTTAAAGAAGCTAAAATGAAGCTTCAGTCATCCAAATTAGTCAAATAGATATCTTTCAATGTTACAGTCTTTTTAGTGCCAAAGTTCCTCTTTTTGCTACTATACTTGCACCGCAGCTCATGAGGGAAACACAAAGAGGGAATTTGATGCTAAAAAGACTGTAAATCTGGCAGATATCCACTTGATATGACTAACTCAGACTGCTGAAGCCTCATACAAGTGTCAAGTGTGTACAAGTGTGATAAACTTTAAATGTATTTTTGGACAACATGACTGTGTGGAAACACTGTGGATTTTGGATCCCATCACTTACATTGAAAACGCATTTGAAGGGGATCTTTTAATAGCCGGTATGAACAGGAGGAATGATTACAGCGAGGAAAACCGCTTTCACTGTTCATGTGGGCACCTGAAAGACACACTTGAAAAATTGTGATCCTGTCCTTTAACTGTGCATGCCTGTGTTTGTGTCTATGTGCGTGGTAATGTTTGGGGGCACTATCAGCATCTGACACGGGTTTTGTCAGCAGTGTTACTGAATGAAGGGGCTAAATAATGTCTCTCCCTACAGCTTATGAAAACCCAGACTTAGGGTTGAATTCTTGGCTGTCAAAGACTGAACCGCCACCTCTGTTGCGGCCCCCTAGTAGCTGCTGAATCATGGCTTTCTCATGCAAAGCTACATCCTTGTAGGGTTGCCTGCCTTGTCGGTTAGATTTGCTTTCACTTTGCTTCTTATTTTCCTGTCCATTCATTGCAGCTTTACTTTGTTCTTGTTTTTGAAAGTTTATTTTATTATGATGATCTCTGATTTTGTAGGTTGTGTATTCTAGAGGATGATAGACTACGGAAATAAAAATGAAATAAATCAGTTGTTATTGTGCACATTTCATTTATATTACCCTAGCTTAACACAATTCAATAATTATTGTTACAGTTTCTTTGGTAACGTCTTGATCCTACGGTATAACCGCCTTATTCTCAGGACTTTTCCTTTTCAGCTTTGTTTTTAAGTTGAAAGATGTCCCACATCTCTGCTTTTCCCTGAGCTCTTGTTCCTGTCAACCCTAAGGGGTGAATATCCATCAGTGTCATACGGCAAGTCCAGATCCACGGCATGCAGCCAGGTTTCTATGGGGCTTAGTATTGAAGCCTCATGAAAATAAAAAGAATACTTCACAGAGGGCCACATTTCATCATTGTTGTTGGTGATAAAGCACAGGTCGGATGAGTGTAATATTTAAGAGAGGATGTTAGCAGACGGCCCTGTTGTTCGGGAGAATCAGGGGAATATCTTGTGCACAGACAAGTGCAGGTTAGCATTTAGCATGCAGCAAACATACAGGCTATTCAGTTGATGTACCCTACAACATCCTAGTAATGCACCCCCAGTAACTGAATACCAATATTTCCTACAGGCTTGTAGTGGTTTTTTGTTTGTTTTTTTAACCAATATTGTGCTGAATAGTGTCTTGAGTTGTCTCTTTTCTAGGAGATGTAAAAATAATTCCAAGCAAACTAATCAGTTTTCTTGCTTCCTATTCAACGCTGTGAGATACATTCACTGTTTACTTATCTGGGTTTCATGGTCCTCAGCTGTGGGGGCCACCTCATCAGACCACAAACAAAAAACAGGCATGCTGTGTTCAGCCAACAAAATCATAATGAATCTGCATTCATGCATTACAGTAACGATATAACGGACTAATGAAGATCTGATATAGGCTACTGGAGTGTGAATTCTCGAATAAAAGCCAGCACTCAAATAGCAAAGGCCGGTACAGTCTGTTTGAACAAAGACATCCCTAGAGTTATAACAAGCATGAAACCAGTCCAGACCCACAGCACATGCGTTTGTACTTAAGAGTATAGCTCATTTCCTGCTTAATACCGCAAAATACATGTGGTAGAGCTGGGCAATTGAGCTAAAAAAATAAGATTTGAATAATGTTAAGCCTTGATGAAATGGCTTTACAAAATGAATAGTTAAGAATAACCACAGACCTGAACTGAACCATCTGAGGCTGTTGCCGGTTTCCTTATATACAATTACACTCACCGAGCACATTATTAGGAACACCTGCTTATTTATGCAATTATTCAATAAGCCAATAATGTGGCAGCGGTGCAATGCATAAAAACAGCAGATACAGGTCAGGAGCTTCAGTTAATGGAGAAAAAATGTCATCTCTGTGACTTTGACCATGTTTGTAGGTGCCAGACAAGCTGGTTTGAGTGTTTCTGAAACTGCTGATCTCCTGGGATTTTCACCCACAACAGTCTCTAGAGTTTATTTAGAACGGTGTGAAAAACAAAAACCATCCAGTGCGCAGCAGTTCTGCAGATGGAAACACATTGTTGATGACAGAGGAGAATGGCCAGACTGGTTCAGGCTGACAAGAGAGGCTACGGTAACTCAGATAACCACTCTTTACAACTGTGGTGAGCAAAAAAATCATCTCAGAATGTACAACACGTGGAACCTTGGATGGACCAGATGGACTGCAACAGCAGAAGATCACGGCGGGTTCCACTCCTGTCAGCCAAGAACAGAAATCTGAAGCCGCAGTGGGCACAGGCTCATTAAAACTGGACTGAAGACTAGAATAACGTAGCCTGGTTTAATGAATCTCGATTTCTGCTGAGGCACACAGATGGTAGGGTCAGAATTTGGCACCAACAGCATGAAACCATGGACACAACATGCCTTGTGTCAACAGCCTAGGCTGGTGTAAATGTGTGGGGATTATTGACACACTTTGGGCTCCTTAGCATCAATCAATCATCATTTAAATGCCACAGCTTGTGTCAGTGTTGTTCCTGACCATGTGCGTCCCTTTATGGCCACCATCTTCTAATGGCTACTTCCAGAATGATAATGCACCATTGTCACAAACTGGTTTCATAAGCATGACAATGACTTCAGCATACTTCTGATCTGAATCCAATAAAACACTTCTGGGACATGGTTAAACGGGAGATTCACAACATCAATGTGCAGCTGACAAATCTGCAGACATTATGTGCTGCAATCATGTCAACATGGACCAGAATCTCCAAGGAACGTTTCCAACATTGTGTTCAATACATGCCAAGAAGAATTAAACCTGTTTTAAGAGCAAAGAAGGGCCCTACCCAGTATTAGTATGGTGTTCCTAATAAAATGCTCAGTTCTATGATATTTTAGTGAAATATTCAAGCAAAACACATGTAGATGTATTGACTGGAAGATGTGGAGATGAGCGCTAAGCTAATGTAAACATATGTGGAAGAATACTAAGTGCCATGGACTCTGAAACAATGAGTCTGGCTTAATGAACGCCATTAGTGCAGTGAACGGATGTGTTGATCATACTTACTAGGGAGATTGGCTTCAAGTTCTGCAACTTCTGTTGAGAGAAAATAAGAATAATGAATAAGCAAAAAAAGGGTAAAGGGACAGAGGCAACATACATACTTTCACACAGGAAGCTGACTGTTTTTTTTAATGAAGCACTGAAATACTACCTGTAAAATTGTTTTTAATACATGCAGCACAGTCTAAAGAGGAAAAGCAAAGTGACTGGAACAGCGGGACGTCAAGTTGTAAAAGGAGGATGAGGAAAAGAAAAAAAGAGAGGAATAAATGAAGAAAACCAGCAGGAAGACAATGGAAAGAGTAGAGGGTTGTTAAGCAGGCGTTGCATCTGGGAGAAGTCTGGCTTTGCTTTTAAAAGCTTTCAGGTTGTCTGTATTGTTTTTCTCATCCGCTGCTGATTTGCGTCAGCTGCATGGTTTGACACCTCTGATCTATTTGTCCACTCAAAGAAACATAAAAGAAGGTGAAGGGAAAAAAGAGTGCAATGACACAGACTTGGATATTTAACAAATATCTGCGGGGTAAAAAAAAAAAGATGTTTGTTCATTCTAAGCAGTCCATGTTGTTGTTCTGGTGAAATTTGACATTTCACTTCTACAAATGTATTCTTTGACATGTGCAGAGCATAATAATTAGCTGACTATTCTTTCACTCCCTGCCCCTCCATGTGAAAGTCGGAGCATTGGGTCAGCTATTTCACAAGCCCTTTTCAGCAAGTAGGCAGTTCATGTTTTGCTGAATGAGACCGACTGCTTTTTATCAGCACAAGTACTGTTCTTCATCACCTGCATATGACAGGTCCCTATCCATATTTGAAGAAATTCTCTCTAAAAACCATCCACATTTTTTTTCCCCAGTAGTTCTCAGCTGTGTTTAATCAAGATCCAAACACTAAACCAGATTCCTCCTTTCTGGCTGAAGTTGTGCCTTAACATCAGTACCTGCTGTAGAGTTTGTCTGGGATCCAAACCAGCATTATCTTTGTCCTACTGGTATACTGTTTAAATGACAAGCACTTTCCATCAGGGAGCAGATCTACACTGATGAATATATACAACACAATGTTCTAATACATTTGAAGTATGATGCATTCCCTAAATTGAAAAGTTGTTTACATTTTTGCATGTAGAGCTGCAGCGATTAGTCGATTAATCAATTTTTTAAGAAGAAAACGTACAAATTCTCTGATTCCAGCTTCTAAAATGTGAATATTTTCTGGTTTCTTTAGTCTTGTATGACAGTAAACTGAATATCTTTGGGTTGTGGACTGTTGGTCGGGACAAAAGAAGACATTTGAGGACATCACCTAAGGTTTTGGGAAACAGTGGTTGACATTTTTCACCATTTTCTGACATTTTATGGACCGAACGTCTAATTGATTAATCAAGAAAATAACTGACAGATTAATCGATCGTGAAAGTAATTTACATGCAACATGAAATGATGAGCCCAGGAGTAGGTGCATGGAGCAAAAGGAGTTTTACACAGTAAAACACTGTTGTGGAAATTCCTTACAATGTAATTGTGAAATACTGTAATTTGTGGTATACTTATAGTATGCTTATAGTGCACTTCTTGTAGCCTACAACATCCATCTAGACATTAACCCTATTATCAAACAAAGCCTGTTCATTCAAGTTCTCAGGTCGTTAACTTAATGTCACTACTTTTAATGATTGGGTAAGGTGTAAGTAAATGTACAGACTAGAGAATGTAAAAGAGAAAACAATCTGGAGTGAGAATAAGACGATAAACAAACACAAATGGGATGACAATAAGTTAAAGGGACAAGGACAACTCTTTGAAATTTAAAGGAGGGACAGAGGAGGCAGGTGTCTGGAAGATGGTTCTCAAGGCAAAGAGAGGAGGCTATAAATAAATACCAAGGAGCAAGAGGCGAAAACATGGACAGAGACAAAGAAGAATGAAGAAAGACAAAGAAAAAGAAGGAAAAAGTCCAAACAACCATGGAGGAAGAGGAGCGTGAACAATTCATACAGTATGCGACTCCCTAATTTTTGAGTGTCAGTTTTTAAACAGGATTAAAGAAACAATCGTATATCCTACACTGCCAGTCGTCAATATTTTATTTTCATTATAAGAGCAAGGTAACTGTAAGCGTGCCACTGAATCAATTTCCCCTTTACACCATTAAATATCTCACTACAACCTCTCCCCGTTCCAGACAACCCAGGATCAAACACTGTATAGAAACCAGTCATTATCTTTTAATGTGTAGTAGTAAAATAAAGTGATCTCAACTGATGACGTCAGAGAAAGCGGACGACAACACCAGGTACCTTTGGTAAGGAGGCGGTCCCTTATGGAGACCCTGTGGGTGGAGTCGGAGGCTCCGGAGGCACGGCCCGTCTTTCCTCCATCGTCCCTCTTCAGCTTACTGGCCAATGTAAGCATGGCTACGCTGCTGTGATCTGCCTCGGTCTGCCCCCACGCTGCACTGCGCTGCTGCTCAAATGCCTGACGATCACACACACACAAGACATAAAGAATGCAATCGTTAACTTAATCATATTGCAGGATAGAGATGATACGCACATGACGCTGTTATCTTGAAACAAAGTCACTGACTACCTCCAGCAACATTGTGTCATGACTCTGCAAAGAATAAGTAGATATGATGGATGGAGAAAAAAAAAACAGAAACAGAAAAATGTATTTCATGGTAATTAATATCCAGGGCCAAAGCTCATTTCTGCTTAGCAAAGAAAGATCTTGAGATCTTTTCATACCACACTAGTCTGACTACATAAAGTATCTCAAAATATTGATTTTCAGCCCACGCTTCTTCAGGCTGTCTTCGGCGCGAGTCTCATGGTAAAGAGATAGGAAGGACACAAATTGCGAGTGTTAATAGGTGACACGCAAAAAATAATGAGGTGCGAGTCTGCTCCTTCCTCTGCTTCCTACAGCAGTGAACTGACTGCTATGACACCAGTTATTTATGATGGAATAATAAGAGAGCTTGACATCAATTAGAGAAGCCAATTGCTGTCAGACTCCCTGATACGGAGAGACGTGCGGGGCTACAAGTCGTACGATAGTGTAAGCTTTGAGTTTTATGCTTATTAAATCACATTACCTGCAGTAAATCAAGTAAATTAATTATACAGCCCTCCGGTTCTTTACACTTCACAAAAGCCTATTCTCAAAACGCTGAACGCATAAAAAGTGAGAACAACAAGCTAAATAAGTTGAATGAGCATTAACACGCACGGCTGAAAGCGAATGTAATGTTGCTGCTGTGTCTCCGGTGTGAAAGCGGTTTCATAACATGAACCTTCAGAGTATAAGAGCAGAAGCTACATCACACAAAATATTCAGTCATCTAGTACTAACTGCACCGACTGCAGTACTAGTCACGCCGGGATCTGATTCGGCTGAGGTGACAACGACTGATCTTTCCTGACATCCTACGTTTTGCAATGCGGTAATTAATCGCAGCAGCATGCCGCAAAGTCACGAAAAAATAAAACATTCTGAGATTTTCTGAGAGGAAGAGGAGGAGGAGGAGGAGGAGGAGGAGGGGAGCAGACACCGCTGCCAGTCAAACAGCAGGCTGAACTGCACTGAACTGAAGTTAATTTAAAGTTCAATACCCGATCAGCTGGACTCAGCTGACAACCAAAAAGAACAGAAAGTCCTGTTACATCATTGATGCTTCTTAAATGATTTTAAATAAGAGCACAGAGCATCCGTATGTGATTAGAGTTAGTGATTTGTTTCCAATACAGCTGAATTTCTGAAGATGGAGAGTGATACAGTAGTGAGAGTACAAGGATGGAATTTTAAAGACTCTGCTTCCTGCAATGTTTAGGTGAATTTGAACTGTACTTATGAAATAATGCCACAGGGTACACAGATGTAGACTTATACATCAAAAAAAAAAAAACATTTCATGTTTAACATTGTTTTTTTTAATCATGTGAAAGTGTATTAGACAGAAGGAGGCCTACAGAGTCAAGCGTCACAAATCTGGTAGCATGGGTGGATTGTTTGCCTTTGGTAAATACCACTCAGGAGACTCACCGTACCAGCAAAGAAGAGTACTTACTGCCAACTTTCCTATTAATGCTGCTACCACAAGAAGCAATTATCTATGTCATGACATTGTCAAAGTCACAGATGAAAACCCTCACTCTTTGTAAACATGTTTTCTTGTAAATGGCAGCGCCATGTAAAAGTAAGCTGTCTGAGAGGGTTTGTGCCTTTGATGTTATTCATCTATTTCCTGGAAGTGTTTCTTGTGTGGTGTGCCCTTTTAGTTGTTGATGATTTGGCATTTATTGCTCTGTATGTTGCAAAATTAGACAGCAATAACTGTACTGGATTTGAAAATTTCAATTAAGAAAAGACTCTTTATTTACTCCCCAGCCTTTTATTTGCGTCTACAGATTCTGAGTGTGTAAATACGCCCACTAAAAATGTCCTCAAACATACCGCAACGAAATTCCGACATTAATCCAACAATACTTTCTGCAAACAATCCCACAATGCATTGCTCCACATTTTACAGAAGCACAAATTACAGTTCTGTGACTCTGCAGTTGACAGTGATGATATAAATGATGATGATGATGATGATAGGGAAGGGTCCAAAATTTGAATTTACTGCTCACTATTGATTAAACTATTGTGTGTAGGCCCTCCAGCAAAGATATTTGGTGCCTGGTAAAAGCTTAAGTTTCAAAGTTTACATCAAAACTTTTACACAATATTTCACAAATCTACTGAAGATAACAAAACAAACACAATGCTCATGTGCTGTAAATCCTGATGAATGTAACCTTGTTATATCTGATACCACCCCCACATGAGGAGAGGTGTTGAAACCACAGTTGCACTATGCTATTTGAACGAAGTCTAATTAACCTACCAGATATTCAGTTTTAATGTGTGAATCCTAGCATATCTAACCCTTTTCGCCTATGTGACCATAATAGATATGTTCTTCTCAAACACAAACAGGAGGCAATCTTAACAAAAATGATGTGTTGACGCTATTTTTTTTTCTAAGGCAACAACAACAGAACTATCAGTCAACCTTAAATAAAGCAGGTCAGTGTTAATTATGTGTGGACAACCAATAAAGTATGTCTCTTAGTTCCAAAGTGCAACACAGAACATTTATTTGCATGTGAGTAATTTTTAGCCAACTTAGTTTTAAAATAAGCAGTAAATTAGTACTGTGAAAAATGACATCTGCCCTCAGATGCAATCTTAAACAGTGTTATAAATCAATTGCATTCTTAAATGAATTAAAAGCCTGTTAATGCCTCCCCCAGCGAAAAATCCTGAAGAAACTGGCCTATAGGGAGGAGTGAATGAGTGAACAAGGGGGTTTAAATTTAAAAACACAACAAAATACAGTATGTCAACATCAAAAATGACCAACAAGTAACTATTATGGCAACTTTCAGGGGATTTCATTTGTTCAAAAACATCTCTATTCACCTCAACTGGTCCAGTTTGCTTCAGCAGCATCCAGGCTAAAATCCATGTAGACACATTCCTTGTATTACTCAGTTCATGTCATTAAGTCTCGTTGATCCCTGCTGTTTAATATCTGCTAAAACACACTGTTTACCCATTCACTACTATGCAGTCTCACAAGTCTTTTCACCTCTCCAAGTGAACAGTTCACTAGACTCTGCACTCTGTGGGTACTGGGTGTGATCACTGGGGGGGGACAGCAGTAGCAGAGAGTGAGCAGATCAGGTATCAGTGAGTCCATAAAATATGTGTCACTAAGCCGGACTCGATGCCCACCTGCCTCAGCTGTCAGTCACTGCCCCCCAGGCGCTGCCCACCGACACAGAGTACCTGCTCGTTAGCCAAGTGGCTGTAGAGACAGAGCCGTGCAGCAAAAGCAGACAACAGTGATGGCAAACGCACACACACACAACATGTCAAGCGGAATTACCTGGAAAAACACACACACACACACACACACACACACACATTGCTGAAAAAAATCAGTTGAATGCTGTGCAGTCACATCAGTTTGCCCTGGGTGTACGCTAGCCTACTTTTTAAAAACGTTTTTGCTCCCTGTAACTGCTGTTTTACCAGGAAGAAATGGCTCCAACTGTTATGACACTCAAAAACACCCCTTGTGACATTGAAAACGGGTAAAACAGACATACTTTTATAAGTTATTGCCTCGTCACTGTACTGTTAGCTCGTTTAATAACCGTGATAACTAACCGCTACCACTGCTAATCACAGCTAGCTACAGGCACAATATCCACGCTTATATCCTGTCTAAATGTATGCTCATTCCTCGTATGTGTTGGGTAAGTGGAAGAAGAAATGTGTCTTGTTTTAACGGTGAAGACGCAAGTTTAAGTTGTTTGTTAGCTTGTGTGTCATCTGAGCGTTGTTGTTTTTTTTTTTTTTTTTTTTTACCTGCTAGCGCTCCTTGCTACACCATAATCGGCTGCCCTCCTCTGTTCAAGGCGCCGTCTGCAACTCCAGCCGGAGACTGACTGAGGCACGTCAGACTGTAAGTTAAATAGTTTTTAAAATGATGGTTTTGGGATCTCAGGGTTTCGGGGTGTAAGCTGAGTGGAGGATCAGCTGTCAGAACTTTGCTCCGGTGTCATGGGCAACGGAAGTGCAGCGAATGCCGGCCGTTATTGTTGTTCGTGTAGACATGGCAGCGGATAAACAGTTCCGCCGAGCAGAGTTCCAGGCGGTGTAATGTTTGGCTTTGAAAATTAACACTACAGCAGCGCTAAAAGTACCAATACACCAATGTGAAAATACTCCATTACAAGTAAAAGTCCTGCACGAAAAATCCTACTTGAGTAAAAGTGCAGTATTAGCAGCAAAATGTACTTAAAGTACTCATTTAGTCCCTCTGACTGATATGTTATTATATATGATGTTATTAGATTGTTAATACTGAAGCATCAGTGTTAGAGCAGCATGTTACTGTTGTAGCTGCTGGAGGTGGAGCTAGTTTGAAATACTTTATATACAGTTAGCTAGTTTAGTCCAGTGGTTCCCAACCAAGGGGTTGGGCCCCTCCAAAGGGTCACCAGATATATCTGAGAGGTCATGAGGTTATTAATGGTAGAGGAAAGAAGTAAAAACAAATTCTGATACGCAAAAGTCTGTTTACAGTTCATGCCATTTTTCTCTAACCTTTGATTTTTGGTGAAAAAATATTTTTATATTATTATTTTTTATATTTCATATTTCTTATATCATATATTTTTTATATTATTATTATTTTATTATAGTATTTTATGTACAGTACTGGGCAAAAGATTATGCACGAAAAGTTAAGTGAGGATGCTTACAAAAATATTGCTATAGATTTTTATTTATCAATCAACCTCATGCAAAGTTCAGTAAACAGAAGAAACCTAAATGAAATCAATAATTGGCATGACCACACTTTGCCTTTAAAACAGCACTAGTTCTCTTCAGTACACCTACACACAGTTTTTCAACATACTTGGCAGATCGGTTGGTCCCACGTCTTGGAGAAGTTGCTACAGTTCTTCTGTGGATTTAGACGTCTCAGCTGCTTCTGTCACTTCATGTGACCCCAGACTGACTCTATGATGTTGAGATCAGGGCTCTGTGGGGGCCAAACCATCTGTTACAGGACTCCTTGTTCTTCTTGTCAATGAAGATAGTTATTTATGACTCCGGCTGTATGTTTTGGGTCATTGTCATGCAGCACAATAAATTTGGGACCGATCAGATGCCTCCCTGATGGTGTTGCATTATGGATATGAATCTAAACATCTGATGTGCCTAAAGCTTTTTTTCCACAGTGCTGTATGTGTTTATGTATTATGTTTTGCTTTGGTATTTGATAAACCCAAATTAACTAAATTAACAGGTTAACTGCTTCAGATATCAGTTTCAGTTCTATTAAAATAGTAAAAAGAAATTAAATTAACATATATGATGGCTCTAATACAATAAATGGGAAGAGGCACAATGAAATATCTGAACAGCCTGCACCTACACACACACACACACACATACACACACACACACACACACACACACACACACACACACACACACATACCTTGAAAAGAGCACCATTTGCAAAAACGGACAACAAAGACTTGCTTTTTGACAGAACAGCTCGTTTCACTTCTTGGAGCCAATCCAATTCACCCTGCAGTATTTGGACAAAATTGTGATTCACTCAGCCAGTTGTTATGGACCTAAAGGCATGGAGGCTGTCACTGTAAACAAGAACATGTTCTTTACTGACCTGCCTGGTCAAATGAAGGTTTTAAAAAAAGAGGAGTCTGTTAATCTTGGAGAGAGTGATTATATTGTATTTCATCTACATCTGTTTAGACAGGTGCTGGCCATCAGGCTTTCCGTGGTGCTCTAACAACAATGGATTTGCCCCCACGACAATGTTATGTTCACTCACTCCTCCTCACATGATGTACTTGTTATTCAGTTGATGTCAACTTAGGACAACGCGTACATCTGTATTTATTTAAATGAGTTTATTGTGAGTTATAACAAAGTAACAGCCTGGGATGTATTCCTTTAAAACGTAACCAGTATTTGAAAAACATATTGAAAAACTGCATTTTGAAAAACATGAACAACCCAATAATAAAAAGGTTAAAAAAAAAAAAACTTAAGTGAGGAGAGGTGAAGCCTTGTCAGGAGAAAGAGGAGATGAAGAACAGTAGGTCGGAAATCCAGATGGGATCCAGACTTTTAAACAGCTGGAAGGACATTTTCTAAGCATACCGAATATATCAACAAATAAAACTGTCCATCTTCTCCTCAAATGACCCATGAAAAAGAAAATACAAATCACATGCCAAAACTCATGTGCTACTAAAGATGAAAGCGTGTATTTTGAAATAAAATATTTTTGTCACTTCTAGGTCTTCAGGCTCAAAAACAGCGTAAAGAAGGAGATAAAAAGACATTGTCACGCTGTTCTACCCAAAGGGGGCAATTAACCGACGGAAGATGCACCTTAAGGAATTTCCGACTTCTGTTTATCTTTTCCGAAACTTCTTGAAAAGTGAAATATTTCATTAGCTTATGTCAACTGTGATGTCTGTAGCCCAACACTGACTTGGAAAGTGTTCACCTAAAAGTCATAAAACATCTGCTGTCTGCAGGCCGGATACAAAAATATTAGGATTTATCTCCTGCTGCTACAGTATGTTGTGTACAATCCAGGGTTGGAGGTGTCTTGAGGGCATTAAACCCAATCTCCTCACTTTCATCTTCATCTCCCCTCCATGACTGGGAATTAGTCACTCATCTTATTTCACTGATGGAACGGGTCGTACACATTTTTTTTAATCCAGTCAGTGCAATTAATATGCTTAAGGAGGTTGTGTTTTGGACACGCGTCATGATGCATTACTCTCTGTACTCGCTTGATTTAACATCGAACTTGTGGCCACTGCTTGTCTCCATGTTGTTTATTTTTTCAATTTTAAAATGTCCATTTACAGCATTTGTCAGTTAACCAATTTCAAGTTGGAAACCACAGGATAAAATTTAGCAGAAAATCTCTCCTCTCCTCTGAGACACATTCAGTGAAGTATTTACATGAACCTGAAGCAAAACAAGATATTTTTCATAGATCTTATTTTACTGACTTCTCCACATTTTTTCTACAAAATTTAAAGTAATTTGATGGATCCACTTTAAAACTGTTTTCTTTGAAAGTAACACAATTACCTAAAAAGGATTTCTCCAAGCATTAAAGTTTCTCTGTGTTCACCTTAAATCTGAGTTTAACACATGTATGTACGATTTTATTGATTTTGTGGCATCACAACTAGTTTGGATGATGGTCCAGTATGCTACTTTCACAAGTGTGATGTAAAGCCTTGAAGCCTCCAGTGCACAAACACTGAGAATGGACTTTTCAGAGAATTAGGAAACATCTTGTGTCCAGCAGTGAAAGTAAATGATATTTTAACAAAGTCATTGAACTATTTCTGTAGGCAACACATATCAAACACAAATGATTATTCATAGCAGAGTTTGTTTTTGTCTTAAAACATGTCTGGAGGGGATTGTTAACTTATTTCCTTTAAAAAAAAAACAAAAAAAACAAATTATACCACCAGTTACTGTGGATGCATATTAAAGTGACATCTGGTTGTCGATGTAGATCTGTCTGATAATGTGACTGCAGCAGCGGTGACAGGAGACCCGGTGGCTCTAATCTTAATCATGCAGAAACAAAGTGATACACCGGGGGGGCTTTGTTCTCCCTGCTGGACCACATGACCCAGATGTGACTGTGGTGTCTACTCAGTTTAAGGAGAAAAAGAAACTTTTCTGCAGAATCATGACTAACACACATGTCATGAATAATACAAATCCTGTTTTATACTGTATGTTTGCTTCACTTCTGCTGCATTTTAGCTATAACCATCAGGCTTTGTTACAAAACTAGATGTTCTCCATTTGAAATAAATATGCAAGAACTAGTCACTGATGTGCACACAGAACACCAATATGAAGGTACACAAACACTGGCATAGTGATGTTTTTCAAGTTATAATTGAGTTAGTAGAATTTGATTAGATTTGAGTTGAATTAACAGCAGCAGTTGGTTGCAGGTTAACATCTACCAGGCTCCCATTTGACATATAGTACCAGTCAACAGTTTGGAGACACCTTCCCAACCTCTTGAATGAAAAACTTTTACTGTATTCAGCCACATTTTACAAGACAGCAGTGAGATGAGTGACTCCCAACATCCGTTTTCTCTCAAGGGCTCCATTAGATTAGGTTTAAAATCCATAGACAAGGCTCATAAATGTTTAGAGTGTAACTTGATAGCAATAGAAGGTCTTTTTTTACAGTAAGTGCACTCTCACACAGAAGAAAAGTTGGTGGCAGTACTTTGTCGTGCTGTAGGCATGTGGAAAGCTGATGTGAATGTGCAATGTTTGCAAGTTGCAAAAGTCACAGGCCCATAGCAATACATGACTCATGGGAGGAATGTCTGCCTTATTTACCACTTTTTATGGATTGCACTCCGAAGAAAGTATTTTATTTAAGAATGATAAAAAGAAATGGGTACAATACACAACATTTGTATGTTCAAATATGGTTTTTACACCACCAGTTTTGAACATTTTATCATTTGAACATATCCACAGTTGTCAAGTAGGGCCTTTGGTTTCAGCACAGATCCTGTAAATGGTTTTACACACATCACTTTCATTGAGGAGATGGAAACATCTGTAGAGCAGACACACCGGATATGCTCACTGTTTGACAGAAAAACTCATTTGATTTGAAGATGGTCCAACTCGCTCTGCAGGATTTGAACAGAACAAGAGTACACTGGAAGCGTGAGTAGCCTGGCATCATTGATGTAAAAAGGTAGAGTCCATTTTCATCTTTCACAGAAAGATGAAAGACTTTAAAGACTCTCTCTCTCTCTCTCTCACACACACACACACACACAGGCTTAGACATACACTTAACACCTAAAAATCATTTGTGAGCACCTGTGTTTGATCAGTGAAATCCTCTTTGACTTGAATGGGAGGAGAAGATGAGAGATGTTTCCTCTAATTAATACAAGTGAGCATGCAAATGAGCCCCCGCACATATTTGCATATTCAAATTAGTGCTGAAAACTAGTTTCATTTGATCATCTTTACAGGAGGGACTTTATGTCGTGTGTGACTGAAATATCCATAATTTAAAAGATAAGGCTGGTGATTCTCTATATTTTTCTTGTTGTCAAAAGATATCATGCGTAAAACCAAGCCAACAATGAACTGATCCTACTTAGAAGTGTATCCCAATATGTGTGTATCCAAAGCCTGATGTATCATACTCTTATGTGCCGTACACCTCCGTTGTTGTCCAAAAACTATTAAAAACACATCAATGAGCAACCCTGCTGCACCGGGTGACATGTTCATATACTGTGTTACAGGAGGAAACATTCTACCATGAAAAAGACACACTTCAAAATAGATCAATAAAAATTAATCACTTGTTTTGTCAGCAGCTCCATAGGAAGTGATGTAATTTCTCAGGATGGAAAGATAATATTTTCCATCAATAATCTTCCAGACTATGGCGATGTTTGGAGCTCCGAATGGAACTTTGAGGTCATACAGCTGCAACAACAGATAACGGATTTTAATCATTAATCACCATTAAAATAAAGATTTTTTTTTTTTTTCTAACATTTTTGCATGCTTTCACTAGTAACAGAGAAATGTACCATGAGGATTATTACTACATGAACTGGAAGCTTATACTCTTATGTTTATTGTCTTAAGATTATGTTACATTGTCTTATGTTATACTGTCTTACAGCTAAGTGAACAATATAATAGTCTGTCTTCTTCTCGTGTGAACATGTTCGACTGTCGGTTTCCGACAGGTGTGGATAAGCTGACAAAAGTGAGCTGTAAGAGGCAGAGGCAGAGAAGAAAACCCCCCTAAGGAGGAAAGATAGATAAGGCTGTTGTTGAATAGAAGGAACATTGTGTATTAATTAAAAGACACCTGTTAGGATGATAAATATGGGATGTTCTGTGACGACACGCCTGCATGTACAAATACAATTTTTGAATGATAAACAAGATCTCTTTCAGCCCAGCAAACTGGGAGATCCCCGTTTGCAAATGTGTACTCTGGATATTGCAATAAAACCCTGAAAGACAACTTTCTGTCTGTGAATTCACACATTTTCACACTACGTTCTAGTCCATCAAAAATGGGGGAAAAAAGACACTAATTATTATTAACTGGCAAACTGTGATGATTAAAATGTATGTTTAGAACATTCGAGCTTTTTTACAGTCAGGCTCAAAACACAGTGGCACTGAAGTTGCCTCTCTGTACTCAGCACTGTGCCAACAGACGTAACTTTTGCTCCTTCATACCAATAATATGGTTCATTGCACTGCATGCAGGTCAATAGAAGAATCAAACAGATAGTAAGAAACACTCTGATAGCCTTAACCACAATATAACTCTTTTAAATCACTATTTAAGACGACGTGTACAGTATACTGTCTACACATTGGAACAGAGCGGGGTCCAAGTTGGAAAATGAAAAGCGGCAAAAAGATAAAAACTGACAATCTGCTGGTCTTGTGCTACCAGCTGCTGACAATACAAACACTCAACAGCTGCATCAGTCAAAGTCAAGTCAAGCCATGGCCTAAAGTCAAGCCAGCAGCTATTTAAAAACACAAAAGGACTGGAGGTTCCCTCTGCACTGCCAACACTAAAATGTGTTTGTAAGGGACGTCTCAAGACAGAGGCCAGACTTAACAAGTTAGAGCACTCAAGATGTTTCTGTCTGTGAGAAAGTGGATAAAGTCAAAAAGTGTAGGATTATGTCACAGCAGATCTTTCACTGCTAGAAAAAGGTTGCTGTGAGCATTTCCAGCCAGATGTAAAACTGGAGGGGGGATTCAATTGCATCAAGTGTGACAAGCATTTCAAACATGACATGAGACTGAGAAAGGATCAGAGGCCCAAACACGGGATTATTCTACAGCACAGACAGCTTAAATGACATGTTTCTGCTGAGGAGCTCCCTGTTAAAATAAAAAAATAAAAGCAACAGAAGCAGATATGACAAAAAAAAAGGATTATTGTGGACCACTTCTGCAAACCATACAAATATCTTAAGGCACATAGAAAGACTGTTTATCTGATGTAGAGTGTCTCAGGCCATGAGGACAAAGATGTGAGTACAAAATCTCTGAGAATATACAAAAGCAATGAAGAAAAGCACAAAGCCAGGCCCAAATTTGGACCAAATGTAGCCACTGATATGTTTAATGGGAGATGGGTTTCTGGAATAAAAGAGAAATAAACAAACTTCAAATAAAGATTCTGAGAGCTGAGAATATCTTTTATGCATCCTCTTTCAGAGTAATCACCTCCTCGTAAAAGTGGTTAAATTCTGACTTTCTTTTTTCTCCCATGTGGCACAGATTGGATGTGTATTATGAACACATAAAAAGGGAGACAGCAGATGGTTTTTAATGTTTTCAGATCAGTTTCTGACAACAGTCACGGGTAAATCTAATGGGAAACATAAATTGACTAATGAGACTTTCCTCTAAATACACAGATGGGTCTTTGAAAGTTATTTGGAGTGACTACATGTTTTCTAGGTTAGTGGCTACAAAGGCTACAAAGCTGAAGGCAGCTGATCCTCCGGTGATTTGTTTGCTTGTAGTTTAAACGTGTGTTGAGGATAATTCACATACACAAGGAGACTTTAATAAAACACAGAAATTGAATATGGTTCACTTCTAAAGGTAGATATAAACAGGAGACTGTAATAATAAATTGATATAGGGAAATATTCTGGTTTATGGTGTAAATGTAGCCAATGTAGAAATGCCTGTCAGGTGTCTGAAAATAACAATATGAACCTGGAATCAAAAGGAAAGCCTGAAGAAGATTTTTTTTAAAAAACATGGCTGACTATCAGTTGTTCAGCTTCTGAAATGAAGAACTTCAAGCCTGAAAAGAAGGTCTGACAATCTGTCAGATTCTGTATCTGACTTTGCTGTAGAGGAGAGAGGGTCAGGCTTTGTTTCAGCTATGAGGACGGCAGGATGGACCTTTGCCTCTCTTCAGCCAAAGACTCAATTTGAACGTCAATTTAAAAATTGACGTTGTACAGCAAAAATATATACAGCACCCGTCAAAAGTTTTGACACACTTTCTCATTCGAGGGAATATGAAGCTGTTCTAAACTTTTGACTGGTGCTGTATAAAGGTCAAACATGACAAGAGAGCACAGTTGTGATATACATTTTTATTTATATAAGATAAAAATTATGTGTCAGTGAGCGTTATGAAAAAAGTCCTGACTAGGCTATATTATTCAGTGCCAATAATCACTGAGACTTTTGATCAAATGCTTCCCTCTAGTGGTATTTTGTAAAACAACCTCACCAACTACTACTATTCTAATGCTTGTCTCACCCTCACACAGTAAGAGTGAGACAAGCATTAAAAAATTAGAATTACAGTTAGTGCATTTCACTAAATCACTAATAAACAAGCACATTAAAAGGAGAGGAAGAAGAGGAATGCTTGAAGCAGATAATGTAGAAATATAATGAAGATTTTTGCATGTTTTATATAAAACAGTATTTGGTGTAACTTTAAAGCAGTACTTTGATATTTTAGGAAAGCTTTAGCTGGAGCCAGCAGGCTGTTAGCTTAGCACAAAGACTAGAAACAAGGGAAATAGCTACGCTAGTGACAACTGTCGTTTTCACAAGAGTTTTGTACATATTACACAACCAAGACATAATAATTAGTGAGCTTTAGAGGTGCTGGTATAGACTTTAGACAGAGCCAGGCTAGCCGTTTCCCCATGTTTCCAGTCTTTATGCTAAGCTAAGCTAACTGGCTGCTAGATAGCGGTATCAATCTTCTCATCTAACTCTTGATGAAAAAGCAAATAAGCGTATTTCCTGAAATGTCAAACTATTCCTTTAAATAAGTGGCATTTGTCGCAAAAGATTGAGTTCAAGCTCAAACTTTTTTCCCATATTTTAGATGTCAAAACAAAACACAGAAAAGTCGATACAATAGCACACGTTTCTGTGTCCTTAACTGTATCCATGACTTTGTAAATGTGAGTGCAGGCATGAGTCAGGCTTGCTGTGGTTTGCAGGCCAGCAGGTAGAAATGCTTCACACCCACGACCACCTCTGTCTCTGCAGAGGTCACCCCCATTATGGACATCAACCTGGAGAGAGGAGACAGAATGTTTCATCACGTCTCTCCCACATGTCAAACATTTTATCATGTGTTGACAGCTTTAGTAAGTTTTGCTCCAGCATGTCAAAAGCAACTGATGATGTACTTTGCACATTCATCAGGTTCATTTACATATTTGTCGTTGGCCTAACACATGTGTACAACACTACATTTACTCAATGTATGCTACATAAGGCATGATTTACCTTTGACAGATGTCTTGGGAGAGTTTGACAGCTTTCTGCATGTCACCTCTCAGCAGAGCTTGATAACTGGAGAAAGACTCCACCAACCCCATGTAGCTGGACAGAGGCATGGGCCTTCTCACCCACACACACTCCTGCCTGCAATGCATACAGTAAAACACACACATACACACACAGTCGATAGATAAATGTACATTTTATAAATTCAACATGGAATTTGGTGAACAGACAAATCCATCTGTCTTTAAATTATAGATCATAACAACACACCCAGTTGAAAAGAGAAAGGCTATTAGTGAAATTAGTGTCACTCACCACTCTTTGTCAGGGTAGGGGATGGATTCATAGGCTTCCCTGTACAACTCGATAGAGCTGGGGCCAAGGTGAGGACTGCGGTAAGGTTGCAAAGCTGCATAAAACTGGTAAAACCAAGAGATGAGGAGTCATCAGACTGTTTATTTCCATTACTTCATTAATGGCACAACAAATGGCATGAATCAAATATTAATCACTGACATCTTTGCCTCATCCACTAAACAATAAAGTAGTTCAAACACCTACTTATCTGTGTGTGTAGGTTTGTGTTCATTTCTTAAAATCTTTATTAATACATGAATGGTGTCTGATTTCAACAGGTGGACGACCTCTTGGCTTGATGAAAAATATGCAATCTAACTGCATTAAGATGAATTGTACCATTCAGTTGATGAATATTTTACCAATAAAATCCACCAGATGATGCTGTGGTTCATATTTGATGCAAAGCTGTGCAACGTCCCTGCTAGAAAACCTCCCTGAATGTGACATGATGATGTGACTGATAGTAGTAACACATACAGTGTGTCCTCTACACTAATAAAATGAGGCTTCTCCTTTTGAGTCCATGGATGAAGCAGGTGTCCATGTGGATCTACCTTTGACCCAAAAATTGCTTGTCTGATGTCGAGGGGGGACTGTTGATATTTGTGATTCTTTTGGGGTTTTTTATGTCTGAATATGTATTTTTTTGTACTTCCTTCCTTTGTGTTTTCCAACTTTTATAACAGGACACTAGTTTACTGCCTAATTTTTCAGTGTGGACCAGATAAAACATGTTTTCAGTACCCGTTGTTCAGTACCTTTACTATAAAATAACAGGTCAGTCAAAGGTTTTTTTCACTGAAGACATTTTGACACAGTAGGAAAAGCACAAGTGTGAATAATTAAATTAACGATGGCTGAATTCCATGTAGCTGCTTCAGTATCAGAGTCCTGGTATATTGCACAAGCTGGCTCACTGTGGGACACTAACTATTGTTAATCGTTATCGTCCTACTATGACAATCAAAATGTCTTCTGTAAAAAAAAATATTTGGTTATTCAAGTTATTACTAATAAAATATATAATTCCATTGATTTTATGCACTGATAGGCTGCCTCTCAAAGCTGAAATCAAGGCTTGAATACTTGATGTCATCAAATGACATTTATTGGACTTGGTCCTGACATTTCATCAGTGATGGATTCTCAAGGCTCCCAGAATTTTGAATTTTAACATGTTGCCTCCAGATGAGTTTTATTTAAAGTAGGGTCTCCAGCTCTAAACCGGAAAGTGTCTCTGTAGGATTTATCTCCACATCACCACTAACTAATCTTTGTCCTGGCTGTTTAAACCTTACATACTGTTCGTATCCCAACTCTTCATAGTATGGAGCAGGTCATTTTTGAGCCAACTCAAGTATTCCTTTATAATTAGTCCCTATACCAAATTTTGAACTACAAATATATTTTGCATCCATATACATCTTATCAGTCATTAACAAATGAGTGATTAATCCTGTGTTTTCTTTAGGTTTGACAGTATTTGTTTATTCGTTTAGGTATGTGAGCTCTACTTTGTGATAAATAAGTAACAATAGGTCTTTTTCACAGCATTTTGACTTGTCATAGCAGGAAAAACACAGATGTTACTAATAACATTAACAATGGCTCTATTATATTCAAGTGTTGCAGTAAGTCATGATAGTGTGATAGCGCAAAAGACCTTTTTTCACAGTTTTTGTTTCTACCAAAGATTAAAGCACATGGGTTCACTGATTATCACATCTTTAATAAAAGGAGAAACTAATCTTAAATTGAAAAATCTGAAATTGAAGCTTGTATACATCACTTGCAGCCCACATGTTCATCTAGCCCTGCTTAGTCTCCAGTGCAGCATGTCAAGATGGTAAATATACATCTGTTTGGGACAGGACTCTGAATATAGAGTATATGTAATCATTTGAATAGGTGCTGATTGCCCAATCAGAGCCCCAAATCATTTTTTGAAGACTATCAATAGTTCTCAGAGGCACCTGTGACAAAAGGATTGATCGTTCAGTGATCAGTGGCTCCTAAGCTGAGGGTTGGGTCACAAGTTGAATCTAAAGGGTTGAGAAATGGTTACCAGGGTATGAAATAAAAAATAAAATAAAATGAAATGACTAAATTCTGCAACTAAAACTTATGTTAAATTTTGGACTTTTCTCTCATTTTTGCTTTTGTGTTGTTTGGAAATAATCTATAGTTTTACCTCTTTAAGCCTCTAAAAGTTATTTTGAGAAGGGAAAAATCACTCTTCAATTATAACTGCTCACAGCTCACTGACATGCAACCTGGGAAGTAAAAAAACAGCTTTCTATAAGGTAAAAACAAGTCAGAAACCACTGCTCTAGTTAGGACAGCAACATTATCGACAGTTAACTATTGATTTCTTGAGAAATTATGAATGCATTTTGATGTAGATGAACTGTATATATGCTGCTTACTTGACCATGTGACCTGACAATGTCTGTGCCCATAACTTAACTATCCTCACAGTAAAAAATGGCCTCATATCCATCTCTGCAGATGTGGTTGAGGGTGCTCATTCACAATAAATCTTCTCATATCTGTATGTATATATTCATATATTCAATATTCTGTAAGCACCTCTTTGCAGACTTGGTTGAGTGTCTGTGAGCAGCAGTCAGGGTAGCTGAGTTCCATGTCAATGGTGTAGTTGAGCAGAGCCAAGCAGCCGCGAGGCTTCAGGACTCTGTGGACTTCCTTGAGAAAGCGTGGCCTGTCAAACCAGTGGAAGGCAGACATGGCTGTCAGCAGGTCCACTGAGCTGTCAGCAAATGGCAGCTCCTCAGCCACACACTGTCTAAAGATGGAACAATAACAGAAATGTGTAGCGAACACATGAACATACAACATACGTGACGCTGATCCAGAACACAATATAAAGGTTAAGAGGTAATCAGGTGCCAGCTCTTGAATTATCTACCCACTCAATTTGCTGTGTGAATATTAACCTAGTGATCAGTGCACTTGGTTTGTATTTATACAATGTTTGTAAGCTTTTCATTTAAAAAGATGGGCTCCAATTTACAGAACAGCACAATGAATGTCTGGTGTGATTGTTTACAGCACTGTAATTTTTTCTTTTTTGCATACCTTCTATGTCACAGTTCACTGATCTGAACCTTGCCTGTTTCTTGTCGTCTCTGTTCCCATCATGCTCTGCACAAAGGTTGAGACAGTTGAGTGCTACAAGTATCTGGGAACAGTGATCGACAAGAACTTGAACTGTGACCTCAACACGTCTACAATCTGTAAAAAAGGTCTGCAGAGACTTCACTTTCTGCGCACGACTGAATAGTTTTAATGTGGACAAGACACAGATGGCTTTATTTTACAAATCCTTTATTGAGTCCATTTTAACCTTCTGTTTCTTGGTATAGGAGCCTTCAAGGAACAAAAATCGTCTGTACAATATTGTTAAAGAAAGCTGTTGGCACACAACAGCTTTCTTTAGCAGATATTTATGACATGTTTTGCGGGAAGCGAGCTGACCACTCACACTTGGAGGAATTCATTCTTCTCCCTTCTGGGCGGAGATACAAGTCCCTCAGGGTAAAAAGCAATAAGTTTAGATTTTTGTTCCAAGTGCAATAAATGCACTTAATTTGCACTAAACCTGAACTGCACTGCTCAGCATCACTTTATTATGGCTGTCATTTCAATGATTTGATACTTTTAACAAGCAGATACCTTTTTTTTTTTCATGGTTTGCTGCAACTGTCGTGATTAATGTCCCGTGTCCTCTTGTATGTTGTGTTTGTGTTTTTGCCCCGCTCAAATTTCCCCTCGAGGGACAATATAGATCTGAACTGAGAGGATTAATCGCTGCTAATATGAAACGAATGTGAGGTGGAAGAAAAATTGCCAACAGAAAATGTTAATATTAAAGTGATTAATAATACTATATGAATTGCCAGAATAACTGAATTGCAGATTAATCAAAATTGTATCTGGTATTTTTGTTAGAAATAAATGATAAATGATTTGTAATTGAACGTAATGTGATTTAAAATCCATCACTCCTAAAATAAACTATAAATTGTGGGAATCTAAACAACACTATCCTGTGTCGAGAGTACATTTGTTCTGGTGTATGGGCCTCGCTGCATGACCGACTTTCACTAGACAACGGTCACATTGTTCCTGCTTTGGCCAAGATTCAATAAAGTAGCTTACCACATTCTCAGAGTTGAACAAAAGATGTGATGTTAATTGTTATGTTTTTTGTTTTTTTTTACATATAACTATGTGTTTTATTAGGCTTGCTTGATCTCAGATTTAGGTAACTCTCTGTAGCCGGGGAAAAACATTAACTCTCAATTATGACAAAAGAAAAATGATCAAATATGAGAGCGTCTGCTTTCAATGTCTTTTTTTTTTGTATTTTATGTGAAATATAAATACATTTTCTACAGACTCTAGTGTTTGAAAAAGAATAAGTATGTGTGTCAGTTGGTTCATGCTTACCTATATGTGATGTTTGGCCCTTTAGCATGCTGCAAAGCCATTTCCAGCTGGGCAGGACTCACATCTGTCCCCACCACAGAAGCAAAGTGTTTGGCCAGCAGCAAAGTCCCCTGACCCGAGCCACAACCCACGTCCACTGCGAGCTCAAAGGGCTGACCTTTCTGACAAAATATGTCACATGTTATAAGGCATTTGTACATTATCCATTGATAATGAGATGCAAAACAGCAGTTTGAACTCTGAAGTCCTTTTGAAGGAACATAATATCCTTAGTTTGATTTAAAATTCAGAAAAGTAAACGGTGAAGCCGCCCTCCTCTCTCCTCCTATATTACCTGTTTTTCCAGGAAGTCGAGCACCTGTTGTATCAACTGATCTGATGGACAAATCCTGTACTTCCAGTAGGAAGCAGCATGCTCCTTGCCTTCAAACAGACGGTAAGCCATAGCTGGTTGATACCTCTTTACTGACTAACTTTCTTAACGGCTGATCTATTATAAGAAGTCTTTTTTTCACTGGAAAAGAGGAGCTGTCCTCCACAGTTAAAAGACTGTGTATTCCTTTCTGCCTGCAACCAGATACACATACACACACACACACGCACACACAGAAAAGAAGGAAACAGTGGGGTGCTTGGGGGCTGGGAGGTCCCATTACTTCCTCTGGTACATGGTATGTTTGACAATGAGACCCTTTAAAGGGACAGCTCCTAAATGATTTTTTTATATGATGTGGCATGTTTTTAACTTCTTTTCTGTGTGTAACAGATGCAACAATGGTAAAGACATTGAATGTAACCCATTATAATCACCATAAATGAAAATCCAGGTCAAGCTCAAAGGTCTGTGTGAGTAAGGGTCAGCGTATGGGTCACGTGATGGTATGTGTTTCTGTCAGAACCAATAAAAACCCCTGGAGATGATGTGGGTGAGGTAAGAGTTGTATTTTTAAAAGTATAACATCCCATGTGCAGCACTACTCTGTCTGAGTCTATTGGCTGATTTCTCATATTTCCTAATCTCATGGTACTCTTTAACCAATGGCTGTCGGGTATTCATTGTCAGTGTTGTGGAAATGTGACACCCCATGAGAAACATCTACATGTGGTGGTCAGCAGAAGTGGATTATAAGATAAGATATTGTCCATGAGGGGAAATTTGTGTTGAATACAGCTGCATAGAGAAAAGTACTAGTTACACACAATATAGCTACATAAATATAGTATACACTATTCCTAAGATGATAAAACACAATTTATTTAAAATTAATAGAAATTGAATATAATTAAAACAATAAAAAGGTGAAATCATGTGCAAAGATGTACAGGAAGAGGAGGTAATGTCCATAAATTAGATATCCAATTAAATAAAACAAGTTAAATTCAGTCTGTTTCCTGATGAACACACAGACACATGAACAAATCATACTGGTCAACACTTGTGATCCCAAATCATCATAGTTTAGAGTTAGTTTGTTTCTAAAGTTGAAATTATTTTCAGTTAATCAGAGTTAAAACTCACTTTATCTACTTTGGTCAAAATCAAATCAAGCACAAAGCAGCACTTTATATCTCATTATTAACAAATAGTTCACACACATTATGGGTGGTAAAGTGACACTGAACTTTCAAAGGACACTCATTTACTGATAATCAATCTTTACTATAATCTTGTTACACATATTTTACACCTGATAGTTCACCATTTCTAACCAATATCGCTAATGACCAGATAGATATTTGTTGTTTTATTTTTTTAATTTCATGAACTGAATGACAAGTTTTTCAAACTAGATAAGGTGAGTTATAGAAACTTCTTCTTAAATTATTAACAGATGTTTAATTTTTAACATTTGTTTCCTGAGGAAAACATTTATAACCGTTCACTTGTTTTCTGTTTCTCATTATCTGTTATTGCAAAAATTAAGTTTTACTGTACAGACTTGTTTGTCTTCAGTTACTTTATGAACCATGAACATTAGATGCTTCAGCTTCATTGATGTTGCACAAAGCTTCTTCTACCTACTGAGAGAGAACGGAGAGTACAGAAAGGCCAGTGAAGCAGTTATAATAAATAAATGGGCCCCCAACTATGTCATTTTTTTTTCAAGAGCTTGGCTTAAAATACCTGTCTCCTCCTTCAAACCAAAACATACCAGAATTCAAGTTATGTAACCTCTCAGTGTGCATTCAAGGCAGCAAGGCATCAGCTGTGCTATTGGGAAACAGTTTTTTGAGAGATAATTTCACTGCAAAATGAAATATGCTTTATGTTTGAGAAAATTGGTGAATGACAGTTGGAACGACATGCTTAATTTGTTTGATTCAGTTGTTGTTGTTGGAGCCTTGTTATGAATTCTTAATGCTCTGTATTAATAGGTATCTAAACAGGAGATTTACTGTTAATAGGTGTCAACACTTTTGCTTATGACAAGTGTCACACCGGCAGTGTTGTAAAGGTTAAAAGGTCTGTCAGCTAACTTATCCAGTTAGACTGAAGTGAGTTTGCAAGAAAATTACAGAGAAAACAAGAGTTCTACTGAGAAAAAAAGGGTTTATTCAGAAATGGAAACACATCAGTCGTTAATTTCAACATCTCTAAGACACTCACATACATCTCTGTCTCCCAAAACACACAACCAATGCCATATTGTTGATTATAGTGGTTTTGATGCCAGGACACAGAAATATTCCATTTGCCGCTCCATTTCAGTGTCAGGAGACGTGACTCCCATCACGTCCAGGAACCTGTGAAACAATGCAGTGAATGATTATTCAGCTCAGCGCTCGGAGCAGCACAGAAAAACACATTTGGACAGTTAAAGTTCACAAAATGGATGAAGAATAAAAAATTGATTATAATGTACAATTCCTACCTCTTCTGAGTGTTGTGCAGCAGGTCTTCAGCAGTCTGGGGGTCTTTCTTATAGTAAGCTTGGAACATGGACCAGGACTCCATGAAACCCACCAGGTTCCTCACCGAGATCGGAGAGTTCACCAGAATACACTCAATCCTGTTGCATCATTACATAAGGTGTGTTATTACATAATAAAGACAATAAAAACACTGTACTGTGACACAATTAAACAATCTTTGGCATAATTACGTGTTTGTGTGGTAATACCTCTCTTTGTCTGGGAAAGGGATGGCACGGTACAGCTCTTCCAGTTTACCCTCAGCTACACCTACTGGACTGCTAGTGTAAGGCAACAGCATCTGCTTCACCTGGAAGCGAATGTAAATAAGTGTTATGTCCATTATGTATTTGAAAATGTAAGAATGACAAGTTTAGATTAAACTAATGAGATAAGACTTGTTACTCAGTGAGCTTTAGAAGCTTTGAACTTCTACCATGCAGCTATTAACTCCCATTCAAAAAGCGCCAACTTCTCTCTAGAAATATTAAGTCAATTATTTTTTATGGTCTTTGATTTATGGTCTCAGTTGCTTAATTCAGGTACTCTATTAAGTGTGCTGTTGGTCATTTTGGAATTATTGCTTCATTAGCTGTCCTGTTAGCACAATTTAGCTAAAGAAGCTATTGTAATCCGAAGTGTGCACCACTCAGTGTTCCCAGTCAACCAGCATTAGCTTTGGTCCGAGGTAGCGGAGCGTGTTTCCAGGTCATGAAAGACAACACCCCGCACTCCTTAACTGAAGGGTCCTGGCTCCAAACAGAAAAGATGGCATGGACCATAAGCTGCAACTCTGGTCTTCAAACTCCGATGCAAACCAATCGATTGTCACACTTCGCTATGTCCATCTTTATATACAGTCTATGATACTAGGCTTGCTGTTTTCTCATTTCCAGTTTTGCTAAGCTAAGATAATAAAGCCTTGACCCCAGCTCCATGCATAACACACTCACTCTAATGAAGGTTAAAATGGCTATAAGCAATATCAGATAACGATGTGTAATGTAAGAGGCGTCGCTCGTAATGATGAACCTACAGAGAATTATCAGCGACTTTGCAGCTCCTCTCAGCTTTATGGAGCTTTATAGTGAGTTTCAGCTCATTGTTAAGCAACTTTACTGTTTTGGTTCATTCTCAGTGCTCTCTTAGTGTTGTTTTCAGTAACCGCAGGTAGGCAGTTTTTAGAGAAAAAGCTCTAAAAACCCACTGTATACTACCTGTTCACCACCAAACGGCAAACAGACACAGCTGTACCTAGCTGGTGAACACAGTGGAGCATTTAGCAGCTAAAGACCCAGATATTTCCCTCAGGAGTTGATAGAGACCAAAAACAGAGCAAAAGGAGAGCAAGTATTGGACTTCACCAGGTGGACGGAAACACGACTCGAAGTGAATGATGATGTTGTTCAGTAACTGCTGGATGTGTAAAAAACCAACTGTTAACAATTGTTATATCAACTTAAAAGGTGACGATATGTCAATGTTGTGTTCACATCTTGTTTCCGCTGCCCCCAAGTGGCCAATAAATCAGTTAGTAAATATGGCTGGTATGCAGATAATATTTTCAGTGTGTTATTCACTCCATGTTTAGGCATACCGCCACTCTGTGACAACAAATGTTTGCACTGCTGATAAGATTTTACTCACCTCCTCATAGATGTGGTTGAGTTTTTCTCCACAGGTCTGGTAGTGAAGCCTGGTGTTATTATCACTGAAGCCCAGCAGAGCCATGCAGCCACGGGGTTTTAAAACTCGACTCGCTTCGGCCAGGAATCGCGACTGATCAAACCAGTGGGCTGCTGACGCTGCTGTCAGCAAGTCTACAGAACCATCCGGAAACAGAAGCTCCTCTGCCGTCCCCTTCCTGCAGACACAACGAACACATCAAACCTGTAACTCCAAATACTTCTACCTGGGCATAAACATAGTTTATTCATCCTTCCAGAAGGGTTTGATCCATTATTTCACCAGATATTCCTCTTTGAACGTTGAACTTAATGAACTGGTTGGTAGACACAGTAATTTAAATGCAAACAGCAGCAGTTTATATCTTGTTGGTTCACCATCATGTCAAACTGTCATTGTTATGCTGAAATGTTACAGTCATTGTAAACGGTTATTACACTGCAGATGTATCAACCAACCACACAGCTTTGAGATAATAAGTGTAATGATATTACATCTCAAATTTGAAAATATTCTTAAAGGAATAGTTTGACAATTTGGGAAATATTACTTGCTTTCATGCCAAGAGTTAAATGAGTAGATTGATACCATTGATACCTTACATCTATCTGTTAAATTAAGGCAATAGCCAGCAACCAGTTTGCTTAGCTTAGCATAAAGACTGGAAACAGAAAAAAAGCTAGCCTGGCTCTGTTCAAAGGTAACAAAATCACTAACATTAACATTTTATATCTTGTTTGATCTGTACAAAAAACAATGTAAATACAAAAATTTGTGCTTTTATGGGTGATTATTTGTGGGAATATTTCTCACCAGATCCGGGCTATATGCTAATCTTAGCTAACCAGCTGCTGGCTACAGCTTCATAATGAACAAATAGATACAAGAGAGACCAATTAATCTGATCATCTAACTCTCGACAAGAAAGCAAACAAGCATATTTCCCAAAATGTTGATCCATTCCTTTAAATGTACATATTGGAAGAGCTTTATTTTTTTATTACTGTATACAAAACTAAGATTTGCCCAAAATGGAACATTATGATTTCATAGTTTTGTTTTATAATCAAAGTATAATTATGTCCATACTTGGGCCTACGGAGCAGCTCACACACCCCTACCTGTATGTGATGTTGGGGTACCCTGGCACTGCTCTGGCCTCCTCCAGTTGACCCTCACTGATGTCGATACCCACTACTTCCTGGAAGTTTGGCGCCAGTAGCCGAGAATTCTGACCCGTCCCACATCCCAGATCCACTGCCAGCACATGTGGCTGTCCCTTCTGAGGATTTTAACGGATGTGCTTTATTTGTTGGCAATTTTGTTCTCAAAATAAGCAGAATGCTGTATTAAATGGCCCTATATGCACTATAATAACATAGTGTACTGCAGATTCACTGTATACAGTATTCAGTCATACCTTCGTATCGAGGTAATGAAGAATAATCTTCTTGAGCTCATCTGGAGGTGTAAAACGGTACTTTTGATAGATGGATGCATGATCCTTCCCCTCAAACAGACGGTATGACATGATGACGTATTTTTTTAGTCTTCTCTTTCTGTTCAGTTTGAAAAACAGTCTCCTCCTTCCGTCTCTTTATCTTGTTTGCTTTAGTTTTGTTTTCCGGCTTTTAGCCTTTTTTACCTGCTATGTTATTTTCTCTCTTATCGTGTGTTTTCTTATATTCCTGTCCACATATTGTTAAAGCTGTTTTCTGTCACGACATTCACGCACTTTGCCCTCTTGCTGGCGTTCAGATATTCAGCCACTTCTTGATGTGTAGTTCTTCCACGTCTTTTTAGACCCAACAGACAGACAGGGAAACAATTGCAGTTAAGCAGTTAGTTATAGAGTAATTACGCTTGAGAGCAGATACAGTCACAACTTTGAATGAAGAGACACACTGTTAAAAGTTAAAAAAAGATTATTTTGTTTATAGAAAAACAGTTTCTTACCAGCTGAGGGCTGCTCTTGATGCCAGGAGTCCCATTAACTCAGCTGCAGATTTGCTAACAATGCATAACAGAGGCAGGGCCTCTTGCTTAACCCTTTTATGGCCAGAGGACATCTGCATATTATGCTGCGTATTTTAACAGCAGAATATTAACATAATAGATCATATAATCAGTGTAAAACACACTGGATTGTAGTTACTGCACTTCTGCAGTGGCATAAACGCACCTGCAAGCATAAAAACTTATGCTTACAAATCTTTGTAACATGCAAGTCACTATTTGCTGAGTGTGACAGCCACATCACTGGCACACACACAAAACTTTTCTTTCTTATTAGCAAAGTCACAATAACACGTTTCAAGTAATGACATACACAGTCCTTAACTTTCATACAACATTCTTTTATTGCATTGTATGACATAGCTTGGTTTCTTATTTAAAATGCATTAATTTTGCAGCTGTTGTAGTTTTTATTCACATGTCATAGCATTTCTTCTCTGTTCTCTTAAAGATACAATTAAAGATACAATTTTAGCACCAAAGGTCTACTTCCTAGCTGTTCACTTGGATCTGGAGACAAGTTTAAAAAAGAAAAAAAATCCGCAGGTGTGAAGGTAGAAAGAAGTCTGCTTACCACACCTCTGTAGCCTGCTCCTCATCTCTGCTTGAGGTTAGCGGCCTAAAGCTACATTAGTCACTACTAGCATAATTATTATATATTTATCATTATAGGAGTGCAATGCTAAGTACTCTTTTAAGACAAGGTTTTGGTGGTGCAGACTTGGGTTAGCAGTCTTTGGTCGTGGTCAGCATTCAGATTTGGATTACTTGAGCTACATATGGGATGTCATTCATCAAAAGTGTGGAAAGCCCAACTAGCGTCGCCTCTATGTAGGTGCCACTTTTAGTGCAAAGTGCATTGAATAAGAAATAAAGTTTGTGACTACAGCTGTCATAATTATCTATGTAGGGTCATTATTGTCTTTCCAAACCACTGACTCTGTACGCTTCTCAAAATTTTTTTTGTTCTTTCTCCTTGACCATTAGCTAAACTGAAAAACATCTTTGTTTTGGTTCGGTTCCCCAGGATGGCCCTCCAGGTTAGCAAAGCGTGTCTAATTATTCTCAAGGGATAATGGAGATAATGACCTGTTGACCATTTTCAACTTAATTACTCTACATTCAAGTGACGCTTTTCCCCAAGCTCAGTGTTTGAGCACCTGGTGATGATACACTAGGGATGTCATGGCTAATGAAAGTCATTACAGTAACCTTGCATCACTCATGACCAATGTGTGCGTGCAGTATGACCAATTGTTTTGCAAAGTGTTCATGGTCTTAAAGATAAGCAAAAGATTACATCACACGTGTGTTTCATAATTGTCTCTTGTTTTTTTCTGATCCCTCTGAGCAACAACTTTTTTTTTCAACTCAGAGTCATTAGTTCTGCCTATGAAATCACAGGATGATACTTTGTTGTAAAACCTAAAAGCAAAAAAACACCAAATGAGGTGTCAGTGGTTCTTGGCGTAATTTTCTGCCATAAAATTTCAGCCTCTTACACGACATGTACTTCCTCTGAACTGCTCTTACATAAATTGATATTAATTGCAGATGGTTGCCACCAAAAACAGAATGGGACATTTATAAAGCACACAAAAACATAAATGTCTGGAGGGTAGAGTAGTTATGTATGAGCATTCAAAGCCACTTCAAAGCCTGTCATATTTTTAAAAAGTGGACTTTAGGACTTTTGCTTTTCTCTAAACAGAGTATTGAAGTAATTGGTTTTTTGAAGACATTATTTTCAGACTGATGGTTAGCATCTATCTAGGAAGAGGTTGTTGTACAGTAGCTTCCCAGCTTGAACCGTATCAACCACTTTATTTGCATTAAAAAATTGATCAAAATATATAAATATACATATTATGGACATAGATACAGATGTGTCTGTTACAAGCTTCCTAGAATAAGTGCTGTGCTCACACACACAGGTGAACATAGACTACTCAAAAGACCATTTGTTTTTTAGAATAAGCATCATAGCATTACATTATGAAAACCAAACCAGACAATACAAAAAGTAATAGAAAAATAAGTATATGAATAAGTCAGGAGACCAAATACAAAAGAGTACAGAGTTGTGTGGTATGAAATTGAGGCTATATAAATAAGATAAGCTTTGCTGCCACAAGAGGCCAAGCTATAAATATATCTTTCTGGGCCATTAACAATGTTAAGAAAAGTTCCTCATTTCATGTAGAATTTGTCTAATCTACCCATCAAGGAAAATTAAACCTTTTCATATGCAGCCAATCTGTAAGTGATGGAACATGCACTGACTTCCGCTGTTGCACCAGCAATCTACTGCCGAGCATAATGGCCGTCTAAATTCCATATCAACCTTTTGAAGTATATTATATCAGTATTTTGATAACTGTCAGCGCTTTAAAATCCTTTTCAGTATCTTGTGCTGTAAATAGCTGCACTTACATGCATACTTATTTTAATTCTGATTGGAATCATTCCAACCTACCGTCTACATGTCCAATAACGTTCAGTTCTTTAAGAGATTGTATCAAAAACAAACTCTCCAAAGAGGCCCAGTTCGGCTTGGAAGCCGATATTTTCTGGAAGTGGAGAAATTTACGTCCCCACGCGTCTACGTCAAGATGGAGGGCATGTGTAGAAAGAACACAGCTGGAAAGTAATCAGGTTAGATCATTTACATGGTACAATTTTTCTTTGGATCGGTTTATGAAAAGGTTTAACTACCAATCTGCATCTGATTTAAATTTCACTCGGTTTGGGCCTGTTTATTCTGACTGAGGTGTTTATATGGAGCATTTTTTATTCTATTTTGGATTTTAAACAGATTATAATCAGAATATTTGGCTCCATGTTAACATAGCTAATGTGTTTTTGACAAAACTCAGATTGGTGGTCAAGAAACAAATTGACTAGACCTCATCTGAATCTTAACCTGCAGAATTCAGCGGGAAAACAGGTGATCAATACAGTATGTGATATCAACTGTGGCCTGATAGTACCATCAGACAGTCTAGAATAAAATGGAGTACAACTTTATTGTCCACCAGAGTGGAAAATTGCCTGTGGCTCAGATAAGAGTTATTTATCTTCTAAGAATCTTGGTCAGTAAAAGTTTTTGCATCTTTGTCATGGCAAAATGAATGTATCTAAGACAAAATTGTGTTAAAGTGTTTTGCTTTCACACACTGAAATTTTCAACTCTAGATTCCCCCGTGGCGAGATGACTGTGGTAATGTAACTATGTGTGACAAGTTAAAAAGGCTCTCAGCTTCTCCTGTGAAATCACAGTGGCTACCTGCCACGACACAGACCTCACACAGATAACATGAGGAACATTAAGGATTGGTGAGACCTAAAAACCACAGGGGTTTACACAGTGAATATAACTAAGACTATTTAACTTTCTACTTCTTTACCTACTGTCTAACTTATTATTGATGTTAGGATTTATTACAAATATGTGTACTCGTAAGTGTCATTCATCACTTTGGTAATCTCTCTGTTTTCTCATTTCTGTCATTGCCTCAAATAATACCAACCAGTGACTAAACAGCTGACAAGGAGGGACAGCTGTAACTTGGCTGTTGACAGGCTGATCCGGCTGTAAAATTTTCTATCATATGACCTCTGGCACCATCTATAGGGTAAATGGAAACCAGTTCTTATCGTCCTTATTTGAACCTCACCATGTTTGTGAACATAGGCAACTACTCCACTACCCAATGTTTGTCTTGTGTTTCCTGTTGTACACGATTATTATCTTAGCTAATCTTGTCATAATAGTGGTCATATCACAAGACGAACTCCTACATAAGACCATGTATATTTTTATTTTGTGTCTTTCCATGAACTCTCTGTATGACTCTTCCAGCTTTTTCATGCATTCATTGGTGTTCCTCAGCCTTGGCATTGATTCTACAAGTCTCTGAACTCTACTGGGGGGATGAACACCATTCTTCAAAAAGATATTCCTTCATTTGGTATTTTAATGATGGTGGTGGAGAGCGCTATCTAACACCTCAGTCCAAAATCTCTCATAGGTGTTCGATTGGGTTGAGATCTGGTGACTGTGAAGGCCATAGCATATGAGATGAGGAAGAGACTCAGAACTATTTTGTATTGCTTTGCAGTGACCCTTCCCTCTAAGGGGACAAGTGGACACAAACCATGCCAGCAAAATGCCCCCCAAAGAGCCACCAGATCCCTTCACTGTAGGGATCAAGCATTCAGGCCTGTACCGGTTTAATTTGTCACCCGTCTGTACTACTTAAGTATGCACTCAATCTTAAGTATTGGCCTCGATCTGACCCAACTACAAGGTGTGCTACAGACACACCTTATAACAACTACTATAACAACCCTGACTCCTAGAAATTACATTCATATATAACTAAATTGTCTTCTTAAGTTGTCAGATAGTTTCAATTTTGATCAGTTGAGAAACAGAAATGTTTTTTCATCTATAAGTCAAACCGACCACTTATGTGTGTGATTCAGTCTTAAGTTAAACAACAAATTCCACAACAGTCAGTTTTGTTATTCTGTTATATTCCAGACATTGTTCTTAAATAAAGACCATGTGGATTATGTTTGATTCAAGACTGATTTTTGAGATAGAGGCTGCCATTATAGCGAGCTGAGGCTTTATTTTACCACTACAGCCTTGGTAACATTTTTGTTGATTTTTTTTTTTTGGTCCCTCCTATGATAGCATGACCATCCAAATGATTGGTCTGTTTGAATCCCGAGGGCCTACGGTTGTTCTCTGAGAAAGGATTTACAGCAGGGACCAGTCATGGTCACACAGAGCAGATGATGTCGTAGTTGTGCATGCTCTGTGTTCTCCTCCTCTCCTCTCCTTATGTTTTGAAATTTCTGAAAACTTTACAGATGATGGAAAATGTTTCAATTGTCAAAATGTTTACTCTTTCAGGCTTAGATTTTACATTGGAACAAAGAATTACTCTCTTCTTTCTAACTTTACTGTGGTACTTAATTATTCTGTTGGGAAATGCTACTCTTATTGTTGTCATTATTGTAGACAAAAACCTCCATGAACCCATGTATATCTTCTTGTGCAATTTATGCATCAACGCGCTGTATGGAACTGTTGGTTTCTACCCCAAATTCCTTCTGGATCTTTTGTCGTCTCATGTTATTTCTTATGCTGGATGCATGCTACAGGGTTTTGTAATACACTCATCGACTTGCTGTGATTTTTCTATCTTAGCTCTGATGGCATATGACAGATACGTGGCTATATGTCGACCTCTTGTTTACCATTCATTCATGACTAAACAAAGAGTCTCAGTCTTTGTGCTTTTCTCCTGGGTCTTACCTCTTTATTGTATGTTTATGAACACAGCGTCATTGCTAGGATCGAGGTTATGTGGCTCACACATAAACAGGGTCTACTGTGTAAACTGGATGATAGTTACTCTTGCTTGCTCACCACTCAAAGCGAACACTGCAGTCGCATATTTTAATATGCTGTTTTATTTTGGGCATTTTGTGTTTATCATTTGGTCTTACATGTATCTGATAAGAACGTGCATGTCATCCAAAGAGAACTGGGGGAAGTTTATGCAGACATGCATGCCACATTTATTGTCTCTAATTACTTTTACAATAAGTGTGCTTTTGGATTTATTGTACATGAGATTTGGATCAGCTGATTTATCTCAAGACTTCAGTAATTTTATGGCAATTGAATTTCTTCTTATTCCTCCAGTTGTGAATCCACTTGTATATGGATTAAAACTTACCAAGATCCGTAACAAACTTGTGAGTTTTGTGCATATTAAAGGGACAGATGCAAAGTGTCGAGTCATGACACTTCATGTCAGTGGCAAGCTCTCACACTGAGACATGAACATTGGAAAAAGAAACTGTTTAAACTTAAAAATGCAGATTTATTCTTGAAGTTATTGGTAGTTGAAGTAAACTGACAAGGGAGATCATTTTATAATGCATGTTAATGTGGGATATCCCGGTAGTGCAGTGAGGCTCTCTTCATTTTGAACATGGAAGTATCTTATCTGCATCTCACATCAAATATTTATCTGCTGTTTGTTCATTATTAATTTCATCTTAATCTGTGTGTCCACTTGTCACATGATGGAGTGGTGCAAGTCTTACATGCTTTGTCAAGGATCTCAAACAAATGTGATGTTAAGTGAAAATCTGTCACTGTTTAATGATGACAAATGGTTTCTTATTGAAAAAAAAACAGCATACTTTACTGTAATATGCAGGAAATGTGCAGACAAGATAAAGTTGTGACAGGATGGTTTAACCAGCTGACTTGATTGAGTATGTGAGATAATGGCTGAAATGCACAATTTTGTTGTTTGCTGACTGAAAGAGTGCTGTGTGCTGTTTTGTATGTATTTTAGTGTTGTGTTTGTGTATTATAAAGGTTCATCTACATTGCAAACTAGCTTATGTTATTAAATCCTGTTGCACATGCGGAATCCTATATACTTGTCCCTTTACAAATAAACCAAGCACATCTTGAAAATGACTCCTGAAAATTTCAAAGACGAATATTTAGACCACACAAGTTCAAAGTAAAACATTTCACTGTTAAAAATTCAGTGGTATTCATATTTAAACATGAAGTATTCAGTGTTCCTCTCCGCTGATGGAGTCTTTTAACCCTCCTGTTTCCACTGAAAAGGTCACAGTAGCCTTCTGTCTGACAAAAATGCTTCACTCTCACTCAGCCCAGAAAATATATGTGATATTAATGACTGTGATGTGAATAATAATGAGCAGATAAGGAGATCTTAAACGGTAAACGGTGTGTAAGAGTGATGCTGTGGATTGTAATAAGGCACTGCTGTGGTAATGTTATGCTATGGCTTAAACAACCCATTGCTGCTTATCCAATAAGAGATTCCCCTTCTTAGCAGCATTAAATTAATTAAATATATTTGGATATTTAACTGATTTGACAAGACACTATTTCCTACCTACTACTACTATAGGTAGGTGCCAAAGGCCTAGTGCCTAGTCAAATTAAGGCCATTTAACACTCTGTACTGTAACATGCCAACCAGGCCTGAAGCTATAGGAGAACGCCCAGGTCTTCTGCATTTTTATGGTGATTTTGAAGATGGAGCAGCCTTAGTTGTGCTTCTATTCCCTCGTATTTTCCCTTCCTTTTACATCCGTCCATGATAAGGAGAAAAATAAATATACTAGATACTCCCTATGTATGTACACTGATACAAAAATCTAAATCAAGTCAAAATGTCAGCTGTGAAAACAGTCTATTAGGCTACAGTTAATGTACATACAACTAGTAAATTAGCTGTATATTGGGCAAAAAAGCTGGAGCAAAAATACTGCAGCAGTCAAATTTCCCTATCCCATACATATAACATTACGCCATAAGCTACCAGTTTAACATGGTCCTCACCAGTGGAAACTGTTACAACATGCTTCTTTTGCATGTTTCTTTTGCTGTGTTTCAAAAGCAAGTTTCAAGTGATGGTAATTTGGATAAAAATGATAGATAACCCCATTCTCCCGGATGCATTCATGTTTTATGTGGTTTAGTTTGTCCAGAGATTGGAACAGGATGATGAAAGATGAAAGCTCTTCCAGAACATCGATTGGTCGGTTTGAATTCCCAGCGTGTGTGCTGCTGCAGTCAGCCAAGATATTAATAACAGTGAGAAGAGACTGTAGACGATGTGTTAATTACACAGATAGTTACACAGCACAGGACACAAATCATTATAGTTTTTTAAATATTATGGATAATAGTTCTTTTGTACATTTTTTTGTCCTCTCTGGTATAACTGAAACAAAGAACCATCGATTTGCTATCTTCTTTCTCACTTTACTGTGTTACTGTGTGATTTTGCTGGTAAATATTTCTCTTATTGTAACCATCATCTTGGATAAAAACCTGCATGAACCAATGTATGTTCTATTATGTACTTTTTGCATGAATGGACTTTATGGAACAGCAGGTTTTTACCCCAAATTTCTCTGGGATCTGCTCTCTCCTGTCCATGTTATTTCTTATGCTGGATGCCTTGTTCAAGCTCTAGTAATGTACTCCTTTGTTTGCAGTGATCTGTCTATTCTTGCAGTAATGGCATATGACAGATATCTGGCTATATGTCAACCACTGGAGTATCATGCTATCATGTCAAAGCAAAAACTCTTTTATTTAGTGTGTCTCTCTTGGATAACACCTTTCTGCATTATGGCTGTAAATATATTTCTAGCATCTAGGTTAAAGTTGTGCAGCCAATATATTCGCAGGCTGTATTGTGTGAATTGGATTATTGTTAAACTTGCTTGTTCCCCAGCTGAAACTACTGTTAACAGCATCGTTGCATACATAACAATAATAATCTATGTATTTCATGGTTTTTTTATCATTTGGTCATACATGTATCTGATCAAAACATGTGTGAATTCTCTAGAAAAAAGGGCAAAGTTCATGCAAACATGTGTTCCACATTTAACTTCCTTGATCACTTTTCTTGTGTCTGTACTTTTTGATGGTATGAATATGCGATTTAGTTCAAAAGATCTGCCTCAAACCCTTCAGAACTTTGTTGCAATAGAATATCTTCTCATACCTCCAATTATGAATCCAATCATTTACGGTTTCAAACTGACCAAAATTCGTAAGAGAATTGTGGGTTTCATTCATTTTAAAATTAACTGACTTTTGTATTATATGTACAAAATACTCCAAATCCTCTAATAATGCATTTATTTTAATTCACAAAGCACAATCATAAGTCAAAATAGAGAACTTGCTTTTTATTAAATTCAAATTTATGTCATCCTCTGTGTAGAATTTTAATTCTTTATTCATAAGATTACCAAATGCCTCATTGTTTGTGTATGTACTTGTACTTGTAGAGACTGTAAATGCACAAAGGATAAAAGAGAGACATGCCAAAAATAGAAAAATTAAATGAATTAACCTGTCAAATTTAAACATGTGAACTTGCTATCTGAAATGAACAAAATATTTATATAAAAAGGAGGTAGAGGAGTTATCTGTCGCATTCTTGAACTGCATAATGATTTCAGTTTCAGCTGAGATGAGGACAGACCCTGAGAGTATAGCTGACACTGTTGACAGTCTCAGGAAATCTTTTTCTCTCTCAGCCATTTACTGGACTAAGGAAGGACATAGAGATTTTTTCACCATATCTACTGTATGCTTCTCATCTTCTCTTGGCTCTTTAAATATTGCATTGTATGAGCATTATTTGACCAATTATAGCCTCTTTTTTATTGTTCATATGTAAGCTTTGCTGACTCATAAGAAATGTGTTTTTCCATGTTGAACTGGAAGTCGACATTTGAAGTTGCATCACTGGATTTCTGCTCCCATGTTTTAAAAATCTTTTTACATGTATTTTACCCTTTCAAAAAAATCAATTCTTAATACACCTTGTTTGCCTTTGTGGGAACTTTTTACACTCAACATCATGTGCCCTCAGAAAGTGTGACATGTTCGTGGTATATGTCCTTCTCCATAATGTCACAATTAGAGTGACACCTTGAAGAACAAATGAAAGACCCTGAGGAGTGACGACTTATCAAACCTGATGATATCCAAGATGGAAGAGCAGTCCAATATACCAAACCTATTATTCCTGTAAACTCAGTCATCAAATACAGACAAAATTAATTTGTATTTGTCTTCTTTATTTCAAATAAAAATGCAATAATGATCACTTTTGGAAATTTCTGAACATCATCCACCCAACCTCAAAGTGGCTATAACCAATATTTTTATAATAACAATGTGTTAATCTCAGAGATGTTGCTTCTAATGATGAAACTAAAGAGAATTATTCCCAGACTCTGCAGCTTCCCTCAGCTTTACAGAGCTTTATAACAAGTTTCAGCTCATTGTTTAGCTGTCCAGCGGCAACTTTACTGCTTTGGCTCACTGTGACTGCTCTCATAGTGTCATTTTTGGTCACAGCAGGCAGCTGCTTTCAGAGAAAAGCTCTAAAAACTCACTGTACACCACCAGCTCAGCACCAAATGGCAAACAGACACAGCAACTAGCTGGTGAAGCACTTAGCAGCTAAAGAGCCAGATATTTCCCTCAAGAGTTGGTAGACATAAAAAAACAAACGAGCTAAAAGAGAGTGATTATTGGACTTATATTTGTCAGATGAACAGAAACACAACTCCAAATGAATGTTGTTCTGTAACAACCGAATGTGGAAATAAGCAACTGTTCGCTAAGTTGAACAAGTTCAACTTATCAACTTAAAAGGTGATGATATGTCAGTGCAGTGTGTTACAACTAGTTTACGCTGCCCCCACTTGGCCAAAAACAGTTAATGCAGGTTTAAGTAGTGTTCCAGTTGTACAATATTTCTAGTTTATCTCTTATTTGAAGCCACGTTACAGATAACCGGTGGATTGGTCCTTTCTGGTTGAGAATGAGTCACTATCCCAAGTGAAGGAGTTCACTACTTGGGGCGATTTGCTGGTCAATCAACCTATGGTCATAAAATTAAATGACTTTTGTTTTACATGTTAATGACACTCAAAATCCTATAAGAATGTATTTAATTCAAACCTGCAGTGCTTTAACATATAAATGAACATCCGTTACATTCAAGCCCTTGCCAAACGAGTCACACAATGCTGATTAAGCCTATCGCCACTGCATAAATCTACAATCAACATGGATGTTTAGTTTAGCTCTGAACATTGCTCGCTCGCATGACAAAATATTTGAGTCCATAGTCAACGTCACATCATCAAGTTGCTTTTGAGAGGAAAGAAGCCAAGCAGGTGATATTCTAGTAACAATTCATCCATGTCTGTCGGTACAGTTGTGAGAGGATCTTTGGACAGGAACATGGATTCATAACTAGATTATTAATTAGCCATGACCAATGATCAACCATGATCCAACCAGTGTGCTTGAAGGTTAAAGAAATGTGATGATGTGATGAAGAAATTATGCATTTTTTAGATACTAAAGGAGGCTGATAAAAATTCAACATTAGTGGAGAATGCCACTCTCCAAGCCCTCAAGTTACATATTGTTTATTTTTTATATTAGGTAAAGACTTCAACTAGTTGATAAAAGATGAAACCTCCTCCAGACCATCGATTGGCTGGTTTGAATTCCCAGCTCGTGTGTTGAACGAGATAAAAATAACAGTGAGAAGAGAGAACAGACACTGTTAGGGACTTGGTTACACAGCACAGGAAAAAGCAAAAAAAAAATTGTTCTGCTATGATGGATAATGTTTCTTTAATGCTTTTTCTTTCAGGTTTAAATGAAACAAAGAACCACCAATTTGCTGTCTTCTTTCTTGCTTTACTGTATTACTGTGTGATTTTGCTGGTAAATATTTCTCTTATTGTAACCATCATCTTGGATAAAAACCTGCATGAACCAATGTATGTTCTATTATGTACTTTTTGCATAAATGGACTTTATGGAACAACAGGTTTTTACCCCAAATTTCTCTGGGATCTGCTCTCTCCTGTCCATGTTATCTCATATTCTGGATGCCTTATTCAGGCTCTGGTAATTTACTCCTTTGCTACCAGTGATCTGTCTATTCTTGCAGTAATGGCATATGACAGATATCTGGCCATATGTCAACCACTGGAGTATCACGCTATCATGTCAAAGCAAAAACTCTTTTATTTAGTGTCTTTTTCTTGGATAACACCTTTCTGTATTGTGGCTGTAAATATATTTCTGACATCTAGATTAAAATTATGCAGCTCATATATTCGCAGGCTCCTTTGCTCAAATTGGACTATTGTTACACTTGCTTGTTTCCCAGCTGAAACCCTTATTAACAACATTATTGCCTACATTTCAATAATCATTTATGTATGTCATGGCTTTTTTATAGTTTGGTCCTACATACATCTTATCAAAACATGTGCGAATTCTATAGAAAAAAGGGCAAAATTCATGCAAACATGTGTGCCACATATAACATCCTTGGTCACTTTTCTTGTGACAATACTTTTTGATCCAATGCATATGCGATTTGGTTCAAAAGATTTGCCTCAAAACCTTCAAAACTTAATTGCGATAGAATTCCTTATCATACCACCTATTGTGAATCCTCTAATTTATGGTTTTAAATTGACCAAGATTCGAAACAGAATTCTGGGTTTTGTATATATCAAAATGAAATGATATGTATACATTACTAATTGTCTTACTTATTAAGGAAACTCCCATATTGTATACAGTGTCCTACAACGTTTATAATGCATTTGTTCTTGGCTGTAAAATCTTATGAATATTATGAGGTTGTATACATTGCAAAATGGAAATCCTGCATACATCCATGTCACCAAATGATGATTTTTAACTAACCATTTGCATTGTATTAAATTAAATTTGTGTTCACTTCTGTGTGGAACTGCTGAACTGCTGAAGCCTCATATAAGCTTCAAATAAACCTTTAAATACATTTTTGCACAAAATGACTGTGTGGACCTATCCTTTAAGGTTTTAAACTAAATGTCTATTCTGGTGCACAAATGTACTTGGCACAGGGTTTATTTACATCTTCTGGATGTAGCCAATGGTCAGTAGTCAATTGCAGTCATTCCTATTGTTGAACTGCACATGTTTATAGTATCCATTTCTATCATTATAACAGCCTTTTGTAAAAGTCTACAGTGTGCCAAAACATCAAAGTCAAAATCTGACAGACCTCCAGTCCAACAGCTATATTTGGTTGCTTGACTGAGCTTTTTCTAAATATTATGTTACTGCTACTGTGTAAAATATTTTTTCAACTGTCTGCAAACCTCCATTAACACATTTTCCTTATGTTTGAGGCATGATTGTATTTTGATACCAGTTCACACTCCTCAGCTGTGAATGAGAGAGCTGCTTTTTGTTTTTGTTTTTTACACAGAGCTAATGTCAGTCAGAATGTGTCCTTGCTTTTTTGTCAGATGACTCTGCATTGTTTTGCCCCCTGCGTTGGCACATCTATTATGTCAACACATTGCCCCCCCATCCAAATGAATGAGAGGGCTGTTATTTTTAAGCAGGACAAATAAAGTTGGTCTGAACCTTGCCTAAGGTAAAGTAGGCTCACATTAGTAAAGGAGGTTAGATATAACTGAGAGCTAAAAAATAAATAAAATGATATTATATATAATCTTGTTTAACTTGCATTTATGTACTTGCTTATAACTTGTCTGAGCAGGTAAGTAATTATTAAAAACAGGTTGTCTTTTTGGTATATCATAATCAGTGCTGATCTTTAGCAGTTGTTGGGTTTATGCACCAAATATTGTGCTGAGATATATATCTGCTAACAAGACATGCTTCCTTACAATATCTTAATGTGGTCTGTCTGTTCAGGGGTTACTGCTCACCTGTGTGCTATAAAACGAGCAATAGGTGAGACTTATAGTCACTTTCCATGATGCCATATGTGTTCACATTTTGCAGTGCCAGTCATATGTTTGTCAGAATAATTGTGCTCACATGTCAAATTCTGATAAGAAATCTCATTAATAAATGTATGTGCAGTTGGGAGAGTGGAGATATGATTCACTGGTAGTGTCAAGTATTTGTCTACTTTCTTATTCTCTGTCTTCATTTTTTTATGTTTGTCTTTTATTTGTTTGGTAAATGTCGGTTGAGTATGCCAGTGAAGTTAAAAGTCAAAAGAAAAGCAGGTGTGAAGTTATCATTAAAGGTTATAGTGTGAAGTATTCACACCAGGGGACAAGACAAATAATTAATGACACACAAAACAGTCCTAAAATCTGACAGTGTTTAGTTTTGCTCATTAGACACTGAAAGCTAATTGCCTTATATTTTGTGCCAGATTTTATGAGCATGGCCATATTGCACAATCATTTTTTTTAAAATTCCACGTTATGCAATGAAATAAAGCTCTTTATTCAGACCAAATTTAAAGCTAAAATAGCTTTTCATCATGCACCTCAGCCTTTATTCTCTATTTCAGTGGTTCTCAAACTTTTTCATGTCAATGTCCCCTAAACTGACAAAAATTGGACCAGGGACCCCCATTTGGTAAGATTTAGTCCAAAGATTCCCCCATCTGATAAGATTTTTAATTTTAGATGTTCTATTACAGAAAGTGTATGAAACCCATGACCAAAATAGTCATATATTCTGTCATTGTGTTACTTATGTGAAAATAAATGATTCCCCTTTTTGCTGGGGACACCCTGGAACCCCCTCAAGGCCCCCCTTTGAAAACCACTACTTTATTTCATGTTTTGGCATTTACACACCCTTTGGTTTCATTCATATCCTGACCAGAAGTTATTTTACCTGACGGCCACATGATAACAGCCGTAGCGCGAGCACACCCGCATTCCGTGAAGACCCGCCCTACCCTGTTTCTGATTGGCCAGTAGTCGTTACCTTCGTTGCTAAGATTGGTTAGGTTTAAGCATAAGGAATGATACGATTGGGTTAGAGTAAGAATATCATGGTCGAAGCCAATCAGAGGCAGAGTAGGGGCGGGTCTTCACGGAATGCGGGTGGGAAAAAAAAACTGCCGGGAGCAGAGCAGCGGGGGAGCCGCGCCGTCCTCACCGATTCCCACTCCACACCACTCGGTGGCGGTAATACGCCGTTTCGTTTACCAACCGTGACAAAACATCAGAAAGAAGAAGAAGGCCGACGGCAGACTGTGGACACTGCAGTACATGCGACCGTACAACTGCTCTCAGCCCGTGTTCTGTTTTTTCCTCAACACCAGCGACGACACGGAGGAAAACAGACGTCCGTGTTTTGAAGTGAAGTGGCGGTGAAGATTTCAACGAAATCCCAACTTTCGCTTACCTGCACGAAACGTGAGTAGGCTGTTTGCGTGTTATTTTGGGGGGCTGCGGAGGATGAAACAAACGGTGTTGCTAATATGATTTGGGTTCCGGCTGTGTTTATGTAATATTAGGCTACTAATCCTCTAGAACAGCGGTTCAAATTATTTTACCCCACTGGTCATCCAAAATGTGAACTTTTACCCGTGTAAGCCTTGTGAAATTATCCTGCGTGTATGAAACACGACTGTGGGATTTATGGCTGTCATCTTACCCCAGCTTTACCCTGACAGCGCTGCCTGTGAAGGTCTGCCAGGGACACCGCATCATGTACAATTCACAGAGATACTGTCATGTTAACGCAGTGCTAGCTGCATTAAGGTGTTATACAGGTATGCTCTGCAGCGTTCAAATCTGCTCTTGTCTCATCCGCACACGCGTTTGTAATATCCCATATTGGACGGCGAGGAGAGAAAAAATGACAGAGTAATGTGGGCTAATACTATAAGATATTCAGAAGCTGTAAATTCCTGCCTAAAAATTGTCACAACTGGATTTTTTACACATGTCAGCGACACTGACTTAACATCTGATTCCTCGGTTACTTATCTTAATGGGAAACAAACTGAAATATGGACTACTGTACGTTACTGCTTACAGTTTTGCATAGCATGTCCCCATATGATGAAATCCAGACAGTGTTTCCCACATTGCACCTGTGAATGCTCTGACACTGCTCCATGTCTGTGTCATCTGGGGAAAAGCAGTCAGAGTACATTTTTTTTTGGGTGTCATTCTTTCTTTCACAGGTAGTTTATTGACTTGGGTTTTTTTTTTTTTTTTTTTTTAACCAGACACAGTACTCACCACTAAGGCAGGTGGAGCTCTTTGACAGAAGGAGCCAGAAGTGGCTCTGGTCCTGCTGAAATTATTGAGGCCAAGTTAGAGTTGCATGTTGAGAAGGAACTGCTTCTCATAATCCTTACTAGTTTTCAATGTTGAATGAAGCCAGATGCATCATTTAATAACTATGGGAATTGTTGCTGGGGAAAAAATAAATAAATAAAAAAATTGCTTTTGCAAAATATAGTAGAAATCTTTCAAATTAAAGTCGGTCTCGCCTTCTACTTCAGGTTGTTCTTAATGTACGTTTTTGATGCAAACTTTGAGAAAAAATAATTATATGCATCATCCATTAGCAAACATGTCCGGTGGCTACAGTGGTGGCGCTAATCCTTTACTGCTTGTCATTCAACCTTTTATTAAAATGAATGATTTCTGGTCTATGTCAGTCCAGCAATGTGTTAATTTGTGCACACAGCATAAAATGACCTAGCGGCTAGACGTAATAAGACCTATAAGTAGAACTGAAACCACAGCTCTAGTCTGAACGTTGTCAGAAACATTGCATGATAAAGTCTGCAAAACCTTATAAGCTTCCATCTATTTTTAATTCTCAAAAAGGCAATAGTACCTCTGGTGTTACAATGGGCATACTGTAACCTGATAATCCCATTAAAATTGAAAGCACAAAATAAAACCCAGATGAACTTGATGTGGAAGTGGGTGTAGTGGGTTGTGCAGAAATACTCTGCTGGCACAAAAAAAAGTCAAACAGCAAATATAAAGCATGAAATCTCCCCTCTTAAAGTACTGATTAAGATCATCTTAATAAGTTTTAAAATCTATGTTTTAGGAATGTCTTTGATGGTGTCTTTAGTTTTCAACTGGCGGCATCACAATATTATGATGTGTCATCAATTTTGATACAAAAAAGTTTTGGATACTTCTCCTAAAAAAAGGAAAATGCTCGCAATAAAATATATCTACCAATGACAGATGTCCCGAGCTGACCCTAAGGATCGTTTTCAGGGGTGATCTGGGCGTAAATAGCTGCCAAAATAGACCTGATCAAATGCAGATCATTGCTTTACTGAACTCAACCACTTCAGTAGGGCTGCAACTATTTATTATTTTCATTATCAATTAATCTGCTGAATGTTTTTTCCATTAATCGATTAATTGATTAGTCTATAGAACGTCAGAAAATAGTGAAAAATGCTCATAATGTTGTAGAGCTCATGGTGATGTCTTCAAATGTCTTGTTTTGTCCAATCAACATATTCAGTTTACGCTCATGTATAGTAAAGAAAAGCCTCAAATCCTCAACTTTCAGAAGCAGCAAATGGTTTTTTGGGAAGGGTGTTTGGTGCCTGATTGAAAACATCTCATCATATTTACAAATTATTGAAGCTATCCTGTATTTGTCTTATGAACTTATGAACCGGACATTAATTCATCCTCTTACTTCCCCCAAAAAGTGATGTTTCTGCAATGTTTTATAGTCAGATTATCCTGGAAAAAAACCCCTGAAAGAGTTATCCTGCATTTATACCACTATTCACTAGTGCAGCACTGCAAGTTTTCAAGTGAGGTGTCACCACTGCCCTGAAGACAGAGCTAATGAGTAAATAATTAATGAGTGGAATGTTTTCAAGTTCAATACGGGGACATATGAGTGAAACATCCCCTCCTTTAACTTGTGATGGTATTTTCTCCGGAGCCAAGTGGTGTTTCCCTTCGAGGGTACCCCTTTCCCAAAGGGATCTTCCCTTCCAAGTCGGTTGTGAGGTGTGAGATCTGGCTCCAACGGGCGACAAAGACTCACATTTTCCTTTTTGAAACAATGCAGCACAATTGGATTATTTTTTTTTTTTTTTTGCAGACCAGCAATGCAGGAGAAGCATTTTGCTGACAAACACTTGTTTTTGTTGAAAGAAATTAAGCAGAATGATTGAATCTGTTTGCACAACAACTGTCAGGGGAAAGCAATTTTGCGGATTTGCTGAGCTAAAGGGAGTAATTGAGGTTTTGCAAAAAAATCCGGGTGCAGTAGTCGGCTAAAACAAAACACTGTCAGGGGGCAACCATAGCAAATACTGATCAAAGATAAGTCGAAGGGGGCCCGGCTACAATAGGCCTTATTGTATATTTCATAAAAATGCTGCAGTACTGCTCCACTTGCTGAGATGACAAGTTTAAAGAGAAAACAGCTTAGACCAGGCTCTGAGAATACTGTACCAAAACGACCGTGCGCGTGTGTGTGTGTGTGTGTGTGCGTGTGTGAGAGAGTGTACTACATGTATATGCCTGCATGAGCAAAGTTCACTCGGCTCTGCTGCACTGTATCCTCTCAGGAAAGCTGCATGCGGTTGAGATGCTCCACTGGCTGTGTGTTGGTAAAACCCATGCAACCCCAGCAGAGGAGAGGCTGCCACTGATCCTCCTGAGGCTAATAAATAGTTTGCTGGCTGTAAGAAGAAGTCCTCTTTAATGCTACTAATGCATAACTGGAGGCAACAGAAAAGTGTAGCCCATCACCTTTACACAGCTCCATATGGACGTGGCAGCTTCTGTCATTGATCCATATGTTCCTTTCCCCCGAGGACATTGTTGTTTTAGCCCTGATGAATGCACCATCATTGCTACATCACGGGGGATACGGCTCTATAAAAAGACTATACATTTCCTCAGGATTTGCGGGCTGATGGGTGCTGATGAGGTCACACATTAGAGGGAAAACCACAGGGGCTCAATGTCAGTTGTAATTGTGATAAGCAGCTGGATAAACATTCTGTTGCTCTATCAGTCTAATGCAAGTATTTAACTCACTTTCAGCTATACGCCTACATAAAATACACGACCGATGACTTGACCTCAAAGCTTCATTATCAACTAATCTTAATGTAACTTTCCCTTCTCAGTCTTTACAAGCAAGCATGTTTTCCACCGTCTCTTGCTGTTTGCAGACCAGACGAACACCTGCCAAGAACCAAATTTGGGCAGATTGTCTCTCTGGTAAGAGGAGCACCTGCTAGACTGGCTGGCGAGTAATTGTTTGCAAAGAAAATATCTGAATTCTAGGTTAACTTTGGGGCGAAATGAAATCAGCTCCGGCCGCCCTCCTGAATGTTTACTGTCCCCAGTAGGATAGCGTTGGTGCTGCAAAAACAAATGTCAGTCTGGTTTACAGTCAGTCAGACTAGCGGCTGTTTCTATGAAACGGACGATCCAATAAGAAATTTAACAACAGCCCCCAGCACGGTGTTCCCTTTTTGAAGTTTTGTAGCAAATAGTTTGTTAAAATACAATTTTTCTTTTAGGATTTTCTTAAAAAAAAAGTTAGATGTGTTCACTAGAATTGATTCTGTGCAACATCATGTCTGTCACTCTAATCCAGAGCATCCGTTGTCTCGTGTGTTTGCCCTGAAACACATCAGGCATCCTGCTTTTTGTTGTCTCTTACTTAGTTATTGATCTAAATGTACAGTAGCGAGTATTTCATGGTGTTGCGTCAACCAGTCGGTCCTGTGTGACATTTAGCAGTCTCCCTATCTTCCTGTCTCGTCCGTTTTTAAGTTGCTCAATATGAGGAAAGTTCTTCCTGTTGCCGCTTAGACCCGAGAGACAGGAACACACATGAGCAGCATCACATTCATACGATAAAAGGCAGAGTTTTCTCATAGCCGCTAATCAAATTAAAAACGCCTTTTAGCTCCATATGACAGACATGACAGTCCGCCGGGGCCAACAGTCTTTTTTGTGCGAACATGTGATGAGATCTGTTGCGGAGGAGTTCACGGACTTTGTGAAACTGGTAGCCACAGCTGCACATGGAAGACTGAGAGGGCAAGCAGCCTGATTGCTCAGACAACCAAAGTTTTAAACAAATCCCCAGCTTGACCCAGTTTTTTTTTTTTCTGGAACGCGTATCTGGAAGTGAAAAGGGACGTGAATGCAGTGAGTATAACAGGTTAAAGTTCGCACCAGGATTAAGCTCTTTAAGATGTACTGTAAGAAGAAGATGAGAGTTGGCAGGAGACAGTATTGACTTTGATATTTGCCTGTTTTTTTTTAAGTTTGAAACAAGATTAAACAGTGGACTTGTTGTAAAGGTGCATACAGAATTCTCCTTTGAGCACACTAATATGTTATTGTTCTTTCTTTTGTTTTATGTGAATTCACAAGTGACAGTGATGTGTGTGGACGTGTGGGTGAATAAGAGCCTTTATTTTTTTTTTTTTAAAAGCTCTTTGTTCTACTCGGGTTGAAACGTACTATTTAAAATACAGTTTGCGTCTCATGTAGTCAGTGTCACTTGCAAATCTTTGCCACAATAATAACAAGGCTAGGAATGACCTTGCTGTTTCACGTTCCACTGCAACTGTCAGATGTCGTCCCACAATGCAGTTCCCCGCCCGGGTTCAAAGCAGAATTGAAATTGACTTTTGACTTAATTTTACATGAGCGGCCAGTTTCAATCAATTAGTCAGTCTGTGTAAAACATACCGTAATAGATAATGTTTGCTCAAGGCTAAAGTTACTAACTACAGAAGAGACTTTCGGAGAGAGGCCTGAGCGAGGTGATATTCAATATCTGTGTGTGCGTTACAGCATAAAAGTGCTTGCACTTGTGTACACAATGTAAAGGAGACGCACAGTGATATTATAGTATATTAAGCAGTTAGAGTCGCCTTCATTAATTTGAATTACAAACTGTTCTGCTGAAGCTCTGGAAAGTAAGGGGTCAAGGGTATAAATTTATCCATGGTGTATTGCACAGATATAATGATGGTTTTAACAAAGCTGTCTCTTTGTGCTTTCTTCATACTGTAGAATCCTTAGATTTAAGCTTGTAGTTTAGACTTGGTGTCAAGTATAAGTGCAGATGTGATAGCTTGTGAGAAACACTGTAATAATAATTTTTTTCGGTGCTTTACACCGGATAAATATTTCCACCTCATGGTGTGTAGCACTTTGCAGTAGCCTTTGAGGTTGTGTTTGACCATATGCCAGAAAAAAAAAGGTCAGTTTTATTTATTATTCACCACCGTTTCCAGTAAAAGTTTTTTTAAAAAAAAGTTATTTTAGAATTAAGGGAAAAGTCAGCCAATTTCTACGTAGAACTTTCAGCATTTTGCAGCTTTGTGGCATAACAGGATAAGTGCACTACACATTTCAGACAAAAAAAGAAGAAGCAAAAAAAAAAAAAACAACCAAAAAAGCACTTCTTCTTGTGCAGATGCATTTACCCAATCCACCTTACTGTCTCACGCACTCTCAGCATTCACACGGATCACATGGGAATTAGACCCCCTTTTTTCTATGCTATTCTCCACTCTGAGCCTACATCAAACTACCAAACTAGGCCGAGCAGGCACCAACTTTCAGCTGAAGCAATCTAAGAGGTTTTACCACAGAGTCAGAACCCTAAATAGAGGATTTGTCTGTATCATATTGTCTAGCTCAGCAAAGAACATACTTAGACACAAGACAACAGACTGTAATTTTGGACAATGGAGTGATGGTGGTGAGGGGGTAGAGGTTTATACAAATCAAGCTGCATGACCCCGGCTTGCGTGACTGAGACATTCTTCCCCTCCCTGAGGGTGGCCACATCAATGCCGCCCCATCACCCCTGTCACCAAATTGGTGGTGAGCAGTAAGCCGCAGGTTGTGGCCATTATTCATGCAGTATATATTAAGATTGCCACACACTTGTGACTGCATAATGCATCACTTTGGGGAGTACAATAACCTTTGAAATAAAAAAAAAAAAAGTGTAGGTGTTGTCAGCACGCACGGCCCCATGTGAATGTGAGGACAGTCTGCATCTTTTTTTTAAGGAATTTGGAAACCTTTTTTTTTTTTTTTTTTTTTTTTTTACATTGACTGGAGATGAGTTCTCAGTGAAAACAGAAGAAAGGGCTAATGCACATGCCAGACAACGTTAGCATCAGAGCGTGAATGTGACATTACAGTCAATGCCGTATACACACACTCACATGTTAGCGCCGCAGAGGGCAGGACGAGAGGGCTCCATACAACCAACCAACCAGGGCTACGCTCGAAACGCTTGAACTGTTGGAAATTGTGTGTCAAGCTGCTTATGAGACCGTTCTTGTTTGGGTGCGTTACTGATTTGTCGTTTAACATGTCTCGTTTGTTTCTGCTGTTTTGCGAAGCAGCGTTCAGAGGTCTCTCTCTGCTTTTGTGTGATTTTTTTTTTTTTTTTGAAGGATTGATTTGATTTATTGATCGGGACAGTGTGCGGTTTTTTAAACATTAAAGATGCACTGCGCCGGAGTTAGCTCGAAGCTAATTTGCATCCCCCCCCACAATCAAAACATACAACAGCACAACAACAAACACACACAGAACACACCATATGAAACACAAAGCTACACACAAAAGCACGTCACATACACCCACAATGTCAATTAAAAATCAATAATGTAAACTAGGTTCAGTGGTCACACAGCTGATTGGTCTTTAGTTGGTGTTTTAATTTGGCCTTGAATGCAGTGATTGAACTTTCAGCGTTCTGTTACGCAATATTATGCATAAATGAAATGTATTTGGATTGCAGATCAGTCAGAATATTTATTTTGTTTTTGTTATGTTCTGCAACCTTTGCTGATCTAGGTACATCTGGCTGAATATTCATGCTCTTCCTCTGCTCTACTAAATTTAAATGATAGCACTTGTTCATAACCGGAGGCTTGACTCTCCAGTCACAACTTTGTGGTCACACACAGAACTGCTCCACTAGAGTAGTTTGGGGGGGGGTGTAAATGCGATGGTGAAGCATATGTCAATGGTACTTTGTGAAGCATGCTAGTCATTAGTGGTGGGCTATTTGGATGCTGGGGTTTTTAAAATGAATAAGACTGTGGATTGAGTTGTTTCCTTCGCCTGACCAGAGCTGGTTTAAGTTTAGGTTTGTTTAAAGTGTTACAGTGTGTGTCGGTCAACCGTTTCCTGGCGCTGGAATTTTGGACTGAAACTAAAAGGATTGTAACTACCATATATAACTCTCAAACTTTACACACAGAATAACAACTTAGTTAAATAAATATCGCTTTGGACAACCGTTTTGCCCGTTACCAGTCCAGTCTTGTTTCCATGGAAGTATTTCATTTTGTATTCATGCAGTCCGTTTACCCTTAAAGTCCCCCTCAACTCAAAAATGTGTTTTGCTGTTTACTTCTCTTGAATGTTCAACCTACATGGTGGAAAATGATCTAGCCATGTGCAGAGTTTGACACTAGAAAGCTGCTTTCACGTTCATCTGCTGACGGGTTCTCTGCGCTCACGTTGAATCCGAACACCGACGAGAACGATTTGCGACATCACAGCTAGTCTGGAGCCCATCCAGTGATCCAGTGTGCAACTTACACAAGTATGATGTAGAAACTCGAAACCTCCAGCGTACAAACACCGACAGCAGATATTTCAGCGATGGAGGAGACATCTAGTAAACCTTTGAAACTAAAAAATGTTTGAATATTCATAGATTCTGGATTTTTCAATAAGGGAAGAAGGGGTAGATGTATTTTTAAGAATATTTAACAAGGTAATTGAACTTGCATAAAAGACACATTATTATTCCAAGCAGAATATATTTTTTTTTTACATGTCTGGAGGGGATCTTTAAGTTCAAATAAAATGTTGAGAAGGCATGCATGCATACTTTACAAACTGTGGGAAGATACCCCCTGCTCTTTTCTTTCCTACACAGTTTACAGTACCTCAGCTTTCACTGGATCTCTAGCATACTAGAGAAAAAAAACATTATCCTAGGATACTGCTACAGCGGGTGGCTGTATCTGTCAGTATAGCCACTTTGTGTTTTCCCAATACTATCTCAGCTCAGGCTTTGTGAACATAGGCACACATAAAGGTTCATGTCATAGCGGTTTGCTGCGCGTATGACCCCCGATAACATGGATTGTGTCATGATGTGGCTGTACATGTATTCACTGTGGATTAGGCTAAGCCCATCAATAATGCAGGCCACACGGAGTAGCTGTGAAAAGACTCTTTTCTTGTTTTATAAGCTCTACACTCCGCTCCTTGGTCTTGCGCTTTTACACAAGGACAGTAAATCTCCTGCCTATGAACAGTAGATTGTTCTTTAAACTTTTCAATGTTTGAAGAGTCTGTAGCTGAATAAATGAATGAATGAACTCCCCCCCCCCCTTCCTCTCCTTCCTCTCTCCTCCGCTTGCGTGCTTTCCATATTCATCAACCTTCTTGTCTGTTTCCTTCTTGCCCTCCATATTCTATGGAGCTCTGCAGAGTCCTTGGTGATATGGCTATATATAGAAGGTAAAGGAGGAGTGAGATTAAGGGAAATAGAGTGCCTTTTAGTGCGCCGTCCTGGCTTCCCGTTTCGAAAGGGTTAATGACGCTCAGATTTAGCCAGTAGATTGTTTTGTCTGTGCCGGAGTGACTCAGGTTGAGGAGGTCAAGCCTCGGCAGTCTGAAATAGACTTCCTCAATTAACCACAATTCCTTCTGGCTAAATGCCATTTGTGAAAGAATAGCCTTTACAGCCCCCCCCCACCACCCCCCACCCCCCCAGCTTCCTTTTGTTATCACTGCCATGAAGTTTCAGCACTGAGCAAAAAAATGTTTAAATATCCACTATTGATATTGATAAGTCGATGGTATTTTTTTTTCTATCTCTGTGGTGGCTGTTAATTGACCGCTCACTGAACCCTGCCGCTCGCTAATTGCCGTCTGCCTAGTTTTCATCCTTTGCACGGCACACGTGAAGTTTATAATGATAACGGCGGCAGATTTACCTCTCACAAAGCGTCTTTGATTTCAGACAGAAGTAGACTAAAAGCATGCTTCTCATTTCTACCCTGTGACCGTCGGGTTTTTTTGGCACCTGAAATGACAACAGCTGCCGGCAGATTTTATCAGCTCAGGCTACGGTAGCTAGGTAATTAAGGTAATGTGTCGGCTCCATGAGTTTCTGTTTCCTCTCTCTGACTTTTTTTAGTGTTTTTCATCTGAGCTAGTTAGACCTAATGAGGGAAAAACAGAAGATCAGACTGTTATTTTGTTCCAACGTGACCCTGTTTGTGATTCTTAGCTTACATATTTGTTCATATTATCAAACTGCATGTTTGGACTTTTAAGATTACAAGAGAAAAAAAAGCTTTTAGAATGAGGACTAATGGATGTGTTGTTGTTGCCAAACGTAATACTTTCTTGGGTAACATTGACTTGGGGTTGCTGCAGTGTAAATCTGATTAGAGCTGCATCTCCATAGTAGGGGGAATACTACACAGTGGATGTGATGATGTAACCTGTAAACCCACAAATGATGTGTACTAATCTACTTAGTTAATGATGTGCTGCTTGGCTTTTTCTCTCCAGTTTTTACTGTGAAAAAAAAAAAAAAAAGAAAACAACCCTCCAAACTCTTTAAGTGCTGAGTGTCACTCTTATTACGTGCGCCACTTTGGCATCCAGACAAACCCAAAGCTCGACAGACTTACTGTTGCTAGTTACGGTTGCTAAGTTATGTTTAGACAATGACTATTCATGGGAGGGGTTTGGAGAGCTGTCAATTTTAAATCTGCCAGCCGCGCTGATTAGTAGATGTGGAAGTTTAGTTTCTCAGCCCGGTCTGGTTTTTATGAAACCGATAGAGAGAGAGAGAGAGAGATGCTGCAGCGGAGCTAAACACGGGTTCAGAGAAAGAAACGGAGGGGTGCTGGGGAGCAGAGCGTAGCAGGTGCGGCTGGCTCATGGGGGCATATATGTGTACTCTGCTCACTCAGTGGGAACATTTTAATTTGATCCCTTTGTTTCTATAAAACAGGTCAGGATTTGTTCTACCCTCCGGGCAATTTGTGTTCGTGCTTGTGCAGAAACCACTGTAGAGATGATGCAGCGTCATGTGTTTTCTGCAATAGTCGTAAACTTTTTTTTTTTTTTTTGGAATTTCTTGATGATTAAGTATTCTGTTGAATTGGGCCGGTTTGGTGAGTTAGGAGGTCGTTAAGTTTTTATTTAGGCTTTATATGCCTTTGATCGCACACTATCAGTCGATCGCTAATCGTGCGATACGTCTTCTGGAGGCTGGTATCCAAAAAAATGACACAAAGCCAGACCGGTGACATCTCGTTTAGCTTGGCATGCTATTAATGTAATATTCATTCATTCATTCTGAGAACAGTCGAGACAAGTGTTTCAATCGCTGTTAATATTTAAAGCATGCAGCCTGCGTTCGCAACAGATAACGACACTGTTGTCTTTTCGAGAAGTGGAAAATCCACATACGTCACAGTGGAATGTTCTCTGTTTTCTGTCTTTACACGCCTAAAGTTACAGGTCATTCGCTCCGCAAAAGGAAGAAAATCGTCCCGATGTGATATTCGATACGATTTGAACCTGTAACACTGCAGCATGTGTCGAATTTAAACGAAAACTTTGCATTTATAATAATTTTTAAAGCAGGATTGGATGTTTGTGAGAGCAGTGCATCATATGGATGACGTAGGTCTGACAGTCACAGTAAGGGGGTTTTCCTTTAATTAATAGTCCGGTACCATGGGTAGAGCGTGGGTAGGGAAACTCTCAGACTTGTTTATATCAATCTGATAAGAACTGATGCTGATTACTGCTTTTAATGTCATAACAGTTGGTTTTTCCCAGTAAAATCTGCACAGCAGTTCCTCAGAAAGCAACCACTTTATCTTGCACTTTTAGTTTATTTTCAGTCGGACCTTCCACTACCAAATAAGAATATATCTCTCTACACTAATAGGACAGGTCCCCGTCCCCTCCTGCAAGCCGTTCTGAATGATTTGAGCAGTTTGAAAGAAAAAAACGGCTACTTTTACACGTTTCTTTAGCTGTTTTAGTCGCCTGGCTGGATGAATTGCAACGCTGGTCAAAGGGTCAGTAATTGTAAAATTCCCAGTTTCTCTCCCCAGCTGTTTTGTTAGTTTGTCCCCGTGTGTGTGTGTGTGTGTGTGTGTGTGTGTGTGTGTGTGAGTGTGTGTGTGTGTGTGTGTGGGTGCTTCTTTTCCTGCTTTCTTCCTTTACACATCTCCAGCGTACAGTCTGCACCACGCACGTGTCTGCGTGCGAGAGAGGTGGCTTTTTTTTTTTTCCAGGTTATGTCAGTTTTGGCCAGGTCTGCTGCGCTGTAATACCACTGTTCTGGCTCACTATCACGGCCGTTTGTTCACTGTGGTTTAGATCTCGCGTACTACACTTAAAAAACGTTAATCTTGATATATTTATAGCCGTTTAAAGAACACTACATTCTGTTTTTAGGTTGTAAAAAATAATCCGGCAGAGGAGACCTTGTGAGTAACGTCATTCATCATTGCAAGTATGTGAGACTCTACTGAGTTCACGCCTATTGGTGATAAAAAGAAGAATCTTCATGAAGTTATAATTACAGCGTGAGACTCCCGGTGCGGCCTCGCCGTCGCGTAGTTCGGGGTGAGCGTCTGCTATGTTGTCACTTCGGCTCCGTCTCTCAGCCTTTGACTGCTCATCTGACAAGTCGTAGGATCACATCAGAGGTCTTCACTCGCACTCAGACGAGACTCTTTCGCACAGATAATCCTCTTTTATTCTTGTGTCGACACTTCTATAGAAGTGATAATCATCAGCGATAAAACATTGGTATTATTTTTTTTTTTAATCATATGAATCATCAGTGTTTTACTCAGCTTTTTCCTTTCTGTGAGGTTTTTCAACTGCTTTTACGCCTAAGAGACATTCCTCCACACACACACACACACATATGCGCTCCTCGTTATTCCCAGGGTTGGGATTTTTCCTCTCCGGGCACTCTCACTCAAACCAAGTGTTGATGAAAGATGTGCCTGAATTAGGAAGTTCTGCTGTAGTCCCGCTGTGTATCAGAGGCAGGTGTGAGTTTTTTTTTTAAGCATCTTTCCCAAATGTTGCACTTTCAAACGTGCACGCCGCATGGAGCTGAACCTTTCATCAACACCTCGAGTTGCAGTTAAACCCGTCAGCGTGTCCTTGGTGTGCGTTCGCTCATGGCTTTTGTTTTTCTCCCTAAGTGAAAATCTGAGTTTCCCCAGAGAGTATTAGTGAATATTAAATTAAACTCTTACCCCAAAGGCTGAAAGTAGAAAGTCAGTCGTCTACTTACGGATGTCATGAAGTGGAACCAGCGGTGAGAAAGACGACCGGCCTTCAAGCTGATGGCCCGAATCCAAACCCTTTGGCAACAAGTATTCATTTGGCCAAGGTACACTTGTCTTTAGGAAATACTGGGCATTATCACACAGTGTCAGTCTCATTTATTTCTCCACCAGGTGTTGGTAAAACACGGCAATCTTTCTGCCAAATATAATATTTACCAGATAAGAACATTGTCTATGATCCTGCCCCCGTTCTTTCTGTCTTCTTTAAAGCTGACTATTATTTTAATCTGAAGTTGATATAACAGAAAATGTTATTTTGTGGATTCACAGCAACAAGATAATCTTAAAATCCAGGATTATTCCTGATATTTATGTATGCGATCGCTGTGGATAAGTAATCTCCTGAATGTACAACTGCAAAATTGAATAATGCACAAACCACTTCCCCTCCCTCCCCTCTCTCTCCAGTTGCGGCCCGACATTCTTGCTGTAAGAACATCGTAAACCGTCATGGACAATAGTGTACTTGTGATCTATTCTATTGCTGTTTAACTGTACCCTATTTTCTGTTTAAGGTCTGTTGCTTTTTTGTTTGGTCAGTAATAAAAAAAGTATTTTTAAAGATGAAATTCACAACTTACTTTAAAATGATTTTTATGGTGTTGGTGTTGTTAAATGTTTATATCACGCTGTAAACTTTTTAAACTAGTTGTTTCTGTGTGTACGCTTTTGTGTTTGGATAAAATTGGAGTTTCTGTAGTTTCACAAGCGAATTAGCTTTGTGTTTTTGTACTTTGACCATAATCTCAATGACGTCTTTCTGCTATTACGACGTACGGACACTTAGGATTTCAGCTTTGATAATGTGGTACATTGCTCTTTTGAAAAATAATAGGACTCCAGAAAGACAAAACAAAAACTACTAATTTCACCACATGTATTATACATTTTATAGTATATTAATAGATAAAAATGAAAAAAAGTATGATTTACCAATTTAACTGCTGCTTTGTAAAACAAAAACAACAAAAGAGAAAACTTTTGTGACTTCGTGACAGTGTCTCAGAGTCAAGTGTTTGTATGGCAACGCATACACACACAGTATTGCGTAATACATTGTTGTGCTAAAAACAGTAACCACTGCAGACAAAATGCCTTTAACAGGACAATTGTCTTTCAATTAGGCGAACCTATTGAGCTGTGCTGTAACCCAACCTGATGACCTAAATAGACCCAGTAGAGTGGGTGTGCCGACAGCAGGACGGGATCAAAACAATGTCCCACGCACACACACACACATGCATGAGAATTGTTGTGCTGCCTTTAAATGGTAACAGTAAGGGTCATTTGAAAGTTTGGGAACAGCACTTTCAGTCACACTCTGGTTTGTTTGGGATTAGCGAGGCAGACGGCTGCTTCTCTATACACTTCCATTAAAGTTACATTTTTGGAAGTTTTGCTGATCCACTTGTCCAGAGAAATTTATAATGAGTACAGTAGTGGAATAAACAACCAGTACTAAAGTCAAAGCTTAGCTGTATATTGTTGTTATGGTCGTCTTTTGCTTAGAGGATCTTGTAAAAATAAGAAGGGCAGTGCAAAAGTTTTAGAACTAGGGTGCAAAAGTGCACAGGCTTCAAACATTGCGTGATTATACTGTACTTCTTGTACAATGTGTTCCGCTCGGCTTTTGGGGCGGTTTTATTTTTGTGCTGTGCTCTGCTGTGAGTAGCGTTTATTACAACTTGTCCCTTATATCCTTGGTGAACACAAAGCTCTTTGTGTTTGACCAGACACAGCTGTGTGACACTGTACGTTCACCTCCTACTACTCCCTCTGGGATTTCACTGAGGTTTTTTTGGCGATTATTGCAGCCAAAAATGCTTGATTTTTTACAGTAGTTTTTCTCAAAAATTGCAATACAATTTGCAATGTTTTTATGTGCTGTTTTTGAGGTAAAATTATGGGAATTGGGGAAAAATTGCAGGCAAAGGAAAATAATGTGAGTTTTTTAAATTTAAACTATTACCAATGAAGAGTCATATGTAGTCACTTCCTGTGCGCTGCGATGACGTAAGTTACTACTGCATGAAATGAGACAGTTGGTCCAAATCACAAGCAGTCTGTTGATTTGGCAATTTCATGCAGAAAAGTTGCGTTAATTTAGCAAAACTGCAAGCTCTCGCATTAATCATTGCGATTGCAAAATCAGTTTCCTGGAGGGACTGTTTAATGCAGAGAAATTGCGGGAATTTTACAAAATTGCAAGCTCCCCGCAAATATTGTGGAGATTGGTTGAATTTGCACTAATTATTGCCATTGCAAGATCGCAATTTCCTGGAGGGACAATCTTACGGACAAAAAGTCATTTTATTCTTGAACTTGAACCCATTTTTCCATAACTTACCATGAGACCACAGGCAGTCCATGAAGCAAACAAGATTGCAGTTAAGAAGGACATGCTGTTTTCTAGAGTTCAAGGTGAATTATTACCAGAGTTAAAACATAAAATGGTTTTTATTTTATAAATAAAAGGATGAATAGTAGCATGTTGGAATGGCCGTGTCATCTTGAATTCATGTTTGGTTTGCAGCTTGTTTTTCGTGGTCATTCCCTTCTCTTCAGCCTTTCCTCTCACTGTATTAGATGCTGTGTAGTAAAACTGAAATGATTAGTTGGTCGAAAGAAAGTTCTAATTCTAAAAATAAGCTGGTTCCAGTGTCTCAAATGGGAATATCTGCTGGTTTTTGTAGTTTTCTATGACAGTAAATTGAATCTATTTGCATTTTGGACTGTTGGTTGGACTAAACAAGAAGTCTGAAGAAGTCGTCTTGGGCTCTAAAAAACTGTGACATTTTTCAATATTTTCTATTTTAACTATCTATTAACTATTTAAAGACCCAATAAATGAAAATAATAATGAAAACAGTAATGAAAATAATTGTTGGGAGCAGTCTTACTGTGTAGAGAAACTCTAGACTGCTTCTAAACTCAGATCATTTTAGAGAAATGATGCTTTGCTCATGTTATTCATCTTATGTGGGTATAAAGAATATAAAGAAGGTGCTCTCAGTCTGAATTTATAAAGGCTAGTTGCTTTTATCTGAATCACTTTAAAATGTGCCTCTCATTCACTCATACACACACTACATTCACACACACAGATGGCAGGGAGCTACTATGCAAGGTGCTGGCTGAACCACCGGGAGCAGTTCGGCGTTCAGTGTCTTTCCCAAGGACACTTTGACATGTGGACAAGCTGAGGATTGAACTTCCAACCCTGTGACAACTTGACAACCCGTTCTACTTCCCGAACCACAGCCGCATTCCCGACCTGGTGGTACACCCACAGTCCATAGAGTAAAAAAAAGACCTTTTAATATTCATCAAAAGCATTTCACATTAATGCCGGCTGCTACGTTCAACAGCCGCTATGAAGGAGGTGTTTGTGTCCTACAGAGGAGCTTTGCATCCTCACAGTTTGCTACGGGCTGCAGAGCAGAGCGTCGCAGACTCCAGTGAAATGCGGCAGCAGGCAGACAGGCAGCGCTAGTGGTTTTTGGAAGGAAGATGTAGCAGTCCTATTACTCACCTCTGTTGCAGGGATAGTGCTGTGTTATACCTCCCAGGGGTTCTGTTCAATCATTGGCACACACTTTATTACCTTGTTCTGTGGAGATGTGTGTGCACTTGCAGCAGAGCCCTCTGCTCTTAATTTATGTATCGCATAGGGATTTGTTTTCTGAAGCACTGGTGCTATTTGAGGGGTGTTTTTGCGTATCAACTTCTAAAAATGCTCCTGTGTGTTAAATAAATAGCTGTGTTTGCCACGGGTCATATACACATATCTCCATCCTTCTCTTTTCCTCCTCTGACACCAGTGCTGCGATGATGCCGCTGCTGCAGCTTTTTTTTTTTTTTTTGCGACATTCGGCACAGATGTTGTTGTGACCCCGGTGGGTCAAAACACGTTTTTCCCCTAATTATTCCAACAACATCTGGGCACAAGGCAGAGAGGAGGTGGAGGAGGACGTTTGTCCTGGAGGGCGGTCGGCTGTAATCGAACCGTAAATAAGACATGGCTCAGGGGATGTGGGATGCTTGTGCAAGCAAGCGTGGGTTTGTGTGTGGGAGAGAGGCCATTTCAATAGAGTGTGCAGCAGGGCAGGGGGGGGAGGGGAAGAGGTGGAATCTGCCATATGGATGAGAAAGACAAAGGGAGAAATGGAAGGGAGGAGAGGAGGAAGGAGAAAAGGGGGAGACTCAGCGGCCCACGTCAACTCACTTAATGCTCCCTGCTGGCCCCGGGGATGCTGACATCACAGTTTTGTTGATTCATTCCCCCTCTCCAACTAGTTCCCCCATCTTTAGCAGTCAGTCTCTATTCCTGTTGCCCTTGTGCTCCTCTGTCTGTAATGCCCCCCCCCGATCTGTCTTCCCGTCCTCTAGTATGACCTTGTGAATCCGGAGTGATATTGTCAGGTCTTGTTGATGCATACGGCTAATGCAAGATAGTGTTTATGGTTCCAGAGTTAAAACTGCGTGCGTTATGTAATATTCCACATAGGATATAAGGTGGAGGCTAAAGCCAATGTGCCACAGGGATGAGTTACAAAAAACTGATGGATGTGATTGCTTTAAGTAAGAAGTGTTCTTTCTTGCAGGCTGTGCTGCCTCATTCAACACTAGAACTGCCTGGATTACATATTCAAAAACTGCCCCTGGGTCATTCTGACCCCATACTGTAGAATTTAAATGTTTTTGCTGCAGGACAAAGGTGTGGCATAGCGAGACTACATGTGTTGGGCAGTGCAGCCGCACAGGCTGATGAAAATGTGTCCCCGCTCTTTGAGAGCCCACCAGCACAGTGTAATAGTGATATGACACTGGAAAACATGTGCAGGGGGTTTGCATTGCTGCATGATCTGATTTTGTGTCATAGTGTCTGTATGAAGGCTACTTAAATATTTGCACACCTTTTTGTGCAAAAAAAAAAGCTGCATCAGCTGTTTGTAAGTTTAAACTTTGCCAAGTTATAACCTAAATGTTTACTAAGTTTAAATTTATGTATCTCTAAATTAAAACAGGTTGCACCACACAAACTAGTTCCTACTAAAAGAGTAGTTGTTTCTAAATATTTACACCCAGTAACTGCCAGGAGAGACTGTTGGATAGCTGACAGAACATTAGCATGCTAACAGAAGACCCGTTTAGAGTAAGTAGTAAAAGAGAATACAGAGTCTGGTTGATATGTTTGACCGTACACTTGATAAAACGCTGTCTAACAATGATGTAAACTGGGAAAAATGACATTTCACAAAAATAACACAGGATACAGTATCAGTCAAAAGTTTGGACACACTTTCTCAATCAAAGGAATGGGAAGCTGTGTCCAAACTGGCAAGACTGGGACTGTATCTTAAATTTCAAAAAGTTATGCCAAAAACATTAGACTAAATTACCAAAGAACATCTGCTGGGTTAGCACTAAACTTATTTTTTCATGTGTAAAAATAACATATGTACAAATTTGTACATATAACAAAGAAATAAAATGGACAGTGTTTGAAGCATATGACCAATCAAAAACATGGCAGCAGACGAAGAGCAAACTGTAATATTAGACAAATATGAGGAAGTTAAACACGTAATCCAGGCTAAAAGCAACACAACTGCATGACTCTGACGTGTCGCACTGGCAACATACGGATATAAAAAATCATCAAAGCCAAAGCTTCTGCCGATCTCTAAGACTCCATCATGAGGGAACCTGCTCACTATTTGTGACCGAGCTCCATCTTCTATGAATGGTGATGCTATATACGTGTTGATCTGTTATCTCGAAACATAACCTGCTACGGAGCAGGTTAGGTGTGCAAGCATAGGTTACCATGGAAACGTCCCCGTTAAGAAGTGAACCACCGTCATAACCCTGAAAATCCAGGATTAAACCTGAAGTTACCTCACTAACCCCAAATCCTGCTTTGTAGTACAGGCCTCTGGTCCAGCAGCACCACCAGCAACGTCCAACCAAAACATACACAAAACACATTTTCTAAGACCTAATATTTATAAAACTGAATTTAAGAATTTTTAAGGACTTGCAGACACCCTGTCATTCCTCTTATGTGCTTTATTTATGTTGTAAATAGTTGTAAAGACAGCTGTAAATAAACAGTGTACAATTACTCAGTCATTCACTATTTTTCATTTTTCACCAAATCGCTCGAGCAGAGAGAAGAGCCCGTCCATTCTCTCTCTCTCTCTCTCCTCTCAGGTGCCTCTTCCTGCAACCTCATGTCTTCTTCATGAGCTGAAGAGGCTCATCCTCTCTCTCTCTCTCTCTCTCTCTCTCTCTCTCTCTCTTCTCTCTCTCTCTCATAAGTGGTTTTGGCTTCCGAGGACAGGAGGACGCGGTACGATTTTTCTGCAATTTGAACAGCAGCGTACTTGCTGACAGCACCAGCTCAGCTTCAACACACCTGCCTGACTGTACTGTGACAAAATCATCTCAACTCAAAGCTCCACTAACACTGTTTCTCACAAAAAAATCCTCATTGCCATAGAGATACAGTCAATTATGTTATTTATACTGTAATAATAAAAATCCAAACCGTTCAATAAAATAAAACTAAATTTAATATAAGCCAATCTGTTCATTTCAATACATTTATATTTATGTAAATTTGGTGATATCTGTAAATATAGAGCCCCAGAGGCAGCGCTGTTCTGTCCAGTAAAAACATGAAGCTTCACTTTACATTCAGACAAACTAATGTGGCAGCTAAAATTATTAGATTTCATCTGTAGTACCAACATTTATCTTCCAAAAGCAATTATATCATATATCATAATGCTACGGAGACATTAGAGCCAGCGGTAAATTAAGCTGCACAGATCAGTTCATCAGATCACGTTCTCACCGGGATGACGACCAACGTTGACCAGCTGATCCTCGCAGGAGTCGGGCTGCTAAGCAGCTGAGATAACCGGCTGGTCTCACCCGGTCAGCAGCTCCTCACAACGCTGAAAACATCGGCGTTATTTGGATAAACTGACCACATATTGGGAATCTAAATGGTTACTTTCTCGCCTGAAAAAATATTGAAACTTAATGAGTGACATATTAACAGTCCTACATGCATTCTGGGATAGGTTGGGCCATGAAGGATCCATCTGTTGGATCCTCCACATTCGGTAAAAGAAGGCCGCATTTCGAAATAGGAGAGCCTTAGTTGTTCTGCTGTGACACATTCGGTCTTCAAACACAGCTTTTGAAGGATGCGGCCCCTGAATTGAGACAGTAAAGTCCATACATGTACTGGAGGCTTCAAGTTTCCACATCACACTCGTGTACATTGCATACAGGACCAGGATTGGCTCCAAACTGGTTGCGATGTCACAAATCATACTCATAAGGCCAACCCCCTTAAAACTGACATTTTCAGTGAGCACAGAGAAACTTTCCACTCTCAGCAGAAGAATGTGAAAACAGCCTTCTAGTGTCAAACTCTGCACATACCTCATTCTGCACAGTGAAGCTCAAACATCCAACTGTAGGAACAAGAAGAAGTTTTGAGTGGAACTTAAAGTTTTAATGATGCAACCCGATACACTAAATCACCAGTTTGAATCTAGTTAGTAAGAACTTAAGGAGGAGTTTATACACAAGCTTAGTGATGGATTTCTGAACGGCTGGTGCAGCCCCAAGGTGGCCAGAGACGGTTGCAGGTAAGAAAAAGAACAAATGCAGGGAAAAACTCACTTCTTGCAACACCAGTGGTCATTTAAATGTGTGCTGACCGAGTGTGTTTTTCTCTGCATGTGGGCTAATGAGTGAAATAACGTTGACAGATCAGTTTGACACCATGACGGTTCAAACACTGACGGAGCGGCAGAGCTCAAAAACCTGCCTCATTCGTTGAAGTTTCATATGTTACCCTTTAAGGACGGGAGAAGATAAAATGTCGATGTTCAGTCTGCGCTTCAGCAGTTTTAGAGACGCTATACCGTGATAGATGGGCTCTTGTATTTGATGTGGGTGTTGCAAAACAAGACACTGCTTTTTCTAGAGTCAGAGGTATACGGAGGGTTTAGACAAATAGATATAGACACTTACTTAGAGACAGCATTCCTATAGTAAACAAGCTATACATCTCTCACACTTTGTTGTAGAGTTCGTAGGCCCTTGTCTAACAAACACATTATTCCCAAATCTTTTGAAGTTGGAGCAATCTGTGTGGATGGGTTTCCCCCCCCCCCCCCAAAAATGTTGAAAACACAATTATCGTGTACATTTAAGTATATCTGCTGAAACTATCAATTAGTAGATGGCAGCAGAGGAAAATCCCCTCTCAAGGTTAAAAGGTTCAAGGTTTTTTTTGAAAGTGTAGATGAAGATGGAAGCTTGATGAATCACATGTCCTGCTCGGAAACATGTTTGCAAGGGTGACTTCACTGACATTTTGTCCAACAGAACAGAGCATGTATGCATAAACCACAAACTCACAGCAATTAGTAGCTCTGGCCCCTTTTTTTGAGCGCGTATCAACAAAGGCATAAAGTCAAAGTGACACTGTGTAAAGGTGTTTTTATTACTGGGATATTCAGTAAATTTGCCAGTCTGGGTCAGCTAATCTGGAGGTCAAACAGTCACTATAAATCTTTTCCTCTGAAGCCATTTGCAGATCATACTGCACACCTTTCCACCGGGATAACACATAAAATACGTCGTTTCTTTGCAAGTGGTGCGCTGCCAAAACGTTATAAAACTCTAGAATTATTGTTCCACATGTTGGAATAAGTGGATTGTCTAACTATTTTTACAGTATTTATTAGTCACGGAGCGTAACGAACCCAGGAATGTCAACTGAATGTCCCGCACGTACCGTTACACCCCTACCTGTGACATACAGATGAAATTTCATTGGTCGCAGTGATAAGATCAACAAAGTTTCTCAACATCAAGCATCTTTTATGCGTTGGGAATTTACAAGGTCCTGTCAAACATATATTGAGTATATGACTACCCGCTGATTTTAATTTAGCCCCATCTGTAAATGGGAACAAGCCTTTCATTGATTGAAGGCCACTTTCCTTTTGAAGTCTAGGAAAAAAAAAAAAGGGAATGAGATTTCCAGGGTATGTAGAACTTGTTTTGTATTATTAAGTATCAAGTGTGGTTGCTGTGGCTGCATCTTTCATGGTTTTAAACCCTACAAATTATGGCTTTGGCTACAATTAAATGAGAGCTGGCTGTGGGACTTATAGACTGCAATGAGACAAAGAAACATTTCAGACGTTTCCAAACATGGGTTTGGATTGACTGCCACTCACTGATCGGAGAGATCAACTTTGAAGACTGTCTATTACTGATAAGGCAGAGAAAAAGAGGGTCAAAAGGAGGTCAACGTGTTGCAAAAAGGTCGTTAGTATTGTTCCGACACCCCGACAGATTGTTGTGTTGTCATCAGAATGAAATCCCACGCAAAAAGTTGTGTGTATCAAAAGCATGAATTTCTCTCATGAGCCTGTGTAATAGAGAAGGAAAACCAATAACATGCAACAGCAGACATAAACTGATAATGCAAGACACTTGAAGGAGATGTTGATCATCGCTCTGTGCTCTAATGAAAGCAATAGTGTCAAAAATGTTTAAGACAGCAAGCAAAGTATATTCGAGAAGCGGTGTGTGTGACCCGCTTACTGTAGGTTTGCATTCCTGATGCTCGCTCTGATCTTCACTGCCTGCAGTTCCCTGCATGCTTGAATTTCCAGAATTAGCTGAGCTGAGGCTGGGTAATCCCTCCAGAATTTTTGAATTAATCTGAAGCTGATATCTAGCTCATCCACCGTTCACACAGAGAGTCAAATTCCTCGGAGAAAACATCTCCTCCGCTGCTAACTGCTCATATTTGGAAGTGATAAAAATTATGGTAAAAATCTGAATTTTTGTTAATCGTCACTCCTAAATGTGGTGTTTGCGAGCCAAATGTTGTAAAACCTGTCAATCCCTTTGTGCAAACTGCCCTCCATAGTCCCGAGAAAAGATTAAATTAATAAGAGGTAGCAAAATAATAAAAAGTATAGACTCATACAAAAATAATCCCTCTCAATCATCACTTATGACTCACTAGAAGTGTGTGTTGGTGTCCGTATCTGTAGAGACTTTGCCCTCTGCCTGTGTTCTATTATTTTGCTGTGTTTGGGACATTTCTGGGCATCAACCTCTGGGCAGTGGGTGTGTAGCCCCGAGCCAATAACAGCATGCAGGGTGTGAGGGCGGGACTCTATAAAAACACAGCGACATAGCGCTGCATTACAAGCGTAGAACCGCTGGTGTCGTTGAGCTGGGGAGGAAGAAGGGCCAACTTGTTTGAATGTTGTTTACAAACCACAACTGACAAATCTTACTCATTCTGCCTTTAAACCATTTTGGCATCGCTCTGCACCCTTGCATGTACTGAGAGGAAATATTCATTTTACATACTGTGTAGTCATTGCCCCTGTAAAAATTGGTAGGTCAGGTAAAACAAGCCCAGGGATACAACAGTTGTGTCTAAAGAAGACTGATGCCTCTAGTTTCACATTGGTGTGGTTTGGAAGGAAAGGTAGATTGGATCTTGGTTCTTATTACACAATTCCCACCATTTTTTGTCTTTTAGATATAGTTATGTTTATATTTGACTCAAACTGGCTGCTGTTCTGTTGTATAGGAGATGTATTTTATATGGATGTATGAGGGATTCTGTGCATTGGGCATATCTCTATTTTTTTTTCCTCCTTGAACCCAATATTAACAACTTGTTGGTACTAATTGTACTTAATGGACCAGTGTGTAGGATTTAGTGGCATCTAGTGGTGAGGTTGCAGGTTGCAACCAATTGAACACCTCTCCCCTCACCCTCTCCTTCCAAACGTGTAGGAGAACCTACGGTGGCTGCGAAACTCACAAAAACACAAAAGTCTCTCTGTCAGCCGGTGTTTGGTTTGTCCGTTCTGGGCTACTGTAGAAACACGGCGGTCCAACACGGCGGGCTCCGTGGAAGAGAACCCGCCTCCCTACGTAGATATAAAGGGCTCATTCTAAACTAATGAAAACAAGATTCTTATTTTCAGGTGATTATACACTAATTAAAACATAATTATGAATATTATATTCCATTTCTGCCAATTGATCCCCCTAAACACTACACACTGGTCTTTTAAAGGAACTGGAAGGAACTAATTAGCTGTTGTTCTTCTGATAATGAAGGTTCTCTCTGGATAGACACCTTGTTTGTGTTTGCATGTGAAGAGCTCCGTATCCTGTTATTGATTTCCAACATTTATTCACTGAAGTGCAGCTCCTCTTTGCACAGCTGAGTTCTGTGGGGTTCAACGGAAAATTCTGAAAATGAACCGATGGATACAAACCCATTTATGTCGACATATAATCGCTAGAATTAAACAATAAAAATGAAAAGGGAAAAACCATACAGAGGACTGAAATGTGCCAGCTCATCAAATGACCTGTTGTAAGGTCAGCTACAGAGCGGCTGCCGTCAGCCTTCCTGTAACTGTTGTATGTAGCAAGCTGGGGGAATTTCATGCATGTTAAGGAACATCTCCTGCGGTTTGTTACTGGCTAAAATACCTTCTGCAATGGTGAGTTATTTACCAAACAGCATTGCTAACTTTTTATCACTCACATCCCCCACTGGAATATGAATCCTTACCTGCGCTTTTTTCCATCTGTGCATACTTTTATTTATTGCTTTCTAGCAAGCCCGAACACACACTTCCCCCCCCACCCACAAAACTTAACTTTACAGGACAATTTCTTGTTATCCCGTAGTGACTCATTGTACAATCACTTTGGAGTAAAGTCATCACCCCTGAAGGGCTTTGCTCTCTGTAATTCATATAATCGTATCTTGAAGTCAACTGAAGTTTTAGCCATTTGTCGTACGGTTGACCCGTGTCTTCGTCGCTCAACTTGAACCAGCTGTTCAGAGAGTTAGGAGTTAAGAGAGACCTTTTTCACGTGGAGGATGACTCCTAATATAGATGACAAGGGCATAGCGTTCTAACTTAACCTGCGCCTCCGGCAGGCTTTACTCATCTTGTTTTTCCCCCCCCATCTCCTCCATGTGTCACCGCTTCAGCAGTTCAACATCGTGACTTCTCTCAGTTCTGGAAGACATACCGTTTGAAGACAGCTGTTCAATACCGCGACCACAGATCAGCTGTAAATATTTTAGGGAGATAATTTTTAAAGGATTTAGTGCCAAATTTATTTCCTCTTAAGATGCATTGTTATCCAAATCACTAGAGAAGAGCTGCTTCATCTACTGCCAGTACTGCTGACCGAGGATTTGTTCAGCTGCCTCGGTCGGGCGTTACAGTAACAAGGGTTGCTCTCAAGTTTTTAGCTTCAGTTGGAATAGAGAGATCTCCCAACAGTTGTATTCAATCACCATATAAGAAGGTACAAATAAGTACGTTAGACCGTGTGAGTAACATCAGGTCTCATTTACAAATATCTTTTTTTTAATTCATTCATCATTTGGACGTTAAATGTTGCACACAGTCAGAAATTAAGCTGTTAAGCAGAAACATCCCTGTGCAAAGCATCAGAATATAAAAAAATATAGAAAACAATTACTCATTGGAGGGGTGACATCACTCAAATGGCCTCGGGGGGGCGTGGTAGTCCCCCCCCCCCCCCCCCCCCCCCCTATAGTTCAAGCTGGAGAAAAAGGTCATACTTGCCGCTCTGCTTCTCTGCGTGATCCTGACCAGGATAAACTACTACTGCAGATTTCTAGGTGGAAACAGTGCGAAGACGAGCCCAGAGAAACACAGAGAGCCTGGCAGGATGTCACCAGCGGTCTCTCATCTGTGCATATGAATGTATCATGAATGAGGCCCATTGAAGATTTATTGTCATTAATTAGCTGATGAAATGCCCATGCAATAACTTTTTATGAAATGTTAGTTACTAATGAACTGGATTTTGTAATTTCGGAGCCAATTCTTTTCTCTCCACAAAGTCAATATACAAGGTTTTGGTGTTGCACTTTAGGCCTACGGCGTGTTTTTATTTAATTTTTTTTTTCACATCTCTGACACGTGTCTGAGTGGAGTTAAGCTCTGTTTTATTGGTGAAAAGACCACAGCGGATTAAATATTTATCTCGTTGACGCTGGCTGAGGTCTAACTCGCGCCCGCATCTCTATGACTCTTATAATATTAATTTTCCCTCCACTTGTTTGTAGTCTGTGGGCAGCTAAGAGGAGCGCAGACAATGATGATAGCTTTATGATTTATGAGGCCAATGTTTGATGGCTCTATGGCAGAGATAAATGGGACTGTGGTTAGTCAGCCAATGAGCTGGTCCTCTCTCTCTCTGTGTGTGTGTGTGTGTGTGTGTGTGTGTGTCCACATTTCTGTACGGACGCATTCTCGGTCTCTCGCAGTCAAACATGACCCTTTCAGTGTAGCCATCATAAACTCCAAGACAGGAGCTCGTGATTGATTGCTTAGTGACAGTTATATGTCCTCTGTCATCAGTGAGCTGGTTATTTCCTGGTGATTGATTATTTTTATGCCGTCCAATGAATCAGAGAGGTCTGGCTGAGCGTTTCTGGTCATGAGACTGGCATAAGTTGTCTGTCCTTGAGGCAACTTTTGAGAAAACACAGTTTCATAGAAGCGTGCGGCATCGCTACCACTGCTTTTAAGGAGAAAGAACAAGAAAGTCTTTTTTCCGTCATGTAATGACTTTGTAACAGGGCTAAGTGCATTTTCTAACTTTGAGTTTGTTTTCTCTTGTCTGAACCCGTGGATGAATTGGTAAACTTGGCGTGTTTCCCTCCTCGGTTCTGTTTCTTTTCACACAGAGAAAAATCCAAGCGAACCAAAATGCATCACTGCAAGCCAAGTTTACTCCTCATCGCTCATTGGTCAGATGTGTCTGGGGCCGGAGCAAAAAACATAAACGCAGGAAGAAGGTCCTGTCTTCCCACATATCATAAACGCATCGGACTTTGTCGCGCTAGTTCAAGTCGGACCTCAATTCATTATCCGACTAGCTGTTTACAACTGTTGATCCATCCCAGCATGCAAAGCACACCTGGCCACTGAGCCGTTCAGCTCAAACGTCGAGGTCTGATCACGTTCCCATCACAAATGAACCGCTTCAGAGTTTGTTTGGAACCAGACCTTAAGGGTCCGCACCGAGGGGGAAAACAAACTAGAGTCCGATTCAACCCGATTTAAAAGTCTGAAAACACCCTGAAACCGTGGCGTGTTGATGCACTAATTAAGACTCTGCCTGTATCCTCGGAGCAAATCCTCGTCTAATGTACGAGGATGTAAGAGACTCTTGCAACTTCTGCTGTGAAATGAAGAGCTTGTCAGTGGGAAAAAAAAAAAAAAAGGACTCAAGAGGGTTCATCGTACCGCTTTAATTCACTGTCTGCACATGGCTGCAAAAAAACATCAGTTATGAAATTGAAAACGTCTTTTCAGATGAAGATTTTAACACTAAAACCTGTTTGTGTCTATAGTTCTTATGAGGTTAGGGTTAAATAAGAGTTATCTGACATGCACCAGTTAGAATGGCTGCTCCAGTCATTATGCAATTAACCAGATCTGCAGTACGCTATAAATGTTAGAAAAAAAAAAACACAAACAGAAGGCAGCTGAGAGACAGAAGTGAGATTATGTTGCTGCTTTGCATTGCTGGATGTTCAGTTTGTTTTCTGCCCTGCTACTCCTTCACTGTACACACATCTCTTCATTAGTTACAGCAGTAGTTGAAACCGTCATACAGGTTTTACTGCATTGTTGACGATAACAAATACCAGCGCCTTTTAATTCTCTCTTTTGCCCTCTCTGACCTGTCTCTCTCTGTGTGTGTTCCCGATAGAGCGGTCTTCAACAGAGTGGCAAATTTCACACCTGCTCCCCCCCGCTCCCCGCCCCCCCCAGATGTTAAATCACAGTCTTTGCAGCAGCGGTTTGTACACGGATGTCAATGATAAATCAGGTTACCATATGTAGCTATATTTTCATTCCCTCCTCCCATATTTTGCAGTATCTCATACACCCACAATGCCCGTGTATTGACCCAAACACACTATTTTTAGCAGCGCTGCCTTTTTTTTTTTTTTTTTTGGGTCGTTTCACCAGCATGAAACCTCGTAGTTAAACACCGACGAACACTATGAATGCGTTAACGACGGTCTGACCCAAAACGGATTAACGCACATTATGAAATTTGTCCCAACATAAATAGGCGACGGCTAACGGAGACTAATTGCATTGCCTACTTTGGGGGGGGGGACACTTCAAATGAGTCTTGTAATTTGATTGCATGCATTTGTGTTGCAGGCGTTCATCTAATAACTTTTTTTTTTTGTGTGTGTGTGTGTTGGAAAGATGCCACTCCACTTAACCTGGATTGGTATACTTGTAATGACTCAACAAGAAACAACAGACAGTGAAGTGAATCTCATTTACCCAGACATCGCCAGTAGACTTGCTTCATGGATCTCTTTAATTCAAATAGCCACCGTGTGTATATATATATATATACTATTAGTGTTGCACACGTTCTGTCATGGAGCTGGGAGTAGATGTTGCTTTGAGGTACAGTGCATTTGGCAAATTGATATTAATTGATTTAATTATCATTTACAGTATGAGTTTACACTCAAGGCGCTACACGTCGTAGGATTGTAATTTCGATTGAACAGTCGTCCCTGTGTACTACCACACACCAGCTGTGGAACACGCCTCGGTTCTGGTTTCTGGACATAAATGACAAGTAGTGCTTGGCGCTGCAGTGGTGCGTTTTTTTTTTTTTTTCCTCGGAGGGCTTAGTCACTCGCAGTTTCACTCGCCTCTCTTCTCTTCGCCTGTTTTATATTCCTGCCCGATTCTGTACAAATCTCTTTTGTCTTCCAGTAGTTGTCATGTCACAGCATTGTTTAAAATATTTTTTTTTTGATGAAAGAAAAGACTGTCATGACTTTTAAAGAAAAAAAGAAAAAAAGTAACTGGCTTTGTTTTTGTTTTGACAGTCGTTATCTTATCGATCATGTTTTAATTAAACCTCCGGGTAATAATGGCTATTTTCTACCGATCAATCTTGGCATTTTCACAGTTACACCAATTGGCCTCGGGGCCGTTCTCCGTTGTTTGTCCATGTGTCACAAGTGGTATCTCAGACACGCCTGACTGGACTTTGAAAGCACTTGGAGGAACGATGCACTTTCTCCATCGCATGTTGGGATTTACAAAAGCCCGCGGCCATAATAGGGGGGTTTAAAACATTTTCATACCATATGCATTGCTCTTTTCTCAGCAACTCCCTTCATGTAATCATTACTCCATAGAGCCACTTAGTAAAAGCAGACTTCCTACTTTTAAAAGCTGCTCTGTAGCAGTTAGTGTGAAGTGTTTCATTCAAGGGGCTAAAATCACAACTGATTGACCTTTTTTTGTATCCAGAGTTTCCCTGCTGTCCTAGACGTTCCGGTCTGCGGACCACTCGTTACGTGCCTGCTTTTCTTACATTTAATATCTTTCACTAAACTTTGAAAAGTATTGTAATTATAGGCAAGAATTTTGAATCATTTGTAGAGCTAGAATTACCAAGCCCAGTTGTGTCAGATCACAAGCAGCTTATGTTGTCTTGGATGCTTTTTTTTTTTTTTGGCATTCACCTTTTTTTTAGTTCACTGCAATGTCAGGGAGTTCTGATCAAAGACATGAACTCTAACTGAGAGCTCCAGTGTCTCCATCCAGATGATTCGAATAATTATGAGGGTTTTTTTTTTAAAAAAAAAAGGCTTATTTGGTTTCACAAACAGCCACCAGTTTCTCTCTCTGCTTTTAGCTACATTTCATGGTAGGGGACAAAAAACGAGAGCACATATGGTACATCAACCACGGAGATGACAACAAACAAAAGGTGGGAATGACAAAATGCTCAGGTTTCAGGCAGAAGGGGGCACGGTTTCATAGAGTTCAGACACTGAAGGATGGAAATTTTGGGGGTGGACAACCTAAAAATAAACATTACCTTGGTGATGGCAGATATGCATGTTCGTCTCTGCGCAGTATAACCAGTGAAATATTGGCTAAACAGAATATCGGTAGAACTCAGCGCGGCATAATTGCTTTTTTCTTTTAGAAAAGGAATCATATACAAGAATTATGTCGCTCCCCCGGGGATAGAGAAAACAGAGCATGCCACACACACACACATCCAAGGTGAAAAGTCATCTGACCTGCACCAGCTGGGTCTGGCAGTTCCTGGAGGGGTTGATGGAAACATATTTTGCTATGAAAAATGGGTGGCATTCCCCTTTAAGCTATTGAATCATCAACACTCGTTGCTGAATCACTGAGTTCCCATTCATGGGTAGCAAAATATAGCCGAGTAGAGTACCGCACTCAGTTACAGAAATGTAATTCAGTACCTCCGTGTATTGGATGTAGAAAAATCTTCCCTCAGCAGCTGGCGACTCTGATATGATGCTGCAAATTATACTGTTGAAAATGCACACACACACACACACACACACACACACACACACACACACACTCATATATAAGTTTGTGCAGCTATCCTTGTTAGGACATTGCATTGACGTTCATTCATTATGGACAGACCCTAAACCAAACCTTAACCAGGACCTTAGAAATGATGTTTTGCCTCATTAGGACCGGGTTCTGGTCCCCATGAGCGACTACTGGTGTTTATACCGGAAAAGATCTCTGTGAGGTAACAAATGCCCACACACACACACACACACACACACACACACACACACACACACACATACATACAGAGGTCCAAACACTTCCCCACACTGAACAAGGAAAGCTTTCTCTGCTATGTGAATGAGTAGCTATGGCTGAATGGTTGAGTGTGTCCTCTGTGTCTGTGAGGTCGACAGCCCAGGGAGGATTAGGAGGAAGCACATCAAATGAATGAGAAAGGAAGAAAGAAGAGAGGAGAGGAAAAAAAAAAAAAAAAAATCTGATGGCTCAGGAAAACCCGCTGCATTACACTTGCTTTTAGGGAATTATTTCTGCGGGGTCTGATAGAGGACATGCACGCACGCAAAATATCTTCAGGCTTAAATATCTCATTAAATCTACATCAATCTGATCAGCTTCGACCCCTCCACCCCCCCCCCCCCCCCCCTCCGTGTGTGTGTAGTTGTTGCTGGTGGTTCCTGTTTTTGTTTCTATTTCACCCCCCCCCCCCCCCCCCCATCCTCCTCTTCTGTCTCCCCCCTTTTGCACAGTGCACTTTCACGTTTATTTTTGTAGATGTGTTCCTGCATTATTCATTACTAACCGTGGTCTTGCCTTTGGCGTTGCCTCACGGGTGGCCTACATGCACAGGTTATAATCTTACCTTCTCACTTTGCAAAATGCTCATTTTTTTTTTTCCCCATTTTGTCTCTTGACACATTCTGGCGTACAGTTTCTATAGCTGCCAGTTGTGAAATCATGGTAAAGCTTTTATATAAGTGACAAAGGGTCTGTTGACGACCGCTCGCGGGACCCAGAGCGGCGGTGGCCAGAGCGGTTGGCGAGGGAAAGCAAGGGTGGGGCTAAGTTGTAAATGAAAGCTGTTTGAAAATAGTCGGTCTCCCAAACGCACGTCACCACTGCCAGGCCACAACATAGCTCCCCCGCTCCCTCTCCCTTACTGGTTTCCATATGTTCAGTTGGCACCACGCGTGTGACGCTCTCGCACAGCCTTTGCATGTAGAGGATTTAAAAATTCCCTCTCAACGTCAAACGTTTGGTAATTGGAATAATCAGTCGCTCCATCAGCCAGAATCCGTTTTGTGAAAGTGAAGTTGCGTGTGAAAATTGTGCACTCTGGTGTCGAAGGCCCACACTTCCTCCTCCTCCATTTTAATTATTTATTTTGACAAAACTAAAAATACAAACTAAAAACTTCACGTGTTGTTGGTTGGTTGGTCAGTCCACCACTTTGCTCCGTACTGAAATATACGGCTGTGCAATACGACCAAAATCTCATATCCAGATAATGATTCATATCACAATAAAGCACATTTTCTATATAGTTTATATGAAATGACCACATGGAAAGTCCTATTTCTTATTACATTTTGAATTATATACTCGACAAATAAAAGATAGGCTACTTACTCATATTTGATTATTTTTCTCCTTTTATGTAGAACCTTTCTGCAACTTTTCAGTTAAGCATCTAAAAAAATATAAAATATTAATGTATGTAATATTTTTTTGTCTTGGCTGGTCAGAGTCCTTCTACTTTTTGGAATTACCCCGTTCTGGGTTTCACATTCACTCTTCTCCATGTTTGTTTGTGTTGCCTTCATGCAGATTTCCTGCCCACATCCTTACTGTGCAGAAGAACTCAAAGTGTCCAAATGACAATAAAAACATCGCCGTAAAGAGTGTAATTTACAACACGATGAAATAAACGATAGAGCGTAATATGACACGATCGTCACATGATATATATCGTCATATCACACAGCCTTGCTGAAATATCTCAACAGTTATTACCTTTAGTTTTTTAGTGAAATGTCCTGACAACTATTAGCTAGATCGGCATGAAATTCGGTGCAGACGTCCGTGTTCCCCTCAGGATGAATTATAATGACTTTGTGATACTCTAACCTTTCATCTTTCTCATCTATCACCAGTTCAAAGTAACATTTTGTCCAAAAGCTGCTATTGGTCAGCTTCTTCGCTGAAGAATAAGAGCTGTTAGTTGTTAGAGAACATACTGGTCTGATCCCTACTGGTTGTGGTTGTGATGGTCCAGTTGGGGATAGGATTGATATTATATGACGATAGGTATCCTCTTAGCTTTATGTCATTCCCTGACATTTTCCACATCTGTATCTATATCTGCCGTTTGGACTAGCTGGCATTATAGAAAGTGCAGATACAACAATTTATTCATTGTTTGTTCAATCACAAAAAAAAAAGGTGTTTAGAATTTGTTTTGGCACAGAAAAAAACCTCTCAAACCATGCCCTCCACTTTGACATTTTTGCTGACCTTTAACTTTAGTACAGTTCAATCCCAACGGACGCTCTCTCTCTGCATTTGGCAGCCTCCCATAGTCGAGCATTTAGGAAAGCCATTGACAATAAAAGTAACCACTGTGCATTTGTTATTTCACACATTAACGCCGTCTCCTACCTCATTTAAGCGGATGTGGGTCAGGGGAAAAGAGTCAGACTGCAGTTCCTGCAGGGTGTTGAGCAGTAGATGTACCTTCATAACCACGTGTGCACATAAATCAGTGTTCTTAAACATGAGTTGTTAGTAAGTTGACATACAGCGTGCAAATATAGCCACCTGATGTTCTACACAGCAAAAAAAAGGACAGAAGGTAAAGAAAGACAGAGGGAGAGGAGTGTTATTAGTTTTACAGCTTGAATGCATTAAGCAAGCATTATTACTCACAGTCTACTGCACAGAACTCTCACTGCTTACATTATACTTTCCCTCCTGCTCCGTCCCTTTCTGACTATTAAACCAAAGAGACCTGCTCCCGGAAAAAACATCTTTTTTTTTTTAGGTTAGCTCACCTGTTCAGCACAAACTACAGTCAGCAAATATCTAGCCGTCGGTATACGCAGTCCATCGCCAGTCACACAACATTATGAATACAGTTTTGACGGGTCGTCATAGTGACATGAGTAATGTACACTCCGGAGGGCTGTGTCATCTGGAAAAAGTGATGACTCAGACTCAGATGTGTCCAAATAAGACATTCTAACAGGACAGACTAACAGATGGAGTTTTTTTTTTTTTATATATATATATATACAGCGCATGTATCTTCGGTTGCGGTTCACTACGTTGTTACTGTTTGCTCAGACACACTTAATATGTCGAGCCAGGATTCAAAGCTGATTGGTCTGTTTTATATTTGATTCAGGTCAGGACCTTCCTTGTCTGTGTTTACATGTGGTACCAGCGCAGGAAGAGTGAGCGCTAAACCCTCCAGGCCGCAGAGGATGCCGGCTAACCGAACCCATCTGTTGTATTTGTTAAGTGAACACTATGTTAAACTTGTTCACTTTGAGTCAGAGAGATATTTCAATGTGCTAGTTTCAGCGTCAGTTTACAAACCGGTGACTTGTTTTTTTTGGCTTCTTCCTGTCATATTAAATTAATCGTGTTTATAATTCTTTATTTCCCAGATTTATCAGTGTTACCAATGACGTTGACAAGAAACTAAAAGAAACAATGCAGTGATAAATAACCAGCTTGTAGATGCGAGTTTAAACAACTCTGTGCTTTTTAATATGATGATCTTAACACAACCCGCACACTTTAAAACAAGCCGCGTTTTCATGTTTATCTCTTAATTGACGCGTAACACAGTGATACAGCACAGAGCTCTCAATTATTTATCTGTGTGGAGTTGAGTTTGTCTGCGTCTGTGTGTGTGTGTGTGTGTGTGTGTGTTCATGCTTCATTACCAACTCATTCTTGCCTATAGTGTAACACACAGTCACTGCTCAAACACATGTCAGACTGAAGACTTTGCAATGAACACAGAGAGGTTAAAAAAAAAAAAAAACACTGACTACTAAATTCAAGGTATTTCTTGTAAAGTTCATGACCTGCGCTGAAAGCAAAACATGTCTCGCTGATGCCATTAATGGTAACATTCACACACACACATATATATATAAACACACACACATGCAGTTTTTGCCCACGGTCGCACCACGGGGTCGCGATGTATGTGATGGAGTCAGTCACACGAGAGTGACCTCTTTTAACGCAGCCGCTCTGTTTATTCCCTTTTCTAATGAGTGGTTGTGACTCATAATCTATACTGTGTACTAAAGCCGGAGGGTTAATCAGACTGATGGTGTGTCTGTGCGTTTTTTTTGTACAGTATTTGTAGCCCGTGTCAGACTGAGTTATGCAAAACGGCTCTCAGACATAATTTCCCTTGATTGGATGTCAATTATTTATGTGGTCTCTGTGTTCCCCTCTGGCAAGCAACATTTAGCCTTTTGTTAGAAATGTCAAGAGTTTGTCTTTAATATCGAGGTGCACCACTGGGTGTAATTTGTGCCGTTGTTATTGGTGTGACGGTATTTTAATAGTGCTGTGACGACAGTAGAACGTGAAACGGGAGCGAGGTTTGTTTGGTCAGCGGTCACATATGATTGTTGTTTGAGGTTTTTTGTCGTGCACACAGTTACGAGGTTCTGTCAGTAGGGTATCTATCTAATTAAAATCCATTGTTCAGTTTTTGATAGCATCCAATTCAGTTTCCTCTGTTTTTTTTTTTTTTTTTTTTTGCATACTAAACAAATCAGTCCACTCTGAGAATTATAGTAATTGGTTGCATTGCAGGCAGAGAATGTGTTAAAAACCAGTAACCAAAAAGTAATGAAATCAGGTAAAATGTAGTTATTTATAAAAAGGAATGTTGTCTTTGATTAGTCATGAAAAAAGCAACCTTTGCTAGTTTTCACGTTCTAATCGAGCAGCGTAATCAATTATTTTCCTACTTTGCCTTGTTGCGTTACATCGTGCGCAGTGTGACTGTGCACGTGCACGCACAATACTATGTTAATGCTGAAATAATTATAAGTCAGCTGTTCTTAAATGTTGTTACTGCCTCGCATTTAGTTTAAGACAAGCTGAAATTGAATCTCCTGTGGATCCTCGTGGGGGTTGGGTTGAAATGTTTCCCTCGCTGCCTTGTGCTCTGGCAAGATGCACAAAGCTGTCAACAGAGGCGTCAAAAGATGTTTTTTTGGAACGAGCAGGGAAAGCAGATGGGGAGGGGGAAAAGAAAGGATGCGGGTAGATCTCCTTCTTCCGTCGTTTTCTAAATAGGAATCCGTGGCATCTTCTCGCTTTGTGTCGGTGTTGTTCGTCCAACCTGAGAGGACATTTCAAAACTCCGTGACTTTTAATTTAGCATTTGTAACTGCAATATCTGTTTCCAATTCATTTTTTCTTTCTCAGTTGTGCTTTTAGTTGAGCTTCTTCCATTTCCAATTGGTATTTCTCATTGAATGCTGCTGCTGCTGCTGCTGGAGCTAATAGAGCTGCTCGTTGTGTTTCCACACTCATACGTGCAGAGGAGGCAGATGATAGCGTTGTCCTCTGAAAACCTTTGGACTTGTTTAACCTTTCAGATGTCACAGAAACACTTTCCTCTGGTCTTATAAATGATTATCTATCCACTTGATGTGCATTTATCCATATCTCCACATCTTTTAAAAACTGTAAAATGCATTATCTTCATCATACCATGTCACAAGATCATCTTCTCTCTCCTCAGAGGATAGTATCATACAGACTAAATCATGTGTATCCGTAAAATCACTTAGAGCACATTTGAATGATTCGACTCGGTCGATCACATTCCCAATGTCTTTGTCAGTGATTTTATTTCATTCTTTTAGCATGTGCACACTCCCAGTTTACCTCTGTGTGTTCCAAGTAGCGCATTGAAATGTGCCTCTGCAGCAGCGCTGCAGCAGTCTCAGCAGGAGGTGCTTCTTCCTCCATTTTCAAAAGTTCAAAAGTTTAAGGCTTTATAACGTTCTAAATTAGGAACACAATCCAAAGATGACTTTTGCATTTCTATGTTTCATTTGCATACATTAACTCACAGTATCCACTTTGATTTAATTCATCATGTGGCGGCTCACTTTTTCCTCCATCAGCACTTCGTCTGATCCAACAAACTTCTTTTAGAAGCATAACTCAATCCTTTCCAACCAATAATGTCCATATAATCCTTCAGATTCAGCCATTTTTTTGACAATTGTAGAATTAGATTCTGGCGGTGGCTGTGTAGGATTGTTTCTGACTTGTGTGATCCAAACATTTCCAAAAACTCCAGAGCGTTTTAAAGTTCAAAAGTCAAAATTTATTGGGGGAGGAGAAAAAAAAAAAAGATGGAAGTAATCATTTCCAAAATTCATAACATCTTTTTATCTAACGAAATCTTCTGCTTCAATCCATATTTGTTGGCGTTTAGCCTTTCAAAAACAACATCTTCACTCTGGTCAAGAAACTATTTGCTCTCCTGCTTTCCACACACGCACACAACTGTATTAAAGGTATATTAAATACAAATATAACAAAAATAAACAATACTTTAATCATTCAAACCACATAGCGTATGCATGCAAACAGTATAACTAAATTAATTACATCTACATATTTACATAATCACAATAACAAAAAAAAATCTATCTTGGCTGTAACAGCTGAAAAAGGAGAAAGAAACATCTGACACTAACACACACACAGAAAACATGATAAAAAAACATGCATTCGTGTTTTTAATCCTTCATTTACTTTGCTGTGGTGCTTTGTTGTTCAAAGGTTGTTTTTTTATTTTTTATTATTTCATTACGACTCTGACTTCATTCCAGTGTTGCACCAGTATTGCGTTCATGTCACATTTTGACATTAACAGGGCAGCTTTGATCACATGCCTTTATTCATATGACGGAGGGTTTATCCCGCCGCATTTCTCACAAAGATTTATCAACCCGTGGAAGGTTTGCTGAACATGCACGCTTGTCTTCACATTCACACAGCAACTCCCATTTATAGCCCTCTGCTATTGGCAGCTGAGCAGCTCCATTGGACTGACTAGATGTTAATTCCCCAGCGACACCTTTTGCAGTTACACTGGGAGTTTAAACGAGAGCGAGTCGTTCACTTCTTCCTCAACAGCTTCCCCCAGTATGTGACTTTCATCCTAATCCCTAAATTCAGTTTTCAAAAGTGAAAGCCTTTTGGCAGCCAACAAGCTCAAAAGCCATCAGCTGTCACGCCATCTGCATAATGATGCTGAAGTTTGTTGCAGTCATCCATCACAGTAATGGCATCATCTGGCCTTTCTGTTTCACCTGATGAAACCTGATATATGTCATAGTTTTCAAAGAGAATTTTAAAAAATGCAGTCAGTAATTTGTGGTGCTTCAGAATTTGTTTTTTTATCGATTGATTGAAGGATAAGAGCCAAAGTCACTAGTATCTCCTAGAGAGATTTGATGGCAGAAGCATCTGGAACGGTTAAACGACAAAATGAAGAACAATCAGCGATCGCTCCGTGAGATACCTCAGTCAATAATAACTGTCAGTGGCACTGGGAGGTCACTGAGAGAGGTTTTGTAAAAATTAAAGGATGTTTACTCTTGCCAACTTACCCTGTCATTCATCATTAATTGTAACCAAAGGCTGCTGTTTGTTTACTTGAGCACCCCCCCCCCCTCCACTTGCTAGCTCAATAACACTGTCTGTTAGGAAAGTTTTTCAAGGTGACAGAGCGCAACGAGACACCATAAACAAAGAATCAGAGCCACACAACTGATCCATTAGAAATACCTTGAATAACCCCAAACCTGATGATGTGGATCTGCTCGGGACACCCTTTATAGTCACAGAAAGATTTCTTGCAGTTATTAGATGGTGACAGATTTTTACTCTGAATCATCTGTGGAGATTTGAGCGTAGCCTTGGAGCACTTTTTTTTTTGTTTTAGCATTTTAACATAAAAGGCCTAACTAATACTCTTGAGATTCCTGTTTCTATGGTTCTCTGCAACTTTGTAAAGAAAAAAACTTAAAAAAGAACATAACTGGGTACATTTGAGGGAGATAAAGATAATACTTCAGGGATGAATGAAATACTGTAAGCCTTCCTTCACCAAATTATACAGCACTGTCAAAAATACAGTCAGACAGAAGAGTGTAACATTGATTGCATTTTTGCAAAGTATGCAGCATTAAATAATAAGGTTTCAGCAAGATTTTATTTTATTTAGTTACTTTTTCAACCTTACATAAAACGTGACAAAGGAGGCCTAACCATAGTCTGAACTGAGAACGGAGATGTTTTAAAGATGAAACCATTGATGAACTGGTGTTGCAGTGCTGTTTTTTTTAATGGTAGCAACAGCATCTCTCCTTAACTGAACTGAAAGGAAGGAACACAGATCGTTGAACACTGTTTTGGATTTTTAGCCTTCGGGAAACGTGACGTCAGAAAATGCAAGTGAACTTTTTCTCACTCTCTGAAAACATGGGTTATTTGCACAGTGTTGGAAAATTTGGATTAGCTTAGGGCAGGCTCCGTTAACAGCAGTTGGCACTACACGCAAACTGTTTTTGTTTTAAGGTTTCACAAACGAAGAAGCTGCATGATGTGCAAAGCTCGTTTAGGAATCAGCATCCTAAGGTATTTTTGTTCCCCCGATTCATCGACATTAAATCGCTTACCAGTTGTTGTCTTTTAATCTATCACGACTGACATCTGCCACCGTGTTTGGCTGCTCATGTGGAACCGCAGCGTTAGTTACTAAGAATGCAGAGTCTGTGCAAAAACCACTGAATCAGGGGCTGTTTTCAATAAGATTTGCAGCTGCTGTGGATTTTGTAACAGTCTTAGCATCTCAGTGAAAATGACTGTCAGGATAAACCACATAATGCTGATTCCTCGCTACTGCTGGGAGCCAGGCAAGGTTCATTTCTGGGATACGGGTTATCCCCATCCATTTCAGCAAAATAGAGCTGTCTAATGCAGTATTATAATGTGATTCCACTTTTGTTACAAGTGTGGAGTAGACGAGACAGAATCCCCAGAGCAGATCGTAGAGGTGGTTGAATGTGCTTAGACTCAAATTGATGTATTCACTACTGCTAAATTAGTAGTAACATACACTCTTGCCCTAGAGACTAGGCAGCTTTTTAAGTGCTGGCGTAGCCTCCTAGGGAGAAAACAAAAAGGTGAGTCATGGCAACTCGCAGCTTACTTGTGTCACAAATCTTTCACTGTATTAACAAAATCCTACCAAAGCTCCTGTAAGATGCTCCGGTTTCAGTGCTCGCTTGTTTTGTTTGCACAAAGATGCTGCCTTAAGCTCACATCCAGCCATAAAACTGAACAATTTTTTTTTTTTTTTTTTTTTAAATGAACTTGGTACATGCTGTGTGGGGCTAGTAAATGTAAGAAGACTATGCCAAGGACAATCCACATTGATTCATGTTTTGGATACACCGAGTCCCTCCGAGGCCGTATATTTAAAAGTCAGTGTTATCTATATTACATCAGTGCTGGGACTCGTGAGCCAGCTACGAGCTTAGATATATTAGTGTAAACTTGAAGAGTGCAAGTGAGGATTTGAGAGTTTTAGTAGGGTAGTGTGTGTGTGTTTGATTTTTGGCTTATATTCAGTAACATGGAGCTTCTTGCAGGCTTGTAAACACTAGAAAGAACACATGTCCATATATGGATTTTTGGGAAATGTGTGCGTCACAGTTTAAATACAGTGTTTAACTATGATTTTATATGGATGTTTTGACCTCTGGTATTTGTATAGACCCACAGTATTTAGACACCTGCTGAAATATCTACATTTAAGACCATATATTCGCTGTAACAGGCACATGTTGCATGGGAAAAATAAGTAAATTGAGGCTAACTTTGAGGAAGGTGACTCTTGTGCAAGAAATCCTTGTGGTGGCTCCGAGAGGTGTTTACTACCTCAGTGGATGTCTTGAATACAGATGATGGAGATACACACACACACACACACACACACACACACACACACACACACACACACACACACATGCACAGAGGGTTAGAAGATGCTGTTGACAGGGAGTGTCTTTTTCCTACCAAGTTGCCCATATGCCCAAGCGGATACCATATGGTCTGCGACACTCCGCCCCACAAGCCTTTTCTTTAAAGGGACAAGCCGACTCGCTGCTCTGTACTGTCAGAGTATCAGCTATAAGTTAAATAATCTTAAAGAAATTCATTTGTTTGAGTAGGATTATGATTTTTCTGGGGTTTTTTTTTTTTTTGTTGGCTATACTGTATATGCTAATACAGGCACATGATCTTCCATAGTTCATGAATGTTTCCTGGTGTCAGCATCAAATGTGCTACTGATGCAACTCTCATAAACGCCTGAACATTCTGCTCTTTTCTCCGTTTGTCACCGTTGAAGGGCAGAGTGTTTTTTTGAGAGTGAGACAAGAAGTGATTTTAATTTATTTAGAAGCCTGCCACTCAGGTTCGGTCGGCGCTAAATCTTGCTTCTGTCACCTCCCGTGTTTATTTTTTTTTTTTTTGTTTTCAAGATACCCCTCCGTCCTTGTGCCTGTAACAGTCGAATCGCAGTCGCTAATGTGATTGGACAATGGGACAGCATCTGCTCCCTTTTTCCCATGCCTCTAAGGATATCTCGGCTGTTTACTTGCCTCTCTCTTGTTTTCAATGCTGTTCTGTTGTGGTATTGCTGTATTTGGTGCTGGTTAGTGTCAAGCTGTCCGAGGCGGAGGTCAGGAGGTCGTTGGCCAGTGGTTTTTTTTTTTTTTTTTTTTTAAATTTTATTTTTTTTTAGCAATGCCATTTTGATCCGTGATGTCTTACTGACAGCCTGCTCAGATTCTTGGCCTTGTTTCTTTGAGTCGCTGCTTCGGGTTGAATCTGTGGAATGTCCTCAGAAAAGTCACATGTCATCTCCTTTTAAGAAATCGTACACTCTGTGCATGACACGCAGCCTTATTCCAGCACTACAGTTAAAAGCAGGGTGTTCTACTCCCCCAAAACATTTCTAGATGAAGGATTAAATGCAATCAACTCAAATATCTATATTTATTTTTTTACATTTTAGTCAGTAACATTTATTTTTAAGATATTAACATATGATGTTTATATTGCATGTCCAGAACACATCACATCAACAATATATTAATGATCCACTGTGTGTTTTTTTTTTTTTCCTGTAGGCGAGGTGTGTGTGGCGTTTGTGGACTGGCAGATAAAACAGCTTTCCCCTTGACTACTCAGTGGAACGGTGAGTTCAGAGCTGGCACTCACACTCAATGTGACTTACAAGCGGAACAGCGGGATTTCTAGATGACCAGCGTTTCAGACGAGTTGTGCGGATGGATATATTTGTGGGACTGTTATTGCGAAAGAGAGAGAGAGAGAGAACTAAAACAAAAAGCACAGTTACCGGGGTTTTGGCTGTAGCTTTTTTTGTACAATCCTCATTTGGCAGCGGGACAAGCCCGTTCCTGGATGTGCTCTTTCATCAGCGGAAACTAATCACTCCAACAGAAAAGCTATTGATATTTCTCATGTGAAACAAGTGTTACACGCAAAGTCGGGAGGGCGCTGACTACACGGCTCTTTCAAACCTGGAGTTATTCCAGTGACCGGTGGCCAATCGAGGGGGTAACGTTACCAGTCGTTCGGAGGGTTCGTGTTCAGTGCGAGCCAGAGTTCACAAACACCGGTGTAACTTATATACGCACCTTGATCCGACGCCACATCACCCCTCCTGCTGTTCAGCTTTACAAAGGGTACAGTTTTTTGTCCTTTTTTTTTTTTTGGTCTTTGTTCTGTGAGGTCTCTGAGGAGTTCATTTCATATCTCTGCTCCAGCACGGCTATTTTTAGACCGGCTCGAATATCAGGGGATCCTGGGCTCTTCCTCCATCCCTTTTTTGTCTCTTTTTGCTTTTGAATCCCAAAACCTTTTTTTTTCTCTGCTGTGTAGGGATGATTAATTATATGGAATGGGAATCCATTTATGTACTTACAGTATATACCCGTGTCCCTTTTTGTCCCTAGTCTTTTCATGTGACGGTGACTCATTCACTCAAGGAATTACTTGATATTGTTTTAAGTGCCACTCCACCAATTTTACACACAACAATCAGTTTACTCACTACTGGGAGTACTACTCAGCCTGAAACAACGTTTGTTTTTTTAAAGTCTCTTCTGCGGCTCTGGAAGAGCTGAGAAAATAATCCCGGTGATGTCATCGTGATGTCATCAAGGGTTTTTCAGCTCAGGCTTGAGATTAAAAAATGTAAAGACTTCGATACAAACTGTGATTGTATAGTCTGTAAAACATGGGCGTTTACCAGTTTGGGAGGATATCAGGGAAAACTGCATTGTGGGAATTGTAGGATCAAGTGTTTTCTTTGTATCAACTTTGACCATTTCTCTTTTTCACAAGTCCGCCAACTTTATGGAAGTTGAAATACTAAATAGCCTTTTTTTTCTTTTTCAATATTTAACGTTTTTTTTACAGCTGATAGCTCAGACTCAGGTGGTGTTATTGATAAGAGAAGACATTTACCACCCTCCTCGCACTCCATTTAAATAGTCTCCATTTTCCTGCTGAGTGCTCGGGGGAAGGAGCTGTCAGGTAGAGGAAGAGGTCCGCCTTGAGAAGATTGTGACCACCGCCTGTCGCTTCGCGGGGGCTATACCCAGCAGCGCTCAGGTGATGGCACCACGCTGTCTACAGAAGATTTTTTTTTTTTTTTCTCCGCTAGGGTAAAGGTGGGAGGGGAGAAAGTAAAAACACCTGAAACATAGTTGTCAGCTCTGCCTGTCTCCGTCTCGCCTCCCTCATCCTGCCTGTAGAGAGCAGACACTTTGAAACCACAGACAGTATGAGCAGTATTAGCTTCTGTATCAGCCCCAAACACACACACACACACACACACACACACACAACACATATTTTGCTTTCAGTGATGTAATCACATATTTGTTTGCTTGCATCGTCAAACTGCAAAATGGCTTTTGCATGCAAACAAGCGCGCCAAACCTGCTGTTAATTTCCATTATTTGTAATGCTGAATTTTTAGCAGATGCCCCGTTCACCGTGTGTGCATTTGTGTGTGTTTATGGCAGCGACGTTCCTGCAGCCCGTGTGGTTGAAAACACAACCCGTGGCATCTTGCCCTCCTGCTTCCACCTCTCCTCCATTATTCTAATGAACATTTAGTGCAGCGTTGGCAAGATAGCCAACACTGGCCCAGCCAGACCGCGCCGCGCTGCAGCAGGGGAGCACAGAAAGACCAGCCTTCGACAAGCTCGTGGCACTACAGGTGTAAAAAAAAAAAAAAAATTTTTTTATACAATTCACTGAGTTGAAGATAGTGTTTGGATTTGTTTTTGTGGATTTTGTGGATTACTTTAAAACAAGAGCACAAGGTTGAAAGGATTATAGGGTTGTAGGGTGGAAGAAATCTGCAATAAATGCCACTTTGAATACCTGGAACAAGGAAAATCTGCAGAGGAAAACCGAAGAACAGCTTTTCAATCCCTGGAAAAACTGTCGAAGTGAAATATTCAAAGCATCCGCCTTAGAAACAACAGCTATCAGTAATAACATTTGTCTTGGTGGCGTTGTTGCAGATGTATATTGATGGATATGACATATTACATGATACAGTGTCAAGTCTTCACTGAGTGATGGAAGAAGGAAGCTGCGTACAATAATAACACACCTTATCATTAATTTTTTTCTTGTTGTTGCTGCAGAAGTGGCTGCCTCAGATGATTTAATCTTTATACCACAGGGAACTAGGCCAGCCATATTTCATTGGTGTCATGAGCAACACAGTGTTTTTCTTGTGCGTGTAAGCAGAGCGCCAATGAAACGGGAACTGCTTGACGGATGACCTTTGGTCCATCAGCTAGGGGTTAGAATTCAGTGTCGCGGTGTCATCTGGCCGCCAAAAGGACTGAATAATGTTTTAAAGCCAAGAGGAGGTCTGCTGTGACAAGTCGCTATCTGAAACACACACACACACACACATTGACACAAACACATGTAAGATTTCAAAACAAAATTAAAGCAGAATCGTTTTAAAATACTGCACATACATTCTCAGCTTATGTATTTTAACCCTCTGGTCAGTAATGCGGAGGTTGTGATAGAATTGTGATATCAAACCCTCTCGAGTGACCCACATTAGTGAGAAACCACTGAAGCTGCTGCTCGCATTGCGCAGCATTTAAACGATTAAACTAACAGCAAAAAAACATCATTGCCCTCTGCTTCATAATTTTTCAAATATTTTCCAATTTATAATTTCCTGCAAGTCCACTCCAAAGAGGCTCATCTGGCATCGGCCAGATGTAACAGATGTCCGTGTGTTTTTACAATCAGGGAGCAAGTGCGGTTTCGACTGTCCAGCCAGCTCTTACAATTGATCAGCTCTGGAGGTTAAAAGAAAGATGTTTTTTTTTTTTACGTTTTGGGCTGATCTGATGCCCTCACCCAGGAATAGTTTGCAAAGGAACGCAACAGCAGATCAAGCTGAGAATCCAGGCAAAGAGAAAGAAAATGTCCGAGAGGTCAATGGTAAAGCAAAGATGTAATGGTATTTGCTTTATTGGTAGAAATGAGACATGAATGCATTGATTTGGCTTGTGTTCAACAGTCAGTTCCTTCTAACATCTATACTCTTTTCTCATTTTCTTCATTAATCATTTTCCACTAATGTTGCTTTTGGAAAGTTCTTGATTATGGCTATTTTCTGTAGATGTGGTATAATGAGAAACATCAGCATTCTAAAATATCTTAAAATAATAAACTTTAGGTTATGTTTTAGTAGGATTGCGTTCCTGTATTTTGGCTTCTTCCTCCTCAGACCTTCGACGGCATATGTTCTGTACCATCCAGCAGTCAGAGCGGTTCACAGCATTATTAGCATGTAATTATAAGTGAAGAATCCATATGGAGAATACCTGCGTTCTTTCACACTCGGCACCCACACCCCGTCGCTCTGTTTCACACTCTTTCTCACACTTCTCTCTCTTTTTTTTTAGCCGCGCTAGCTGTCATACAAAAAGAACATTATACACGGAACACCACTGGTTTCCATCCAACCATCCGTCCCCGTGACCAGACAGGAGACGGGCGGATCCGATATCAAAGCCCACATTTGTTTTGGAACCTGGACGTGTAGGAGTGGTGACCAGATGCAAAAACAATGTAGTCATTCAGGCGAAGCCGTAATAGAGGCTGCTATCGCTGATGGTGTAGATTCGACCCAGCAGAGAGTCGGTCTGCTTACTGTCTCGGTGACATCTGTTTTACACTGTACAAACTGCAGATGGGACTCGCCGCATCTGGAACACTGATCCAACTTCATATTACTACAGCGACAGTGTTGTGTTTACATATTTTTACCGTAACATCACTTCTGTGTACTTCTCGGAGAAGCGATGACCGTAGGTGTTATTATTAAGCGCTGACACACTGTGTATATAGTCGGTGTGGATATAATGACACACTTGTGGCATTTAGATTATGTGACAAGCACAGAGTCCAGTAGGATGATACTGTTATCAATAGATGATAGTTTGAAAATCTGTCACAGTTTATAATCACAGACATTCATTTAGCATTAACACATAACATACTTTTTATAGGGATTACATAAACGTGGTTATAAAAGTGTTGTGACTAGAGCTGAGACAGTTTATTAAGTGATTAGTCAATCAACAGAATATGTATTGCCAACTATCTTGATAAACAGTTAATCATTGCAGTAATTTTTCAAGCAAAGATGCCCAATTATTTTATGGTTCCACTTTCTGAAATGTGAAGATTTGCTGCTAATGCTTCTCTTATATTATAGTTAATGGAATATATTTGGTTTGGGGTTCAAAAAGCTACTGTAGATATTTAAATGTGTCTGTTTGTGACATTTGATAGACCATTTAATTGATAAATCAAGAAAATAACCTGATGATTAATAGATACTGTAATTTAAATAGTCGTGACAGTACTGAGCAGGGAATTTTACATTTGGAAAATAAAGTTGTGAGTGCTCTCTGGTGCACAAACTATGTAATGGATCCTTTTTTTTTTCATACATATCTTTCTAACATTTCTGTCCTACAATATCTGCCAATAGAGATATATCCTTATTGGTGTATGTAATAAACTAAAAATTGGCCAGTAATATCAGCCATATGGATGTACAATCAGTGCGGCTCTAGTGTTCAGTGTGTTTTATTGTGGGTGGGTGGAAAAAAAAAAAAAAAAAAAAAGATTCCCACAAGAATCACGATTCTTATCTTTTAAGACTCTGAATTGATTCACAAGCGCCAGAAATCTATTTTTGTTGTAATATTAGTCGACAAAGAAAAAAAGGTGTGGTGTCCAGATATTACAACACACTCGTGTATCAGACGCACACGCCGCGACCTCCACGTGCAAGCTCAGACCCGAGCTCGAGCACACGTCCATTTACACACACATCACATACTGACGTTTAACAGAACGTGCTATTGCCAATTAACACCAGCTCGGTAAGATGATTACAGATGAGTCTTACCTCAAATCAGCCCCGATCTGACAACCAATCCATACAACAATTACACACAGGCACACAGATAAAACAGCAAAGGGCTACTTATGAAAGCACCCCACAGTAATAATAATCCATCACGCACGTCTACATAAGTTATCCTCGTTATAAGCGTTATTGTCAGCAGATGATTAAAAGTCTAGACTCTCCTCGGGGAGATGAGTGCACACACACATAGCTGCACGCACACACGTTGGTGCACTGGAATTCAAATATTATCACCGCACAACAGCAAACCGCCTCTCGAATAACACAGGCCACATAACAGATGGAGAAATATTATAATACCTTTACACACACAGATAAAAACATACCATGGTGGTCAGCTGTCTGTCTGGCTCACTGGAGAACATTTAGCAGCAACTGCTGTTATGTAGCGGGCACTGCCAGAGTTTGATTCACTGTTCTCTTTTTATATCATCAACTGCTGTATGAGAAGAAATATTAGGCTTAAGTTATGATCATTTTTTGGTTCTCTGACCAGACAAGCAACATAGAGAAAAAAAAAAAAAAAGTGTGTGCTTGAAATATGCCGAATACACCTGGAATGCAGCCTCTCTCTTTTTATAAAACATCTGGAACTCCTGCTTGTTTGAAGCAAATAAATATCTGGTTTCCATGAAGTGAACCCAAAAATACACAAGACACAAATTCACACAAAGGAAGCTCAGCCAAATGTTGCTAAATGACTACATAGTTTTCGCTGTGGTAGGTAGCCAGGCCCTTTTCTGTAGGTTGCTTTTGTTTCTAAAAATATGAATGTTAAATTAATTTTAAAAAAAAAGCCATTCAGCAGGAACAATGGCTCCCAGACAACTGAGGTAGCTTTATTTACACACATGCTTGTACTTTGCCCTCCTACTCAGCTAACATACCGAGTCAAATCAGATTGTTTTGGTCTAAACCAATTTTCCTTACAATCTCTCCACTGTAGCTACCATTACTAAAAACCCCTTAAAGCCTAACAGGAGAGAAAGGCTGCGATTTGATCTTCTTCACCTTGATCAGATTACACATTGGAATTAGTATAATTACGGCTGTCGCTGATTAATGGGCAAGCTATAATTAGCACTCTGGATTTAGGGAAACTGTGTGTGTGTGTGTGTGTGTGTGATGGAGACAAAGAGGATGAAGAAAGAACGGTTGTGCATTTGTCGAGGTGTGTGTGCGCGCTACACGTGCGTCCTCATGTTCGTGCGTGTAGACGGCTGTTTAACGGCAGTAGAGAAGAATTAGTGGAATTGTTTTTTTTAAAAAAGGGAATCAGCTTAAGCCTTGAAAATAATAGTACTTAAATCATTCCTCAGAGTCGGCGTGCGTTCACCTGGCATGAAAACATCAGAGGAGACACAACGGTTGCACACAGCGGAGCAAAAGAGCTGGAAAACCCATCTTCCACTCAACCGGAATTCGATCCTTTCATAAACTTTATGCAAATGACACACAGGGGAGCGTAAGTCACATAAGTTTTCATCAGTATGCAATAACTTCATTCTTAATCTTATTAACCGTTCAGGCCAACCTACTGAATCAATCATCATCGTTCTTTACAATCATCTGCACGGACGCCGTCTCTAACCTAATCATACTCTATAGACAAGGGTTTATTTATTGAACATCACAATACCCCTGTGGGTACTGGTGAGTGGATAAGAGTCAGTCTAAAGCAGAGAAAATGTTTGAAACCTGACTTTAAAGCAGCTCTTTGCAGCTTAATAACTAAATTCTGCTTCTTCATGTTTAGTTTTTTACTCTGAAAAACAGTTAGCAGAAAGCCACCAGATGATCTGAGAGGTCAAGATGGTTTGTATGGTAAAAGCTATATTTGTAGACTACAATACAACAATATTATAATCTCCATGGTATGATGACACTGGAAGCCAGAGCAGAGAATTTGTGTGATGTGTTTAGCTTTTCTTAATCTTTGTTAGTAGCATAACTGCAGGATTGAGAAACAACTGAAGTTGCAGCTGAGAGTTTTTCTGGAGAGAGAGACCTAATAAAAGTCGTGCAGGAATCACAGGATTTATGTCAAAGGGAGACACAGAGAAACTTGTCTCTCCTTCTGTTTTTTAAGATGCCAGTCAACACACTTTGATGTTGACCTAATGTGGTTATAATATAGATCTAAATATAGATCTGAGTACATGATTACACACAGAATTATAACTTTTTTTGCTTTTCAAAGACCAAGCATCAGGTTTAGAGAAACGTCCCCAATCTCTCTTCTTCTGCTCCAAAAAAACTGTTTAGTCTGTATTTAGTGGAAGGAAGTTCAGGAACATTTAATCAATGGTCTGTAGTTGCTCAGTTACAGAGCAAGATAAATCTGTGTGTCGTCTGCATTACTGAAAAAGGGGTGACTGTAAAAAAGCACTGAAGAAGAACTGATTTTCATTTATACTTTATGTTAACATCAGTTACAGTTTTTTCCCAGTATCTATCAGTCATACTGTATGATTAATAGCTATAAACATTTACTGTTTGGCACCTGTCCTGACTTGGATTGACGTGAAAGGACAGGGTTTTGCAGGGACATGCTGTGCATATTTCACTGCATAAGTACAAATTTCCATCACGTACCGTTCCTTTTGTATTTTCCCAAATGCCTGCATCATCTCTGATTGTCGGATGTGTTGGGCTCGTCGGTCGTGTTTGACAACATGCTCACCCTTGTAACAGATTGTAGATGATTGATTTTTTTAGGGTGGGAATATGTTTTTCCATTCCTTTTGCATGCAAATCTTACTCATATTGTCATCAAGATTTGCTGGCTCTCCCTGATACAAACTTACTTTTCTGCCAAATGGCAGCAATAACAGTCTCTTGAGCAACCAACTTGTTTACATCTGTTTATCCCCATCCAACCTGTGGTGGAGTGCACGCAGACCCTGGTATACCTCATTACAGCTGAACCACAGGCTGTAATGAGGTACACCGTCCCAACATTTCTCCATTTTCTGTGTAGGAGCAGCTGAGTTTGACACTAAAATGAGAACAGCTGGTCCACCTTAAAGGCCAGTCCACCTTAAGTGAGCCTGGCTAGGTTAGGCTAACCCATTCAGCAGTTGGGGAAACAACAGACAAGACTTTTCTTGGTCTTGAGAAGCTGCAGCATTTATGAACTGACACACTGTAGCCTGTACTGTACATTTAACTAACTTATTGCTAACCTTTTCCTCCGCTCTACTACTCACTCTCTCACACTCGCTCAATTACACACTCGTTACGCACGGCCCTATTTCTTAAAGGAGCTACACTACCAAAAGTTTCCCAGGCAACGACACAGAGGCTCCCAAACGCTACTGATTTCTGAACGAATGTATATTTGCTGTTACTTTTGGCATATATGAAAAAGATTTTTTTCAGTTTTGCGTGGGTTGTCGTTGGCCTGGTGGCCCACCAGGCCTGTTCAATTATCAGATATCTTCACTTAACACTTCAATGAATCACAGAGTACCCTCCAGCCTCGCTGAGGGAGCAGTCAGTATAAACAAGACGGATAGTATGGAGCGGGTTGCAGAGAAGAAGATATAGGGGAGATGATAAGACATTGAACTGCAGGATTTCAAATATTTATAGATGTGGAATGTATATCAGACATTTTGCATGCATGAGCTATTTGTGTGCACTCCAGGTTTTCAACAAGCTTAGCATCCCCGACCACCAAATTGCAAACCTCTGTCAGTGAGCAAGTACCCCCCTCTCTCTGTTTCTCTTTCACACACACACAACATTGTGTACCACATTTATAAATATAAAATATTGGGCTGTACTAACATGCATAATGCATGTTTATTGTTTTTTTTCATGGAAATTTTGCTCTGGCCTTTTCTTGAAGTTTGTATTCAACATAATACCTTATTATCTAATGAAATGTAGTGAAATGAATGTATATCTGACAGGTAATATCAGACGCTGACTTCAACAATCATGTAAAAAATGAAATACTTCGATTTTGCCACCTTAGATTCAGATTGGCAGGAAAAACCACAACCTCGCTCCAAAGCAGATTGTTCTCCGTAGGTGATGTTGAAACACACAGCGCCTCAAACCACATGATTTACTGTCCCCCCACTGTCATTCTCTTCCTGTCTTTTCACTCTCACAGACACACACACACACACTACCTACTTCTATGACGGCCCCGTTAGTGTTGGGAAAACAGATTTACTTAGACGATGAATTCATCAGGGTGGATATTTTATTCTGTATAACATCCAGCTAGTTTTCCAAGCTGTTTTGTAGGTAAAATTAGTGTCAGTTATCTTCATTGCCATCAGTAGGTGAAACGGTCTGCATTTCATTTGTGGGGGGGGGGAAAAAAGTATAATTGAAACAATTGAAATCCATTTATTTCACTGTAATTGCCAGTTAATGACTTTAAATCTGTCCTATAGCTAACGCAGCCGAGTGAAATGATGGAGATAAAGAATCACGGCCTAAAGTCTCACAAAGGGAGATTGTGTGGAAATACACTTGTAGGTCAGAGATATGACACCAGTGAGTGAAACTAAATGAATGTGAATGTTTGGATAAAATAAAAAAAAAAAGTTTTGTTTTCTTACTTATATTTTTATTTTTTGAACATGTTCGAAATCTAAATCTATTTAAGAATAATACGTTGTTGTTTTAACAGTCTGTGCTGGGAGTGCTACAAGTGAAGGCCTGTGTGTGTGTGTGTGTGTGTGTGTGTGTGTGTGTGTGTGTGTGTGTGTGTGTGTTTTATTGGATCCATTGAGTGAATAACATTTATGAACTGTTTTCTCCCTGCGGCAGTGGGAACTTTCAACATGATTGCGTCATGGCATGAGTTTGCTGTCACATTTTTCTGGAATGATTCCCATTATGTAAGAATCGAAATAAGAGCACACACACACACACACACACACACACACACACACACACACACACACACACGCACGCAACCACATTTCCAAATGCTGCAGCTGGTTGGCTGGCACAGTAGTGAGAGCCATACTCCTTGGACAAGACAGTTCCCATTATGTCAAGTTTTAGTAGCAAAGTTCATTATTTTGGGAATAATATGGATAGTCAGAAAGAGGTTTAAGCAGGAAAGCTTCAAATTTTCCTATTTTGTCATGTTTTTAAAGTTAAACGTTGTAGTGACGTATTCTTTCTTTGATTACTATTCCTAGAATCGTCTCACTTCAATTAAAGCTCCCCCGTTCACGCAGATGTATTGTGTTTTTTTTCTTAGTATAGTCGGTGCTGCTGTGTTAACAAAAATGTACTTTTAAATAAAAGGGTGTTGACATTTCAGTGCACACACACACACACACACACACGACACGGCACTTCTTTGACAGTGTGACCGTGTCGGTGTTAAGCTTCACACTGTTCACCCGTTCTGTCATAGCGAGGTTTTTCTTCAAGCCTGTGAAGTTGGCTGATAAAATTAGCACAGTAAATTAGCACTGATGAGTCACTCATTAGCAGCTTTGTGTACGTTGGCAGGCGGCGGGGTTTGTTGTGGGATGCTTTGCTTGTTCAGGTTTTCTATTTACAGGAAAGCAAATGCTGGAAACAAAATAAAATATATATATATATATATATGTAGGTTTGAACTTTGTTTGTTTTCATGATGAACAGAAGGTTTGCGGTCACAGCTTTCAGCATCTAGCGAGGTGTTGAACCCCGCGTACGCTGTGAGTCGAATCCAGATACTGATCAAATTCTTTTTGAACTCCTCCTGGAGAAACATGATCATTTCTTTATGAAACATTACACATGTCACAATCAAGCTTTCTAACCGCTGCCAAGTTTTTAAAAGAGGCTGTAATCAGTATTTCCATAGTTAACATTTGTTTTAATGTAACCTTTATTTAACCAGAAAAACCTCATCAATATTAAAAATCTCTTTTTCAACAGCGTCCTGGCCAGCAACAGCAATCAGTACAGAAAACCACCATAAAACAAATATGTTTCATCACAATATCAGAGTGCAACACTGCGGTTATAAATCATCTATGCAATCTCCAACACAATTATATAAGACAACTTAAGACTCCTTAAAATAACTCAATAGCTGTCTGCACCCCCAAAACATGTGAAATAAAACAAATAGGACCAGTCTAAAACAGAGGGGTGGCTTATATTAATTAATCCCACGGAGAATTATCAACCGATTCTGCAGTTCAGCACTTTATAGCATCTTTCAGCTCGTTGTTTTGGTTTTCTGGTCTGCAACTTTAATGTTTTCTTTCATTCTCACTGCTTTCATCACCATCACTTCCAGCAACTGCAGGCAGCTGTTTTTTTTTAAAAAAAAAAAAAAAAAAAAAAAGCTCTAAAAAAACCACTGTAGTCTTCTTGTCCAACACCACACAGCAGACAAACAACATTAGAGACTAGCTGGCTTTACTGGCAGATATTTTCTTTAGGAGTTCATGAAGACCAAAACAGAGATAGATGGAGAGTAAATGTTAGATTTAGATCTGTCAGAGACGATGCTGATAATGTTCTGTATTTGTTTGATGTTTAGATAGTTTTTCCACAACCCCAAGTCGTCCAACTATCAGTTAATACAGGTTTAAAACCAGTAAAGCCAATTTCAATATCCAACTCATATAAAATACGACAGACAGCTGAGTGTCTCCTGTATTGTGTTGTATGTATAGTGTTTGTGGCATGAAGAGTTTGGACATCCTCTCTTCAGATGCAGCAGCACTTCAGAGGCACGCTGCATCTACAAAGTGTCACTGTAACAGAGTTAAATGCGGTAGAACAACTATTTTGTTACTCAAAGCATCTCAGCTCACTTCACTGGCTGCGGTTATCGTTAATTGAAACTGCCTCCTACGGTTTATTTGTTCTTGTTGCTCTGCACTCGCAGCGCTTCACATTAGGAAATCGTTCAAGCACTATGGGGGAAGATCTGACATCCGCTTCACCCGGAGCCCGACGGGTTACAATAAACAAAGTATCACTACAAAACGCCTTGATCAACCCTAATAGTAATATTGCAGATCGAAGATTTGGTTGTTAGAGGCAGAATTACCTTTTTGAGGGAAGATCTAAAGTATTGAAGAGCATTTAAATCCTCTGAACACTTTCTTTCTTCTGCAAGAGATGCCAAACATTTGTCTGTTTTTTAATTAGCAGTAACACATTAGCAGAGCATTCCCACTCTGCCGAGCCATTATAGTTGTTTTGGCTCACTTTAAAATATATACGTACTCTACTGTACATCATGTCACGCTGTAGTTGAACGCGAGGCCATTTGTGACTGCTCAGTCAATATATGAAATATTGATGCGGATAGAACGACAAATGGCCTTTTCTTGAATGTTGCATGCAGAAAATGACAGAAATTTGCTGGCATGTTTTAGTGCACTTCTAAGCTGTCAGATGACATTATGTACTGTTGGTTGACTGTTGACATAACCATAATGCATATGTAACTATGGAGTTTTTTTTTTTTAATCTTTGACTTTGCCGGTTGACCAACTGCTTCCCTCCCTTTTTTCAGTCAGTCATGCAATTCTTTACTTCCTCAAAACACTGTGAAGTAGAGCTGCAACAATTAGTAAATTAATCAATTATTTGATTGACAGAAAATTAATTGGCAACTACTTTGATAACTGATTAATCGTTTTGAGTCATTTTCAAAGAAAAAAATGCTAAAAATTGTCTGGTTTCAGCTTCTTACGTGTTAATAGTTTCTTGTTTCTTGAGTTAAAAGACCAAACAACTAATCAGTTAATCAAAGAAACTAATCTGTAGTTGCAGCCCTGCTGTAAATGGCTGATTGTTCTCTCGTTCTGCCCCTCCTGCCCCTATTTTTGTACCTCCCAGAGTCAGCGCTGGAGAGTACTTCATGCACGGACTGACCATCATAGTGTCTCTTCGGGTGATGCGGGAAGGAAGGGCGAGAGGTTGAAACCAGAACAGATCCAGTTAGTATTAAGTGAGAGCCAACAAAACGTCCTGAAGCCATTATCAATAAGGCTAAAGCTATGCCTCGGTGGGGTGCCGTCAAAGGCCCTGGGTGTGCAGTAACAAAAAAAAAAACCACAACAACAAAATCAGCCTTGGCAGCCCATGACCTCATTGTCTGCTCATGTCAAAAATGCTGCTGCCAATACTCCGTTCTGCCACTGCCCACCTTTTAGATGTTAGTTTGTCCCATTATGTCATTTCATCTCAACTCTGCCACGTCCTCCTCTCTCCCTCTCTCTCTCTCTCTCTCACTCTACTATGATTACAAGCACCAATTGTGTGTGTGTGTGTGTGTGTGTGTGTGTGTGTGTGTGTGTGTGTGGTAATATCAACAGTGTATCATGTCCGCTCTTCTGGCCTGAGGACTTTCATGCTCCAAATCATACCTTGTTCAGCTGGTCAGTATTTTAACCACAACCACTTTTTTTTTTTTTTTTTATTCCTCTCCTCTTCCTCTGTGCCTTTTTATTGGAATCATTACAGCATGAGTGTGACCCATTCCCATGTTAGGAAACTAGTTATATAAACATGGCCTTGAGCATTTTAATACACTAGTGCTGGCCTCTGATTAGCCCTACACAGTGTACAGTGTGTACACACACACACAGTGTAACCTCTACGTCAGTTTCCATTCACAATTTAGGATGTACAGTGTAAGAAAACAAATGCACTCCAGTCAAGTGAACGTAAGTGTGAACATTGCTTTAAACTCATCTTCCCTAAGCCTGTGATTGCTTTGTGACTGACCCAATATCTAGAACAGAGATTATTTTTGTTATTTTGTTTGCATCAGAAAAGAAGAAGCTCACCAGTACACAAACATGTGACCCAGAAGGTCGAGACTAGCTAAGGTGTAGCTAAAGGTGTGTGTGTGTGTGTGTGTGTGTGTGTGTGTGTGTGTGTGTGTGTGTGTGTGTGATAGGAGAGAATAGAACATCGTGTCATTGAAGTCTGCTCAAGTTCAATGACAGCAGTCTACCCATAATGCTTTGTAACACATCAGAGAGCGTCTCTCGGGGCTCCAAATTACCTCTCACATCTGCTGCTGTTCTGTGCCACGAACACCCCGACACCACACACAAGTACCGTCACACACACACACACACACACACACACACACACCAAAAGCCAAGAGACGGGGCTTGTTTGAATTGATTAGGCTGTCATAAGTGAAGTGATGATGTGCTTAAAGAGAGATGATGGTGGAGGTTTCTCTAATTGATTGTTCTGTCAGTCCCGTGGATATGCCCTGCATGCAGATCGGACTAAAAATTAGTATTTCAGAGGAGTCGGTGATGCTGTGATTTGCACAATGAAACAGCACAAGCTCTTTCTGAAAATGAAGAATACGACACGTCGGTCAAGCAACTTGTTCCTATTACACAAAAGTATCTGAGTAATGCTTAAAAAAAGCAATCCCATGATTAATGGCATGCATGCTCAGAGCAAGAATATCCAATCAGAAACAAGGATTTTCCTTTATATCTGTACCATTATTTTGAAAAAACTCCTTATATTTTACTCAGTTTTGTTATTCTGAAAAGCCATAATGATTTTATTTTTTTGTGAATATCCTCAGTGGTAATTAACATGTGAAATTAACAGCAATATCATATATTTGTGATGTATAAATAGACATTAATTAATAGTAAATTTGCAGAAAAAAGTGCTGCTGGTAGAAGAGAAAACATAAATTAAGGAGAGTTTAGTTCCACATTTTAGCAAATGTTCAAATGCATATTATCTGCTAAAACTACCAATCTTCTGATTTAAATATATTGCTTCAGCTAATGTATTATTTGTTGTGGCTGATGATATCATTCGTGCTCAGCAGTCAACAGTGATCTACACTCAAGCAACTTAAGAGGCCTCCAGAGCTCTCTTAAATTTAAGAGTATTGTCAAGTCATAAGAATGTAATAGATAGCTTTTATTCTTAAGCTTTCAAGTAGGAGTAAAAGTGCATTCTTACTTTTATGCTTTCTGTCTGCGGAGTCCAGATTTGTACTTTAAGCAGTTCGATAAATATCAGCCTCGGATCACTTTGTGCCAAAGAAGAGACCAGAGGAGGAGAAAGAAGCCAAAGATTTAAGTCTCAGGTGAGTCCAGCGACTCACTCGGTGATGTTCAGCCGAGCGAACGGAGGGCGAATCTTTATCTTTATTAAGAACGGTGACGTGCTCTTTCGCCGTCGCGGCTCTGTTGAAGCTTTTAAGGTGCAATTTGAAGATTTCAAAACATTCATTTTCTATTTATACTGAACAGGCTGCGTTAAAGACGATGGATCAGATTTCGGCATAAAGTTGTTACAGGACACACACCAGCAAAAGTTATATAGAGATATAACGGCTCTTCCATTTTTATTTTTCAAAGCTGTTGAGCACCTACAGTAGTGCTGCCTAAACATTTTACAAATATATTTATGCCCTCCTATGACCCAGATACACATACACACACCCTTTGCAGCAAAATTCATACATAGAATGAGTTTTCCGTATTAATTGAAATTAATGCAAAGCTGAAATTAAGTATAAACATTTTACTGAAAAAGGTATAAATGTAAAAACACAACATGCCCTTTCTGAAGTTTTGACTTTGTCTTAACAGCAGGTCAAACCACTCTGAACAATTTAACTGTTTTTAATATGCAGGGTTTCCTGCCTCGCCTGAAATAAAGACCACACCAACTAGTGTCAGATGATATTATTACATTTATATGAAACACTTGCAGTAGCAATGTGTGAGGGGGGGAAAAACTATCACAAGCAGAGGAGAGCAGACAGCGCTGTGACACCAGGCTGAGGTTAGTCTGAGAATCAAAAGCGGGACACAGACTTTATACTGAGCCTCACCATGTTGTCTTCGCTTTTGTACCTGTGATTTGCGGCGCCGTCGGGGTTCATCGTCTGCTTTAGGTTTACTTTTACAAACTCCTCCATGCTTTGTTAGTAGTATAGCACAGAACACAGCATCTGTATTGCAGTGTGTGGTTTTTTTTTTTTTTTGACGACTTGTAGCGCTATGATGAAATGTTTTTTTATGAGTCGGTCCCTGTTGTGCTCATATTGTCCATGAAAATGCACACGCGTGAGCACGCGATACACATTTTCTGCCGGCGGGTTTCATGCTATCCCACTGATGTGGTAAAGTGCAAAGACAAAACGTAGCAATTAGCCAACCGACGCCGGGTAAAAGAAAACTGCAAGCTATGCAAACATGGATGTAAACAATGCATAATTTAAAATATCCAGAAAATCTGCTCTGTAGATGTGCATTCAACATGTTTTGTCAGGCCGGGAGGGGAGGGATACAGCCAGGGTAAACATAACTTGGTTTGTTTGCATGGTAACCGTGAAGCTTTCACAGTATCCCTCCTGTTGTGATGCCCCCCCCCCCCCCAGTTTGAGAACCACTAAGTCTTTATTTTGTCACTTCTTAACATCATAACAACATAGTGGTGAGGCATGTCCCCTGGCATTTCTGGTAACAGCATCTGTTGTTGTGTCTTTTGTATGAATAGCCACTTTGTTTGGATGATAGTTGATACTGTAGCTCAGAATATGAAGTGTTTTTAATGATCTAATCTTACATATCTCTGCTTTCAAGTCACATTCTTTCATAGTAAACAAACCGTTCACATGGCGTGAAGGTGAATTGTTTGTTCACCTTTTCTCTCTCTCTCTGTATCCACAAAGCATTCGATTTACGTTCGCTCCCGTAGTGTCGTTTCTACTCTATCTATAAGCTCTCTGTGCCTTTCTTTCTTTCTTTTTCACAGTTTATCCGCCTCCTCCTCGTTCTCTCTATTTCTGTCTCCGGTTTACCTTTTGAACGACCAAATTGGCAAATGACATCGAAACCCTCCTCCTGAGTCAGCGTGCGTGCATCACATTGAGTCATTAGTCCACCAATCCACCGCATAGCTTCCCACCAAAGCAGACGGTAATGTATTATAGTTATAAATTAAAAATGACAATTACAGCTATTGCTTCATTGAAATAAATCAATCAAGCATTACAGACAATAAAGGAAATAATAAAAAAAAGTATTGTTAACAAGGGAATAACAGACCAAATCAATAGGGATAAAATTAATAAATCAAAATAACAGAATACTTGTATAATATTGTCTCTCAGGCATTTAAAAAAAAAAAAAAAAAAAAAATGTGGATCAAAAGTGGCCATTAGGGATGCAGTACTGGTAAAATCTGGTCCTCCCATCAGAGGCTTGTTCTTTAACAAACTAAAATAGTAACCCTTATATAACCGTGGCCTTTGCCTGGTGAAAGGAGATGTCAGACGCAGCTCTGCAGCATAATGGCTTTAAATCTTTCTCAGAGTGCAACAACTAAATAAACAGAGAGCAGATAATGAGAGCAAAGGGGCCTTTTTACTGGCAATTGTCATATTTATTTATAACAATATTATCCTCCCAAGTAATAGTTGGAGAGAGACTAAATATGACATGTTGAAATGGAGTTCACCGTCTGATTCCAAGAACTCATTTCCTGTGTGAATCGTTTGGATAATTAGATGAAAAGATCACATAATGCTGGCATCGTATTGTGATTTTTTTTTTTTCCCCCCTAAAGGTCCTGACAGTAATTTATTAGGCCGTGGTGTATTGTATCAGTGATTCTGCAGAACTCCTTGTTCGAAGGCCTTTTTCACTCTAAAAGAAACCTCTCGTAGCCTCTTGTGTTTTCGGACATCGCAGGTGTCACAGTTTTTTTGTTGTTTTTTTTTTAATTCAGGTGCTTACACAGCCAGCAAAAAAACCACAAAGATTAACAGACATATAGACAGCTAGCAAGTAGCCAGTGAGCAAGTCAGACCAGCTTTGTTCACTGGTCCATAGTAGATCAGGCCTCAGGCAGATATGGCCAGATGGTGAGCCCAGAGAGATGTTCCACCATCTCATCATATTGACAGTGATGGAGTATATCTCACTACTTTTACTCCAATACTTGTACTCGAGTATTTCCATTTCTACTCCACTACACCTCTGAGGCAAATATTACGTTTATCTGATAGCTGTCGTCACTTTTCAGATGAAGATATTGCATTTAAAAAAAACCCCATATGATGAGCTCATCAAATGCAACACATAGTTAAAGATCAAACCAGTTGTTTCTCAGGCTTTTTGCAGTGTGTCCCCTAAAATATTCAAGTTGTTGCTCCTTTTCATGTTTCAGAGTTGTTTTACAGAAGAGACACGTTCGCTGTCTCATATTGTTTCATTCCAACTGTTTTTTTTAAGCCCAGAGAAGAGAAAAATATCCAATATTTCACAAAAAAAGGAACAATTAGAGGAAAAAGTCCAAAAAATGATGATAAATTTGTGTTGCGGGACTTTGTTTTTTCATATTTCTGATCCCATTAATCATCTCACTAACCCTCAGATTAGTTGTGTCACTCTTTGTAGGTCCTCTGAGTTGGGACTAAACTACCTGACTGTATATAAAGCAGCTTCATTTTCTAAAGAACCAAGTTTTTTACTTTAATTCTTTAAGTATATTTTGTCGTTAATACTTCTGCATGTTTATTCAAGTAATATTTTGAATGTACTTGTAACAGTTTACTTGTAACAGAGTTTTTTTTTTTTGTTAATTAATTGTTTTTTTAGTATTAAAATAGAAAAATGCATGTCATGTTTTTTGGGGGCTAATTTTAGCCTCCCAGTCGACTGGAGGTGTGTGTTGGTGTCTGTTTGTGATTGATTGACAGCAGCTGGCAGGCTGAGGCCCGGTGGGGAACAAAGTGACAAAGTAAACAAACTTGTAGCTACAAGTCATGGCGAGACAGTGTGTGTTTATTAGCGGCGGTATTGAAGAGCGAGGACCGCACGGGGCGTCTAACTTGATCGAAGTGACAGTTGTTGGTGACTGCGGTTTAATTTGCTGCAGCTGGACAGCTAATTAGATAACAAGCCTGCAAACCGACGTTAGCTGTGTGCGCTTTTCCCCGGTGAATGTTTGTTTGTTGGCTTGTTCAACAAGCTAAGGTCCAGATGTTTGTAAATTAGATAAGACGGAGACTTAAGCAGGAAAAGTAATGTAGGTTGTTGAGAGTCAGCCGGCTGCTGTCTGGCAGTTAGTCAGTGTGACCTTACTGCTTTATGCAAATACACTTTCAAATTAAGAGATCTGATGTATTTGCTGTATGGAAACAAGTTCTCCATCTGTGTAAACTGATAAAATAATGATCGCCAGCTTTAAGCCAAAAAACATGAAATATATGTTTCTCCCCTTTTGGTTTCTGATGTTTTCTCAAGCAGGACGAGTGATTAACAGAGCAGATATGTTTGCTTTAGCAGACAAAAACATGCAATTTACTTTCAGTTGGACTTTAAGTAAAGGATGTGAATACCTCTTCCACTACTGTTTTTGATAATGACTTACTGCCTACAGCTCACATTTGTCTTAGCAGGGTTGTATATTATTATGTAGGTCTTTATATTCTTGTGTTTCAACTGGGGCAGTGAATGAATTTCCCCTGCAGGGATACAGGAAGGCTCGACAGCGTGTATGCGGTCTATGCGGTATTAGCACTTTTTTTTTTTTGTTTCTTTGTTTTTTTTGTGAATATCAAGGTGTGTTAGCCTGATTATGTGTCAGCTGAATGGAGCAGCAGCACCTGATGAACACCTGAAAAATGTTAAATCATGTTGTGGCAGGAAACAACGCTGGACTACAGCCAATCCCAGTTAAACCTGAGATTTATGAATGGAGTCTGGCTGGGCGCACCTTTTAGATTGTATGATTAGTGGAAAACTACTTTTACCTCGCAGCCTGCTCGGATGTGCGGTGACCCAGAAGAGTTTAAACATACATAACCGAGACAATATATTCCTACAGACGTGTTTTTAACTACCGAGCATCAGCGCGGACCCCGATCGGCTCACCCCGAGCCCGACTCTGTTATGAGGGTGGGGGCAAGGTTAGCTGGCACTCAGCATCCTCGGGATCTGCCGGAGACGGACTAGACCGGCTGAACATTCAATACACACACGCACTGAAGTGTAAAACAAGAAGGGCTTAGCTTCATGAAAAAAAATGTGAACATAGCGCGGTCGTGGCGGTTGCTTGCCATCCACCGCCGTTGGCCTCGTCCATAGCTCGGTGTCGCAACATCGCGGTTATTTGCGACAGCCCCGGTTTCAACTGATCCGACATGTATGTATCGGTGGAGGACTTCACCGGGCACACTCGCAGGATAATTACATCCACTCACACCTGAGAGCTCTTGAGAGTCTCCCGCTGCTGTCGGGCCACTGAGAGCAAGACATTGAATCATTTAAGGGTTACACACACACAGCACTAAAAGGAAACAACCATGTTTGTGTTGGCGTGTGTCAGGCAGACAGAAGAAGACTTGGAGAAAGAGCGGAAAAAACAAAGAGCGGAAAATGAGGGAGTGGAGGAAGGGGGGCCTGGCAAGCCCGAGCACCACAGGCACATCTTACCAGTGCCTCACTTCCCCTCTGTGGTTTCTGGCCTGGCACACTGACACCAGCAACAACGCACCAGGAGGCTGACACTTCTTCTAATTTACACTAGTGTCGTTCCTTTAAAGCATCAAACGTCATTATTCAGTCAGAGTTGAGGGTTCAGGGTTGATTCTTTCTTGGGTAAAGGGTTCATTTCAGCCTAAATAGAGTAAACATTTTTATACCTCTGTGCCGGTGATAGCTGCTGTGGCCGGAGGCGTTGATGTTTTCAGGTTGT